>NC_029775.3:27802668-27810123 GCF_000817695.3 Arachis duranensis
GTTTCAGAGAAAATGGCAGCAAGAAACCAAACCAAAGACCTTAAGTGTGCCACACATCTCCTAAGTGATAAGTTCAGAAACATGACTGAGGAGAAGAAGGCGATTGTCAGAGATCTCGGATTTGGTGGCTTGATGCACATCCCACCACTAAGGGTGCATCACCAACTGTTAAGGGAGCTGGCAAACAACTTCAAACTTGGGGAGAACAGACTGGAAACAGGATATGGTTCTTTCAAAATAACCCCAAGAAAAATAGGTCATGCGCTTGGCATCAATGCAACAGGTAATTAGCTCAAAATTATAGGTGTATATTAAGTTGTTGCTTGGATGTATATTAAGTTGATGCTTGGGTGTATTTGAACCGACTTGGATACTTTGTTGTCTTCCTTTTTGTAGGAGATCTATTTCCTGAGAAAGTTGAGTATAAGAAACTTTCTAATGATGACAAAATAATTTACAGAAGATTGCAGGGTAAGACCCTCAAAAGTCTTACCGATGAGATGATGGAAATCGGCGTTGGCAACGAAGAGGAACGACTGATGTTCAAGAGGATATTCATCCTCTACATACAGATGGCATTCCTTTTGCCAACGACGATAAACAAAATATCGCCTGTGCACCTGGCCCCAATTTTTAAGATGGACGGCATATCGGACAGAAACTGGGGGGCATGTTTTGACCTTCATGATCAAGGGCATCACAGACTACAAGGAGAAAAAGAAGAAGGAAATTAATGGCTGCCTCTTCGCCCTGATGATAATCTACTTTCATCTTTCAAAAAACAAAGGCAAGAACAGGACTGAAAGACCACCAAAGCCCTGGATTGCCAACTGGACTAAGGAGCAGTTGGTGGAAAGAATGACTGCAGAAAGAGAGGAAATTTTGGTAAGTAAACATAATAAGTTGGGTGTATTTTATTTACCCGAATGCTGCTAACTAAAATATCTCATGTTTCAGGGGATTGTGAAGATGGCAGAGACAAGAGAAAAAATGAAAAAAAAAAAAAAACAAGAAATCAAAAAAACAAAAAAAGGAAGGCGAGTCCAACATCGTCTTCGGAGAAAGAAACTACTGACAGTGACACTTCTACCTCTGAGTCTGAGGCTCAAGAAGACTCAGAGGATTCAGGAAGAAAACACCCCAGCAAAAAGGGGAAAAAGTAAGTACCATACTTGGGTGTAATTTCTTTTTCGGGTTGGGTGTATTTTGTTTGTTCACGTTGGGTGTATATAGCATATTAAGCAGGGTGTGTTTCGTTTGCTGCGTTGGGTGTATATTGTATATTCAGTTGGGTGTATCTCGTGAATTCATTTGGGTGTATTTTTAGTATGTTCTAAATAATAATTTTTTGCCTTCCAGAATGGACTCCAGAAAAAGAAAGCAGAGGCAAGAGGAGTCAGATTCTGATTCAGAATCTGAATTTGAACCAAGTGATGAGTAATGTCCTGAAATTATTACTCCTTTCTTTTGGCTTCATTATAAAGATTTTGTGTATTAACTGAAATGTCTATTATTAACTTATAGGAGCGAAGAATCATTACCTGTGGAGAAGGAGAAGAAAATGAAAAAAACAAAAACAACACCAAAAAAGTAAGTACTTCTTTGGATAATATTCTGTGATAAAATTAATTTTTTATTTCTGATTGGTACTCTTTTTTTTTCCACCCAGAACACAGCAAAAAAAGAAAAAAGTTGTTGTGGAGGATTCACCTCCTGAAGAAGATCAATACTTTGACGGGTACAGTACCTCGTAAGCTATATTACGGTCTATCATCGTAATTATTTTTGTTAATGTCTTATTTTATGAATGTAGTGAGAGATATGAAATATCAAGTGACGAACTCGATGAATGGCTAAGGGAAAACGTTGATAAATCTGCTGCAGAGGGGTATGTCTTGCTGGGCTGTGTATTTGAGATTTTGGTGTGTTTTGTTTGCTAATAATTGTATCTTGTTTCGCAGGGAGAACCAAGCTGACCTGCGATCGACAGAAGGTCGCTATGTGTCCTCTGAAACGTAAGAAGCTTTATTATTTAATAAAATCTTGTTATTATTTGAGATTTGGATGTATTTTGTGAACCATTTGGGTGTATTTTGTGGATCAAGTTGGGTGTATTTCATTTGTTTTGTTGGGTGTATTTTGTGAACCATTTGGGTGTATATTGGGTGTATCTCGTGCATTCATTTGGGTGTATTTTATACCTGTATCTTATTTTGTCTGAATAACATGAAATCTGTTTAGACTACCGGCCGTGAACTTGGGAAGTGATGATCCTTCCTCTCAAGGACGCACAGAACAGAGTAGTGTAAACCAGCCGTCACAGAGCATGTAATTTCTCTTTCAAATATCCGTTACTTTTTGTTCTTCTATTACCTTCTACTTCTAATTCTGTATATTTTTTTTTAGAAAAAAAAAGCCCTTTATTATTTTATTCAAGAAAAAAAAGGCAGCAAAAAAAAGAAAAAACTGCAAGTATGTAAGTTCTCAAAAAACAAAGCCCGTCTTCTTTTTGAATTGTTCGGGTGTATTTTTTGACCTTCTTTGGGTGTATTTTAGGTTGATTCCGACTGATTCGAATATGATGGTTGTTAGGGAACAAACACCGTCGGAAGCGCTTGCAGTGTGAGTTTTCGAAGAATATTTCAACCTTATAACCTTATTATTTTCAAATACGTTGTTAACCTTTCATTTTTATTCTTGTTTAGAGTCCCGATCCAGGTTTTTGTGCCGACATCCCAACAAACAACCACTGACAGAGATTTCGAACTAACCCCTATGCTACAGATTGAAGGGACTAGAGAAACGTAAGAAAATAGTATTGGGTGTATATTTATTTAGAGTTTGGGTGTATATTTGCTAACAGTTTGGGTGTATATTGTTCCTGACCAATTTTTTTTTACGCCATGATTAATTTTGTGTAACTGTGCAGCACTCCTGAACCCCCTAAACAACTTCAAGAAACCACACTCACGCTTCCCCTAGCTCCAACTAAAATGTAAGTTCATCAGACTAAAATCAATCTTTGCTTATCAACCGTATATTCTTATTCTTACTCTTATTGTTATACATCATGACGCAGTCATCCAGCCGCAGAAGACGCTGCTGCCCTGTTGATGATGGCACGGACAGCAACCTATGTTCCTAAAACAGATCCAGGGATGCCATCATTCAACCTGGCTTGACTGATTCAAGCCAGGAGGGGGCGTCAACGCAGGAGACAGAAAGGGAAAAATCTCCAGAAACTGCAACTATGCTAGAACAATTAGACAGTTTGGTCCAAAAATTAGCAAGCAGTGTGGCGAAGGGAAAAGACGAAAGTCCACAAATTCAGAGGGAGACTGGGGGAGAAAGTTCTACAAAGTTTGAAACTCCTGGGGGAATAAATCGAATTCCAGATGATATGAAACAAAAGTGCTACATCTGGGGGACGCGACTGAAGACAGACGCAGATGGCAATACTAACGAGTATGAGCACATGTGCACTCTGATTGCCCAAGATGAATACATTTTGATTAGAATGCACCTTGCATCCCTCCAGGCAAAAAGTGATATAGAATCTCAGGTAATTTTAGACTAACATTAATGTTTTTACACCAAAGTCAACTGCAATGTTTATTAATGTAAAATTGATTTCGGCATATATTTCTAGATTGTATCTGCCATCTGCCTCATCCTAAACCAGAAAAATGAAAAGAGGTTTCAGGAACAAATATACTGTCTCCCCGCCGATATTGTGGTAAGTGTTACTTCTACGAACTTTGGGTGTATTTTCTGTATTGATTTGGGTGTATTGTTTAGGTTCGATTGGGTGTAAGCTGTGTATTTTTAGTATTTCATTT
The DNA here is from genome assembly GCF_000817695.3 of Arachis duranensis. Taxonomy (NCBI): domain Eukaryota; kingdom Viridiplantae; phylum Streptophyta; class Magnoliopsida; order Fabales; family Fabaceae; genus Arachis; species Arachis duranensis. The sequence goes on from NC_029775.3 coordinate 27,806,508, forward strand.
CTTGTTTCGCCATTCTTGCAGAGCATGGCACTTTCGGATCACCCAAGGGGGGAATTCATATCCCCGAAAACGAAAAAGGAATTCAGGGTGGAAGCCTACCCGAGTTTCATTCCCTTCATAGATAGAAAAAAATTAACTTCGCATCCATATGTAAGTTTTCGTTTGCTAAATTTGTTAGTACGCTTATTTANNTTTTCGTTTGCTAAATTTGTTAGTTCGCTTATTTACTTATATTCCAAATAAAATAACACACTGTTGAAATGTGGCAATCCTTCAGATTTTTGCTCCTGTTTGCCACTCGGGGCATTGGTGGTTATGGCTGATAAATACAACAAAGCGGAAATGTCAAATACTTAACCCGCTACACAAAAAAGCTCCAAGCGATGAGAGAAAGGACATTAATAAATTCACTGTAAGTTGCCTCTGTCTTCTTTACTTTAATAGATAGGTCTATTTCGTTAGTTGTGTTGGGTGTATATTGTGCATTCAGTTGGGTGTATCTTGTCCATACATTCGGGTGTATTACTGATTTGTTTTGGTATTTAAGGGATATGTATTTTCAAGATTGATAACATATGCCGGCGGGGAACCTCTGGCATGTAGGAGGAGGTGGACCACTATAGAGTGGAGTATGCTTCCCGGATACTATTCAGTGAGATGAATAAACAGAGAGATCGGGCAATTAGAGAGAGTAGTGCTATAAGGCTGTCGAAGCCATCCTCTGTATTATTGAGTCCGTTTTGTCAGATTAATTCTGCTGATATAGAAACTGGGTAATCCAACTGCAGGGTAGTTTGTAAATTGAACAAATGATGTAAATATTTGGCATTTATCAACAACTTCTATTACATGTATATTTTTTCCCATAGTTAAACTATCTGTGATGGTGAACTGCCTGTGATGTATTCAAAAGTTGTATTACAGGTGGTAAAATATGAAGCAAAAAATCAAGGCATATATAAACATAAATTATAAACTGTTACACCCAACGCAAGTCTAATAATACACCCAAGATTGAATAAAATATACATCCAACTTTCTGTGCTGTATTCAAAATGTATGAATTACATGTACTAAAATATGAAGAAAAACATCAAATGAAATATACGCCCATAACCTGCGAATTTTTACAGCTTTTGTTCTATATGTATCTATATATGTGTCTATATGTAAATTGTGAATTAACAAAAATACACCCAAAAAGAACAGTGCTTTTACACCCATATTCTATATAACTATACACCCAAAGAGTTATCCTCTACTGCTGGTACCCTGAACTGATAATTTATAACGTGTCCTTGATATTGGCTGCAATTTGAATGCGCCGCTGATGCAGCATCAAACAGGTTTATCTGAATATAACACTCACGCATTAGCTAAACTATTAACGAGAAAAATAAACTCAATCGCCACAAATTTAAAGAACATTACTTTTACCTCGCTTAAAACTTTAGTTTTCTTCTTTTTTGTGGCATTTGCAATCTGTTTCTCCAGCTTTGAACCTAGCCTGTTTTTTGGACGTCCTCTTGTTCGAATCCTTGGCGGGCTTTGAAGCTCGTTAACAGATTCCAAGTTGGCGTCTTCGTGGGATAAAGAAGATGTCCCCTTCCTTTTGGCTTTTAATGCTTCCATCTCGGCCATGGTGTTATCGTACGCACGGTGCAGAATTGCAGTCAGCTCCTCCGATTCGTAGGCAAATTCGCAAATATTTTGCGAACGAAAAACCAATTGGTCGAACCTCTTGCTTCTTGGCTCCATCAGTGGCTCGTCGTGGCTGCTCTTGATGTGTGTGTGTCGCCTCTTTACCTTCTTGTTCCATCGTTCCAGTATATATCTAGGGGACACTTGGCTTACTTGTTCGAAGCTTAACACGCTTAGTTCGTGACGGCACAGTATCCCTCTCGACTCGAATAATAAGCATTGGCATTTTACCTCGCCTGCAACTGAGTCGTAGGTAACCGTGAATTTGTTGAACATTGAGCTGGAAACTTGTTCTCCGACTTCGTATACTGAATAGCCTAGAGCGGAATTCTTTAATCTGGTGATGCAATTCGCCTTTCCTCTGAATTGCGCTTGGACTTCCCTAAACTTTGCGTGAGTGTACGCATCTTGAAACTGAGCTTCAATGGAGGATTTGGTTGCACACGGTATGACCGTATGAAAATCTGCAGCATCTGATTCTCTCTCAGCTTGCTCCCTGCTTCTGAGGCAATTATCTTATTGTTTGACGAACTGAATAAACGAGCTATTCCGGGTGATGTACTTGTTAAAAAATGAATGCATGCTCTCGCTCCTTTGTGTGCTTCTCATCCCTGCCCAGAAGTGGTGATGCAGATAGATAGGAACCCATATGTGACGGTCTTCGTACAGATCTGCATAATACACCCAAACAAAGACCGTAAAATACACCCGAAAGAACGTACAATTTACACCTCTGCTGCAGATTTTAAAAAAACATTACTTGAAAGCCACTTGTTGTCCGCAAGACCAAAATTCAGCAGAAAATCGTTCCAATTTCTATCGAATGAGTCTTTGCTATGAGAGTTCCAAACAACATGGCTCATTTCTTGTTCGATATCAGCATGTCGCTTGTACCCATTTAATTTGCTTGGAATCTTCTTCATGATGTGCCAAATACACCAGCGGTGAACTGTTGTTGGCATATAGGCCTCTAAAGCCCTTTTCATTGATGCGCACTGATCGGTGAGAAACTCTTTCGGAGCGTTTCCTCCCATGCAACGAAGCCAGCATTGAAATAATCATTTGAATGATTCAATTTCTTCGTTCTTCATCAAAGAGCATCCGAGAAGTGTTGACTGACCGTGGTGATTCACCCCGACAAAAGAACCATAGACCAAATTATACCTGAAACAAATTACCATGGTCCAGAATGCAAAATCATTAGGTACACCCCAACAAATGCTTAGAATACACCCAATGAAACGGCCAATATACACCTCTGCTGTGGATTCGTAAAAATAAATTAATTTAGCATCATAAACAGGGACAGTTTGTTACCTGTTTGTATTGTAGGTGGTGTCGAACGAAATGACGTCTTCGAAATACTCACAGGCTGCTCTGCTTCTTGCGTCGGCCCAAAAGGCCAGCTTAATCGATTGATCCTCCTCGAGTTCGAGCTCAAAAAAGAAATTCGGATTCTTCTCTTTCATTCTTAAGAAATATTTCCCGAATTCCTTTGCATCTTTTTGTTCGGAAACATTCCGCACTTCCCTGGTAATGTAATTCCTCACGTCCTTTTCGATAAAATTTAACTCGCGGTGACCCCCGGCAGCCGCAACAAATGATTGGTAGGTTTTGCTTGGTCTGATACCGACCTCATCGTTATTCTCTATCGTACGACGAATGGACATGCTTAGTTCCCTGTGCTGTTTGAGCATCTCTGCTTCGCTTGGACAGCAGGGGTGTGAATGATCCAGCACAACCTTTGAAATGATCCAAGCACCGACATCCTTCAATGTGTGTATATAAATTCTTGCAGGACAATTTACACCGGCTGTCGGATTGGTCTTCTCGGTTGGAGATATTTTATATTTCCATTTTCCCTCTCTGCTACATGTAATCAGTTGATTCTTAATTTTTTTTCCCTTCCTATTTG
>NC_029775.3:27810291-27844132 GCF_000817695.3 Arachis duranensis
ACACCGTGTCAGAACTGTGAATACACCCATAGATATGATTCAAATACACCCAATCATGTCTAATATGATACACCCGAACCGAACAACTCAATTAGAGAATGACCTTTAAAGCCATAAACTGTCAATACACAGGCTGCAGAATACACCATGTCAAAAACTAAAAACACACCCAATCATGTCTGATATAATACACCTGAACAACAACAACTCAAACAAAAATAACAAAAAACCAGTAAAGTGTAGATACACCCACACTTATAGCTAAAATACACCCAAAGAAGAATTGATCTACACCCGAACGTCTACTATAAATTCCAGGTAATTAATCACAACTAATACATTGAATCGACAGATTCATGTTAACGTGTTACTTTCACAGTCAATGTTCAGCAATTTTTAAACTACACAATACTATACAAATTACTGAAAGAAAATTCATACTAATCCTATGTAAATCAAACCTCAGGAACTTCGTTAGATTCAAATTCATAATCCACTTCGCCTGGATTCAGCTGACAATCTGAGGTTGAATGATCCATTATCTTCAAAACGAGTTCAAACTTTGATTTCAGAAAACAACAAATCAAAAGAGAAAACGAAGCTCGAGTTGCAGAGAGAGAAAAAGGTAACGTAAACGAAGAACATACCAGTGAGAAAAGGAGAGGAAAAGATCGATGGAGAAGAATGAGGGAAGACGCGCGAGAAGAAGAAGAACCAAATCTCAAAATAACGAAAACGAAGAAGGAAACAAATATTTTAAATTTGGAAGTTAGATATAGCGCGTGTAATCAACGTACGTGGAGCAGCGTGTATTTTGATTGTATTGTTTAATAAACTTGTAAAGCATACAAGCCATTTTCCGATCCTTTTCATGGGTAAGCATTAAAAAAAAAACTGTTAAAATGGCCAGGAAAACGACATCATTATTTAAGAAATTCATTTTATCTTTGTTTTTTTTTTTGTATTAGCATCTCCACCATTTATCAACACAAACATCATCAAGGCATCAACAACCCCCTCTTTTCACTTTTAGACAAAAACAATAACAACAAAGAAAAAAAAACACGAACAAGAAATTTACAGAGGTGAAAGATGAAGAGCTTTCTTTATTTTAGTTGTTGACTTTTGTGTGCACCAATAGCATGCATCCTCATTCATGTCCAATTTTTACAACCCACTCATAAACGGATCCAGAAAAGTTATAAATGGGAGGTGCGAGACCAAGAATATATACAATATATAAAAAAAAATAAGAAAAGTATTTTTTTGTGTGAACTTCTAAAAAAAATCTTTTTTGGAGTTATCTTTTTTTAAAGGATCTTGTGTAAAAGTAAAAATAATTTTATATTTAGATATCTCATGCAAAAAGATTTTTTTTTATTTATCAATTATGTTTAGGTATAACAATATAAAAGTACTTGTTCGTTTATTTATTACATAAAAATACCATTTTTTTAAAGAAAAAAGGATATTTTTAAAAAAGATATAAATTACAACTTCTCAAAAAAGATTTTTTTAAAATTTTTCTAGTGCTTTTACTTTTACTACTAAAAATTTGCCAAATACGCTAAAAAAATATTTTTTAATAAAAAAGATCTTTTTATCAAAACAATGACACCCAAACAAGCACAAAAAACTTATACAACATATGAATTAGATAAAATGTAACTTTAAGATGCTTGTTAAGAATACTAAAAATAACTTCTGATTTTTTTATGTACTTAATACTTTTAAAGCATAGTGAAAATATGAAAAAAAAAATTTAATTTTTAATAGAACTTTCCCTTTTTACTTCCTTAACATGTACCCTTTTAACCAAATGATGTATTTTATCTTTTAATAACGTTTTTGCTTTAGCAGATAATTAGCTTTGTAAATTTGCTCCCACTATTTTTTAATTTAAAGCGAGATAAATTAAAACTGGAATGCATCCTGCACAATTGTGTGTATTCATAAAAATTGGAAAAGAAAAATTGAATACGCCTTTATCATATTCACCAAAATCAAAATTTAAAATGTGACTTCACCCTGCACAATTGTGTATTCATAATCTGCCCTTAGTGAATTTTTTCAACTCCCCCATGCACTTTTGGGCATTACACAAAATTTTCTACCATTTCTAAATTCTTAAGCAAGTTTGAATTAGTCTTTATTTTTTCTTGAGATACTAAATAAAATCAATTATTTTGGAGTATCAATTCATAAGTTAATTTTGAAAGAGGGGTATATGTATGTATATATGTATATATGTATATATGTATGTATTTCATTTGCCAAGGAAAACAAAGGTTTTGTGATTCAAAACCGTTGTGATTTGCAAAGCATATCATGTCTACTAATTTATTATCTAATTAATTGCAGATGTATATGGCCTTTACTATATTTGATGCATGTTTAGTAACTCCTGAAAAATGGAGTATTTGAATCAAACATACTTTTAAATTAAACTTAAACTAGCCATTAGTTTTCTGACTTTGTAGGAAATTTTTCGAGCTTTGTTGCATAAATCTGGGTAAGAAAAAAATAGAACAAACTAAAGAGAGAGTGCAATATATATAACCTGTATCTAATTTCCATTAAACTTATTTGTGGGACTATATCCGAATCATTTTATATTTATTTTTAATAATAATTATCATCCAAACATTTCCCTTAGATCTAGAGTAAGGGTAGTGATAATATAAATTTGTCAAAAAGTTATCCCTTTTTCTTTGGAGTTATCCAATGGTTATGTTAAGACTTAATTGGGTAAAATTTTTTGAAAAGGTACTTGTGCTCACAAGTAAGATTGTGAGAATTACTGAACCGGTCAAAGAATCAATCGAATAACTAGTTTAAGAGTTTAATGGTTCAATCAGAATTAAACCGTGATGGAACTGGTTTATTTAAATATAAAATAAAGGGTTAAATACTTTTTCGTTCTTAACGTCTTGGGTGAAAATTAAAATCGTCTCCGACCTTTTTTTGTTATTAAAATCATTCTCAACGTAACAAAACATTATTAAATCATCCTTTTGTCCATAAACAATATTTTTTAGACAATTTTGCCCTTAAGTAAAAATTGAAAAACCCTCTCTACCCTCACCACTAACTGCTGCATCATCATCACCATTGCTAATAAAAAATCCAACAACAGCAACAATCACAAGTCTAACCATCACACCTCCACTGTATTGGCCCTTTCTTCTCTTACTGCAACAAAACCATTACAAGTCTAACCTTAACTCTACCCAAAATCAACAACAACAGAGACAAAAAAAATTAAATCCAAGGAAAATGATACAAAAGAAGGAATTAAGAACAAATTGAAATCCAGAAAATCAAGTAAAAGGAAGAAAAATGAAACAGAAATTTGGCTAAAATTCAAGAAATAACAAAATACAGAGCTACTGCAACAAAAACAAACCACAAAACGCACTTTTTTTTCTGTATTTTGTACCAAGACAAATAAAAAACACAATATTTTCCTGGGGGAGCAACGAAACCCTTACCCAGTGATGACGGAGCAGTTGAAACTCTAACGATGGCGGCGCAGCAGAACATAGCGTGACGGGAGAGGAAACAGAGCCCAAGCCCGCGACAGCGAAGAGAAAGCCCGCGGATGCATAGAGAAGATGAGGGGAGCAGCAGAGGGTTGGCCTAGCAGCGACGGAGCGGCTGAACCCCGGCAACGGCGGCGATGGGGAACACCAGTGACGGCGGCGCGACAAGCCCCAACAGAGAGAGAGAGATGAAGAATGACAAGCCCATTGCAACGAGTCCTACAACCACAATGCAACTGCGACGGCCACCCTCTTCTCTGTCGTCACCTCCCTCTTCTTCCTTTCCTTTTCTTTCTTCTCCCTTTTTTGTTCTTTTTCTTCATTTTGGCTTCATTTTGGTTTTCTATTTTAGGTAGAAAGGGGTGGGGGTAATGGGGTGAGGGTAATGGATGGAGTACTGTGGGTACTGGGTAGTGATAATAAAAAAGGGTTTTTATGTCATTTCAAAAATTATTATGGACAAAAGGATGATTTTATAACGTTTTAACGTTGAGGATAATTTTAATAATAAAAAATAGTTGGGGACGATTTTGATTTTCACCCAAGACATTAAGGACGAAAAAATTACTTAACCCTAAAATAAAATTATTATTATTAATAGTTATAAAATTATTATTAATTTTTATTTTAAAAAATAATTATCATTAATTACTATCACAATTAAATGTTAATAACATGTCTACCAACATAAAAAAATTATGATAACATTTGATGTGAAAACAAAACATACACACAATAATAAGTGATAAGTGTTTTTGGGCCTTTAGCAATAAACCAAATATAAAAAATATTTGGGCCTTAGTCTAATTTTATTTTAAACCTAAATTTACCCTAATAATTAACAATTTAACATAACTTCTCTTCTCTCTCTCAAGTCTCAACATCTGCCTATCTTTCTCACCTTTTCTTCGCAAATCTGCTATACATCCAAGTAATATTGTCATTCAAGTCTAATCAAGTAGACCTAACACCAACAAAAACCACTCTCGCTAAAAAAACGTGATTACATGCGCACACATCATTCTTCTAACCAAGTCATTTACGTTTACATACGGGGCTTTATATTATCATCGTCGTCATCATTTTCTTCTTCTTCTTCTTCTTTGCGTTCCTCCTCCTTCTTCTTCACGTGTTTCTTATTATCGTCATTCTTTTGTTACTGTTGTTATTGCTGTTATTGCAGTAGAAGGTGAGGAGAAAGAGTTTTGAATTGTGCATGACAATGAGTCCAAATGCACTTTAATTCACATAGACATGAACCGAAATTACATAATAAATTGTGACACAATCAACTCAGAAATAAACCAAAATTACATAATAATTGCGACATTTAAACTCAGTTCAAAAACAAGCACACAAACAAGACTAAATCATGAACAAAAACACATCCAAAATCAGTTTTGGATCAAACAATATCATTAATATATTTCTTCTTCTTTTTTGTTTGATATTTTCTTCTTTTTTCTTGATTTTATTCTTCTCAAGAGAGTAAATCAAGAAGAATTTTAAGAAAATAAAATAAGAAGGAGAAGATGAAGAAGAAAAAGATAAAAAAGAAAAAGAAGAAGAAATAGAAGATGAGGAGGAAGAAGAGAAAAAATTTTGAATTGTGTAGGACAACGAGTCCAAATGCAGCTTAATTCACTCAGAAATGAACCAAAATTATATAATGGATTGCGACACAATTAACTCAGAAATGAACCAAAATTACGTAATGATTACGACACATAAGCTCAGTTCGAAAACAAGCACATAAACAAGACTGAATCGTGAACAAAAACACATGCATCCAAAATTAATTTTAGATCAGACAATGTTATTAATATGTTTCTTCTTCTTTTTTATTTGATATTTTTCTGTTTTTCTTGGTTTTATTCTTCTTAAGAGAGTGGAACAAGAAGAACTATAAGAAAATGAAAAAAAGAAGGAGAAGATGAAGAAGAAAAGATGAAAAAGAAGAAGAAAAAAAGTAGAAGATAAGGAAGAAAAGGAGAAAGAAATTTGAATTGTACAGGACAACGAGTCCAAATGCATCTTAATTTACTCAGAAATAAACCAAAATTATATAATGATTGCGACATAATTAACTCAGAAATGAACTGAAATTACGTAATGATTGCGACACATAAACTCATTTCATAAATAAGCACACAAATAAGATTGAATCTTAAACAAAAACACATCCAAAATTAATTTGGATCAAACAACATCTTCAACATGGCAAAAATTCAACAATAACAACAATGATGATATGTATAAGAAGAAGATGAAGATAACGATAACGGTGATGATGATGATGATGATGATGATGATGATGATGATGATGATGATGATGATGATGGAGAAGAAAAAGGAAGGAAATTAAGAAATTCAACTGAGAAAAGAAGGAAAATGAGGTGGTGGTGTTGTTGGTGATGATGATAACGAAAGAGAAAGATAATAAAGAAGAAGAAGAAGAAGAAGCGACCGCAAGCGCACATGAATTTGAAATACTTGGTTGGACTTGGTTAGAGTTATGACTTGAATGTAGAGCTTTATTGTTTCCTACATTGCTTTTTCTCCTCTTCACCCTCAATATAATTAACATAACTTCTCCCTCAAAAAAAAAAGAAAAGAAAAAGAAAACATAACTTCTCTTCCTTCTCTTAACATTGAACAACCTCTCATGTTTTCTCTTTTTGTGCAGCTTTATCTTTTCTCTTCTCTGCCTTTTCTTTCACTTTATTTATCCTTCCACTTTTCTATGTGTTGAATCAATCTTCTTTGTGTTTTATATATTTTTTTTTCAGAAATTATTCAAACCAGAAAAATCACAGTGGTTCAAAAGGTGTACCGGTTTATCGTCGGTTGCACTGGTTTTTTTTACTAATTTTTTGCAAACAAATTTTTTACATAAACCGAACCGCACATAGAGACTGTTTTCAGCTAATCCAATCTAATCAACCAGTTTGGTTTGGTTGAAAGGGTCACATCTGCAAGCGTGGCAATTGCTTTATCGCCAAGCTTTTAATGACATATCATCACTCTTTGTTGTCACGTTTTTTACAAATTGCCACGCTTAAAAGCATGGCCATATGTGAGAGATATGGTCACGCTTTAAAATTGTGCCAATAGAGATAGATAATGCCACGCTTTAAAAGCGTGGCAATAGAGAAAGATATGGCCACGCTTTAGTAACGTGGCAATAGAGAGAGATATGGCCATGCTTTTAAAGCGTGGCTATTGATAACTATTATATAATATAGCCACTCTTTTAAAGTGTGGCTATATGTTTGGTCAGTAACCTATTATTATTCTTTTTAATCTTCGTAAAAAAATCTTACAAAAATTCATAGATAATTTTAAATTTAGTCAATGACCAGTAATTTTAAATCAACTAATCTAACTTTTATAAAGTTGTCACAAAAAAGTGTGTGTGATCACATAACATGCTTTAACAAAATACCAAAAATTAAAGTCATAACAACTACTCATGAATTTCTAATACATGAATTAGAATTCCAACAACTATTTCATTATCTACTTCTTGTATATATACTTCATTACAAAATATGAAACTTCATGATTACTGATCATCCAAAAAATGAGAGGGTATGTATCAATGGAAACTATATATATAAGTCATGCATTACTCCAATTGAAACCTGCAATGTTGTATGTTGGAGTCACATTCTCCGGTTTACTCCCATTCCTAATAAGGGAGTCAATAAACATTAAATCAATAATAAGTTCCACCAAGAGTTTATTTATTAATTAAATTAAGGAATATAATCCGGTTATGGTGTCCACATTGCTCAAACAAAACACTAAAATAGTTGTCACTTGGGAAAAGACAAAGTCTAAGAAAAAATATGAACAAATTATGAAAAAGTTGTGATTCAAAAAGATACGTCTATTTGGTTGGTAACATTTGCTTCTAAACAAAAATCACACTGTTTGATTTGATTTTCATGATGTTTTCCTTCAAATTAATTAAAGTATTTGTCCAATATGAAATAGTTACAGTGCGTATGGAAATATGGATGCATTTTTAGATTAATCAATCATATTTTTTTACAAAAACAAATGATATTTTAACAATGCATATTCAGCTAGCAATATTAGCATGAACTATGTTCTTGCCTGGTTATTCCGAGGTATAGCTCGTCCTTTGATAAGGTCGGCGGACTCCTAGAGTGGACCAAGACATACGTCAGCAGCGGATGAACAATGAGGGTGGGTACCTGCAAAGGCACTCCGACGCTCAAGTTAGTGTTGAGTAAATGATAGATCTTAACTTGGAAAAATATGACGTACCTTTCTCAGCTTTTCTTGTCTGCTTTATATTAGTGTAAATGGTCGACCGTTTTCCTTGGGTTGTAACGCCCAGGTGGAGGATTAATTGTAAATCCGACGTTATTGGTTAATGATTATTTATGGTCATGATGAAATCATCGGTTATGATCGGATCTTAGACGTTACCGAGCTATAACTTGTAACCGATGCTTACTGGTCATATCACAGCCCCCAAGCTTGACTTGACTTTAAAGAGATAGGTTGAGCTTTTATGGTAGGTGAGTTATAGCTCGGTACACTGTGCCCCCAGATCAGCATATCTCTTTCAAAGTTACCTCTAGTAACTGAAAAGACTGGCCACTGTAATTATTATCCAAGTCTCGATACGTGTAGAATTTTAATTATTATTGTTTCTAAATAGGTGCAAGTTCCAAGACTTCTTTTTAACCGTTGAAAGTGTGCTTTATTTAATGGTGTTTGATTGCACCATAAATTTAAGGAGTTAAGCAACTGAATGGTTTGCATTTTTCTTCCTGCAATACATTGGAGGGTTTTATTCAGAATCCTTTAAACATTATGAGTACTAGAGGTTAGTAATACTACCCTTTCTTTTCTTCTATTCTTCTGAGTCAATAAGGAATAATGAGTGAGAAAAAGGTGAAATCGTTACCCAAGATTGGGGATGAAGAACTGTACGACTGGGTTGGGGAGGATGTCAAAATAAGGGCTTCTTTGTTTGTGGATAAGGATAGCGTTAAGCAAGTTAATGTAGCTAGGATAGTGAAACCTGGCTTTCACTTGGAATTACTGCCATGCAGTCGTTCTGATCGTGTTTTTCACAGAAAAAAGGATTTCGAAAATTTCTTTATGTACACTTGTGTTTTAGAAGAGTTAAGGGTCCGACTTCCGTTTAGTCAATTTGAATGTGATGTTCTGAAACAAATGAACTGTGCCCCATCACAGGTTCATCCCAATGGCTGGGCGTTCATAAAGTGTTTCCAGATTCTAATGGACTTTTTGGAAGTTAACCCAGAGCTGGAGCTTTTCTTTTCCTTATTCCAAGCTAAGGGGGTATGGAAGGGTTTGTGGGTAAATTTAAACAGTACACCAGGTTTTTCGGTTTTCGAATTATATAAATCTTCCTTTAAAGATTTCAAGGAAATGTTTTTGAAGATTAAGTCAGTGGATGAGGATTTCCCGTTTTATTTAGATGAACATCTTGGGGAAAAATTCCCCTTGTACTGGTGTTGTCAACCGCAACACATCTTAGGTCCTGAATTGATAACTAGCCGGAATGAGTGTATTATATCTTTTCTGATTGAAATGGTGGCTAAGGGGGGACTGATGTCTGTGTCCGAATTGCTTCCTTTGGAAGATAACAAGTCAGCCATGGTGGATTATTTTGGTGAGGTCATTGAATTATATTTTGTTTTGAGTAGTTTTGGATAGAATAATCTTTTCTCTGATTGCTTGTTTTTTATCTGTGTGCAGCTGGGAAATTTCCGGGAGTGTCAGCCTCTACCCTTAGGGCCCGGTTTAAATCCAAAAACTTTGAAGGTTCATCTTCGAATGCTGAAAAAATGGATGTAGGGGGTGAAGTTGATCAGCCCCCACCTAAGAAAAAAGGGATAGTTTTTAAGAAGAGGAATACTGAGGTTGCTATTACTGCTGGGGAACAGGACAAAAAAGGTGTGATTCAACTTGAAGACCTATCTAGTTTTACTATGAAACAGGATAAGCTCCATGCTTTTGATGATGGCGGAGATGGCTCGTCTGTTTGGGATCGGGGGTTTCCCTTTAATGTTGTTGCGGACGAGGTTGTCCAATGTTTCTCAGATATAGCACCGGTTGAAGAGGCTGGGGATGTGGGAGTTGATCAATTTCTTCAGGTTAGCTTTTCGATTTGAGCCATCTCACTTCAAATATTTGTAGTGTATATTTTATACTGTTAAATTTGTAATTTTCAGGTGTTGGGTTTTCGTTTGGCTTGTATAGGCCGAAGTCAAGAAAAGAAACACAAAAAATTTGTTACTGAACTTGAGCAGTGTGCTGTTTTGAAGGAACAGCTGACTTCAAAAGAACTGGTCCTTACTGAACTAAAGAAGAAAGTTTCTGATCTGGAAAAGGAATTGAAGGTTGAGAAAGAAAGTCGTGAAAAGGCTACCGAGCTTTTGAAAAAGAAAGAAACTGAGCTGGAAGAGGTAAATAAACGAGTTATTGATCTGACTGTGCAAATGAAGGAGTTTGAGGCAGGTAGACAGGGTGACATTCTTGATGCCTTTGCGGAAGGTTTCGAACGTGCTGTGACTCAGGCGAAGTTTCTTATGCCTGATGGTGACTTTGCACCTATGGACCCGAGTAAGGTGATTCGGGATGGTCAACTTGTAGATGATGAAGAGGTGATTGAAGAAGGGGGTGATAACTTAGTTAACTAGTTTGGTTTGTGTAATCTTCAGTTGTTATTGTTTTGGGGATGATGGCCCATGACTGTTTTATTTTGTTTAACTGCTGTTTGTAATTAGGTTTTGTATGACCCTAATTACGTTGTCTGATACCCATAAGAGGGATTTTTGAACTGTATGCTTAATATGGCTTTGCATATTATCTGTTTTGTCTGTTAAGAGGAGTGGTTTGTATTTGATTACAACTTTCCTCATGATGTTTGTTAGCAAATTGAAATTGAGCTTAAAAGAGAATATTCTATCAAATGTCATAAATGTAAATGAGTTTTATTCAAAACAGTACCTTAACAACCTAACGTTGGCAAGCTAGCCTCGTTAAAACCTCCTTGAGCAAAACCCTTTTGGGAAAAAATCTCAAGTGAGGAAAAAGAGTACTAGCATTCTACTGTGCCTTAACTGTAATATTGCTTTAAAGAATGGACATTCCATGTACTTGGGATCTTAGTACCATCCAAATGCTCTAGTCTGTAAGCTCCTCTCCCGAGGACTTCGAGTATGCGGTAGGGTCCGTCCCATGTTGCTGCGAGCTTCCCATGGGAAGATGGTCGGCGAGCTTCTTCAGTTTTCCTCAGCACCAGATCTCCGATATTGAAGGATCTTGGTTGAACCCGTTTGGCGTGTCTTCGGCTTAGTTGTTGCTGTAGAGCTTGTTGGTGAATGGCTGCTGTATTCCTGATTTCTTCTATTAAGTCAAGTTCTGCTCTGCGAGCTTAATCGTGATTCTCTGCTATCGCTCGTAAGGATTATTGTGAAACTTCCAGAGGAATCATAGCCTCGGATCCATAGACCAATCTAAATGGGGTTTCTTTAGTTGATGTATGCACTGCAGTATTGTAGGACTATAATACTTCTGGAACTAGCTCGGCCCAGAGCCCCTTAGCGTTGTCGAGCTTTTTTCTTAAGGCGTGTAAGACGACCTTATTGGCGGCTTCAGCTAAACCATTAGATTGTGGATGTTCCACAGATGAGAAATGGTGATTTATCCTTAGTTTCTGCAAAAAATCTTTAAAATTATGATCGGTAAACTGCCGACCATTATCTGTGACAACATGTCGAGGAATTCCAAATCTGCATATAATGTATTTCCAAACAAAGGATATCATCTGGTAGGATGTGATTCTCGCCAGGGGTTGTGCTTCAATCCATTTGCTGAAGTAATCAATAGCAACTACTAAATACTTCATCTGTCCAGATGCAGTGGAAAACGGGCCGAGGATGTCAATCCCCCACTGGTTAAATGGCCAACTTACGATAGACTGGTGAAGATGCTCGGCTGGGATGTTAATGATCGGTGCGTGCTTTTGACATTGGTCACAAGTTCTAACCTTCTTTCTGCTATCCTCCTATAGACTCGGCCAGTAGAAACCTGCTCGAAGTATTTTCTGTGCCAGGCTTCTTGCCCCCGAGTGTATGCCACATATTCCTTCATGAGCCTCGGCTAACACAAGATCGGCCTCATTCTTGTCCAAACATTTCAAAAGTGGTCGGGAGTACCCCCGCCTATATAGAACATTATTCATTAATGTGAAAAAAGAAGCTTGTCGTCGAAATCTTTTCTTATTTGAGATCTCTTTCGGAAGAGAGCCATCTTTTAGATATTGTATGTAAGGTAGTTGCCAACTTGTCTCATTGAAAGCGTTTAAAGTGTTAATGATGTGTATGCTCGGCTCGTCTAAAGTTGACTGTAATAGTGTTGCTGTGTGTGACTATGTAGTGGCTAGTTTTGATAGAATGTCAGCCCTATGATTTTGGTCTCTGGGAATGTGGCAAATTTCTATTTTTTGAAAACCATTTACCAACTGCTGAACAAGTTCTAAGTATTTCAATAAAAGTTGATCTTTAGTTTGAAAGACCTGATTTACTTGTTGTACTACTAATAAAGAATCACAATAAACCTTTAAGCTGGCAATGTGTAAATCAATTGCTAACCTGAGCCCGGCGACGAGGGCTTCGTATTCGGCCTGGTTATTACTGGCTTTGAAGGAGAACCGGAGAGAATGCTCGAGGATTATACCTTCTGGACTCTCTAATAATATTCCTGCCCCTGACCCCTGTGGGTTTGAAGTTCCATCCACAAACAAGATCCAATCGGAGTTCTGCTCATCCGTACATGGTTGGGTAAGTTCGGCCACAAAATCAGCTAAGTATTGGGATTTAACGGACCCTCTTGGTTGGTATTGAATGTCAAATTCAGAGAGCTCAATGGCCCATTTGATAAGTCTGCCTGCTAATTCTGGTTTTGAGAGGACTTGCCGAAGGGATTGTTCGGTCCTGACAATGATGGTATGCCCCTGGAAATATGGTTGGAGTCATCTCGAGGAGAAGACTAAGGCCAGCGTGAGCTTTTCCAACCTCGGGTAGCGAAGCTCGGCGCCCTGCAGTAATTTACTTACAAAATAGATCGGCTGTTGACCTTTCTGCGTTTCTGTTACAAGGACAGAACTTACTGCCATATCAGTAATGGACAAGTATATATACAATGGCTCATTAGGCTTTGGCTTTTGTAAAACGGGTGATTTTGAAAGGAATTGTTTTAAGTTTTGAAATGCGGCTTCACAGCTTTCAGTCCATTCAAAATGTTTGGTGTTCTTTTTTAAACATCGGAAAAAAGTAAGAGACGCTGATGCCAAACAGGGTAGAAATCTGGATAAGGCCGCAAGTCGTCCTGTTAGCCGTTGAACGTCCTTTATTGTTTTTGGACTTTGCATATCAAGGATTGCCTGACATTTTTCGGGATTTTTTTCAATTCCTCGGCTGGTGAGGATAAATCCAAGGAATTTTCCTCCGCGAACACCGAACGCACACTTTTCGGGATTTAATCTCATATTGTATCGTCGGATCTGCCCAAAAATCTCGGCTAGGTCATGGATATGAGAGTTGCTGACCGTGGTCTTGGCGACCATGTCGTCCACATAAACTTCGATATTCCGACCTATTTGGTTCTCGAAGACCTTATTCATTAGTCGCTGATATGTCGCACCTGCATTCTTTAAACCAAAAGGCATAACATTATAGCAATAATTACCATATTCAGTTATAAAGGCAGTCTTTTCTTTGTCAGATGGATGCATGAGGATCTGGTTATAGCCAGAGTATGCGTCCATAAAACTTAATGAACCATAACCGCAAGAATTGTCAACTAAAGTGTCAATGCAAGGTAAATGATAAGCATCTTTAGGACACACCTTATTTAGGTCAGTAAAATCGACGCACATGCGCCACTTACCGTTACTCTATTTTACCATAACAACATTGGCGAGCCATATTGTAAACCTGATTTCTTTGATGAAGTTAGCGGTAATGAGCTTTTTGACCTCGGTAAGGGATGCAAGGCGTTTTTCCGCTCCGAGGTTTCTTTTCTTTTGGGAGACTGGGCGAGCTTCTGGATTAACTGCCAATTTGTGCGTAATAACAGATGGATCTATTCTTGGCATATCGGCAGGCGTCCAAGCAAATAAGTCGGCATTCTCTTGCAAAAACCTTATGAGTGATTCTTTCTCTTCCTTACTAATTGATGTCCCCATATAGGTGAATTTTGCGGGGTCCTCGGTCAGGGCGACCTTTGTTAAGTCCTCGTTTGGCATTGGCCGATCTTCGAAGTCGGCTCTTGGGTCTATTTTTGTCAATCTTGGCTGGTCAGGTTGTATGGAGTTGACTTGCACCATGTTGCTCTTTTTGATGGGCTTCAGGCTTGTATTATAGCATTGCCGAGCTTCATGGAGGTCGCCGTGGATGGTTGCCACTAAATTATCCTGCACAGGGAACTTAACACAAAGGTGAACTGTAGACACGATTGCTGTAAATTTATTTAAAAATGGTCTACCTAATATAAGATTATAAGGACTAAAGCAGTCGACTACAAGATATTGAATGTCTTGTGTCTTAAATAATGGTTGCTCACCGAGTGTGGTTTGTAACCACACGGAACCCAGAATAGGGACTCGCTCCCCTGAAAATCCGACCAAGTCTCCATGGTACGGTTGCAGAATTTTGTGACTTAGTTTCATTTTTTCGAACGTAGTAAAGAATAAGACATCGGCACTGCTTCCGGGATCGAGAAGTACTTTGCGGACTATTAAATCCCCCAACTAAATGGAAATCACCACTGGATCGTCATAATTAGCATCGGCATGATTAAAGTCGGTTGAACCGAAAGTCATTTCTGGGAAATCCTGGATCGGCTGAGGAACTTTAGGGGCATCTGTAACGGCCAACATAGCCCTGTAAGTTCTTTTCCGGGCCGAGCTTGTATGTCCGCCTCCCGCATATCCTCCTGAAATACAATTGATAATTCCTCTGGGTTGGGCTGGTGCCTTATCTTTTTCTTTTGATGAGGGGCTTGCTGCTGCAAGGTCAGAAGTCGAGGTTACATTCTTCTGCATACGTCCTGTGATAAACTTGTCGAGATGACCTTGTCTCGCGAGGCGTTCTAGGAGATCTTTAGCGATCACACATTCATCGGTTGTGTGCCCATGTTTCTGATGAAAAGTGCAATATTTGGATTTATCAACAGTCTTGGATTCCGGGTAAGCGCCGGCCTTACGAGGAGGCTTGATTAATTTGGAGTTGAGTATTTCTTTAATAATGTCATCTCTCTTTGTGTTGAACTGGGTGTATGACTCATAACGGGGAACTGGCTTAAATGATTTCTTACTGTCCCGGGGTTTATCATCATCCTTGACGGCGGCTGATTTTTCTGCTTTGCGGGCATGCCGAAGCTCTTCAACATCTATCTGTCCCTTGGCTTTCTCACGAAACTCTGCCAAGGTTCTCGGCTTACTCACAGCAATTGTCTCTTGGAACTTGCCCGGACGAAGACTGCTTTTAATGGCGTGGAGATGGACTTCGGGATGAAGGTCGGGGATTCTCATGGCGATCTTCATAAAACGGGTAATGTAATCCTTCAGGCTTTCTTGTGGGCCTTGTTTGATGGTCGTCAGGTAATCAGAATCATGCAAGTATATTGCGGATGCTGCAAAGTGATCCTCAAACTACTTGGCTAATTCTTGGAAACGCGATATTGAATCTGCAGGCAAAGAGCAAAACCAATCAAGTGCAGGACCATCTAAAAAAGAGGGAAAACAACAACATAAAATAGGGTCGGATGCACCGTTAACGATCATAATAGATTGGAATTTTTTAATATGCTGCTTCGGGTCTCCCATCCCATCATAAGGGGTTAAAGTTGTTGGCAAGGTGAACTGTCTCGGGAGTTGAAAATTTATGATGTCGGCCGTAAATGGGCCAGCAGAGTTGTCGCGCTCTTCTTCCTCGGCGTTTGGTTGGGCCTCCTCGGTTCCATGGGCCCCTTCCTCCTCCTGTTGAGGTGTTTCGGAGACATGGGTCGGTATTGATTGGCGCTCATGATTTTCTTCTCGGTTATGATGATCATTGTTATGCTCCAGCCGAGCATTGACTAGTTGCGTGATTTGATCCTGTATTCTTTGATTCTCCTCCGCCATCCGTTGATTTGCTTGCTGAAGCTCAGTCACCATCCGTAGAAGCTCGGATGAGGTTGGGGGAGGAACATCGGCCATGAATGTGTTTTAAGGATATTTTGGGACCTTTGCGAGTGATATTTCAAGGTTCGGGCCCCACGGTGGGCGCCAAATGTTCTTGCCTGGTTATTCCGAGGTATAGCTCGTCCTCTGATAAGGTCGGCAGACTCCTAGAGTGGACCAAGATATACGTCGGCAGCGGATGAACAATGAGGGTGGGTACCTGCAAAGGCACTCCGACGCTCAAGTTAGTGTTGAGTAGATGATAGATCTTAACTTGGAAAAATATGACGTACCTTTCTCGGCTTTTCTTGTCTGCTTTATATTAGTGTAAATGGTCGATCGTTTTCCTTGGGTTGTAACGCCCAGGTGGAGGATTAATTGTAAATCCGACGTTATTGGTTAATGATTATTTATGGTCATGATGAAATCATCGGTTATGATCGGATCTTAGGCGTTACCAAGCTATAACTTGTAACCGATGCTTACTGGTCATATCAAACTACAACAGAAAATTCAACATGGAAAATAAAATTCTATAATTCGGAGCAACAAGGCAGTGACTACTGTTTTTTTATTATTTTTATCAGTATCTTTCTTTGACAATAACATGGAAAAGATAGTTACTTACATCATTTTGGGCAACTTGCACTAAGGCTGCTACCTCTTCATCACTCATTTTAGGGTTGATTTGGTGCACCAATACCTTTAATAAACCACATACACCTTCCATATTCTTCTCTAAAGATGAGTCCTTAGTGTTGTATTCAACTTTTATGTGGCAAATCTTCTCATCCTTGTTAATAGAGCTTCTTGTAATCGAAGCCCTATAACCATGAACTCAACCTGGTTGGTTCTTTTCTAGCACCTACAAATGCATCCTCATCATTTTCCCCTGCCTCTAAGCAGTTTCTGAAGTTCAGTCTATCAAAATGCAACAACCAATAAAATACAAAGTTGCATTAACTCAATATAAATAGAAATCACTTAGAATTCATATTGTACAAATCCAAATACAAATACAAATAACTCACAATTGTGGTTTGTGTTTTAGTATCAATTTCTTTTCCTTTTTTACTTGTGCGAGTTGCTATAAAAACTTCATCCCTTGATGGTTCTTCATTGTTCTCTTTAGAATCGCGCTAGAGTATATAGAGAAAAGTTTACATGAAGCATACTAACTAGACAACTAAATTATGAATATAAAGGAGAAATCACAAAAAATTAAGTTATATTACCAGCTGCTTACGCACTATTCCAAAATTTGTGGATCCCATTTGGTGAGGATATGTTTGCTTTGACATATTTTCAGTATTCTTAGCAGAGATAACCTAAATATAAATATGAAGAAGAGATATTATTATTCTTACAAGACATGTTTTCTTGTGCTTTCAAAATCATGTCACCTTTTTTGAAAACACCAAGTTTAATCACATGAAGAACTAATGATAGTATGCTTGATGGTACATAGGAAGAAATTAAAGACAATATTACCTTGATAGCTGGAAGACTCCAATATCGAATTAGTTTGTGAAATTGAACCTCAGGGATCTCTAATGGTCGGTTCTTTATCATTTCTTTCTTTGTGTTGTACTTCAAGAAATGTTTCTTTTTTTATTTCACCCTTGTATTTTTTCCATGCACAACAAAATTCTCGCATTACCCACGGCTTTAAACTTATTGGAAGAATGAACTTTTTCTATGCAACACAACACATTAAAATGTCAACAATTAGCACAAATAATGTGACAAATAAATTAACAAAAAATTATCCATAATACCATATTTACATACATTGGCATACTCCCACATGTCCTCTTTGAGTTTTTTAGACACACCATACCAACTAGTATATAGCAAAGTCACAAAACGAGGGTTTCTAACTATTGTGCCCAAAAGTTGGTTGAGGTCAGATACGACCTCCTTGGTTGGACCTATAAGCTGCCCTTGAAAATATTTTACCTCCTGTCAATCATTAAAATCAGTGGCATGAAGCTTTTTGCACATAGTCTTTCCATGGGTTTTCTTTTTAATTGTGCCTAAGTCTGATTAAAACAACAAAATTCAACACCAAACCAATTGAGAAGTAATATAAGCTATAATTAGACAATAAGGTAAGTATCCGTTTTTTTTAGTGATCTCCCATTTCTCCATTCTACATACACAAAATAATTCCAATGAATAAAATGTTATTTAAATAATAATTAAATGAACATAATCAACGGAAGCAAGTAATTAAATAAGCAAAACAACTAAGAAAAGTGAGTCGTTTAGGATTCTACGAAAAATCACTACATGAAAACTTGTCAAGATGTTTCAGAATCAAGGTCCTCCGTGTACTCATATTTGCTTTCCTTGTCTTGCTCACAAAATTGTTTAGAAAACATGTTTGGAGTCATATCTATAATGGTTGCTCATAGATCATTCCTCACTAGATTAATTTCACCATTATCATTTGGAAGACTTGAAATCACTTTAGGTTCACATGGCTCCCTTGCATATATTATGGGAGAATCAGACACAAGGTCATCAATTATCCTAAATAAATCTCTTGGAATTATTTTTATAATATAGTGTTTGTCACTCACATATGGGTCTTGCACATAAAAGCATTGGTTTACTTGATATACTACCACAAATGGTTCTTCTTGGTAGTATTTTTTATTGAAATACAAATATGAAAGACCAAAATTGTCTTTTGCAACTGTATACCACTCACACTTAAAATAGAAATACTTTAAATTGGCCAAAATAATCTAACTAAAATATATCAACTATTCTACCATAGTAGGCTACTTTTGCTTTAATTGGGTTCTTTATCTTTCACACTAGCAAAACTAGGAGTCAACGCCTCTAATGTGACACCACTATTTTGGGTTTTACGTTTCGCATCACGGTGTCTTATATCAAATCTATACCCATTGATAATATAAATAACTTGAAAATCATTTTGCAACTCTATTTGGACCCCTAGCCAATCCTTTTGCCCAACCAGGCACATCCTTTTTCATGACACGAATTTTAAACCATTCTGAGAATTATTGACTACAGTCTTTGGCTTTTTCCCACTTTGTTCTTCGTGGATTGTTATCAGAAACTACCTTTTCATGATCTCCGAAGAGATCAAATGTTCATAGTCTTATTTGTTAGTAAGGTAAAATGTTATGATTGAGATCTAACAAATGATAATGAATCAAACAAAATACCTCATGTAGACTTCGATCTTATCACAATTGTTTAGGATGTATGCATGACCTTGTATTCCTGATTTTTCATCTAAAATAAATAAATCTTCTATTTTTCCACCAAGAAGACATCCTTTGTTTGGAAACAAACTAGGAGTTCGCAGCTCATCTAAAACATAATCATTGTTGTTTCGAAGGATTCTTGAATTTTGTCTGAACATCTTCATGCAAATATCTTGAGCAAAAATTTATACACTCATTCGCCCAATATCCTTTGAAAATGGATCCTTCAGGATGACTTCTATTACGAACATATGATTTTAGTGTGCACATATACCGTTCAATAGGGTGCATCCAACGATATTGAACTAGACCACCTAACCTCACTTCATTTGCCAAATGAATAGACAAGTGTACCATTATGTTAAAAAGCTTGGAGGAAAAATCCTTTTCAATTGGCGTAATGTTTCAGCAATCTCTACTTCTAAGTTAATTACCTCATCTAGGCTAATTAGTTTCTGACATATCCGGTGAAAAAATGAACATAATCGAACTAGAGCGATGGCAACATGGTTAGGAAGTATGCTCTTGATTGGCACTTACAACAAGTAATGTAACATGAAATGAGCATTATATGTCTTGTAACCAGAAATCTTCTTTTTTGTTTCATGCACACATCGAGAAATATTGGAAGTGCTACCGTCTGGTAATTTTGCCGCTTTCAATACACTACAAAAGATTGTTTTCTCTGCTGGAGTTATTGAGAAGCATGCATTTGCTAACTTAGTTTTTTTTACCATCCTTCATATCTTTTGGTTGAAGGTTTTTCCTGATACCCATATCTTTAAGGTCAAAACGAGCAGCTGCATGATCTTTTATCTTTTTGGAAATATCCAAAAGAGTTCTAATTATGCTATCAACTATATTCTTCTCTATGTGCATGACATCAAGGTTGTGTCTAAATATGTTGTACTTCCAATATGGTAAATAAAAAAAGATTGACTGCTTTTTTCCAATTTGATATGCCATTCTTTGATTTTCTTTGCTTATTCCCAAAAGAATTATCTATCTCTTGGAATATATCAAATATAGTTAAACCCTCTAACAACTACGGTAGAGACCTGAGTTCAGTTTTTCTATTGAAAGATATTTTGTTATGCCTCCATGAATGATTCATGGGTAAAAATCTTCAGTGATCCATATAAACAGTCTTGTGACTATGCTTCAGATAGATAGAAAAAGTCTCATCATTACAACATGGACAAACCAATTTTTCCCTTGTACTCCACCCAGATAACATAGCATATGCAGAAAAGTCATTAATTGTCCACAAAAGACATGCTCTCATGTTGAATGTTTTCTTTTCTTTGGAATCATATGTTTTGACACCTGACAGTCACAGTTCTTTTAATTCTTCAATCAATAGTTGAAGAAAGACATCAATATCATTTTTCAGTGATTGTCGTCCAAGAATGAGTAAAGATAGCATAAAATAATTATGCTTCATGCTTATCCAAGGGGGTAGATTATACACCATCAGAACAACAGGCCATGTACTCTGTGTACTACTCAAAGTTTGAAATAGATTGAATCCATCGCTTGCTAAGCCAAGTCTCACATTACGAGGCTCCTTTACAAAATATTTATGTCGATTATCAAATGCTTTCCAAGATTCACCATCGGCAGGATGCCTTATCAACCCGTCTTTAACATGCTCATTATGATGCCAAGACATAGCTTCGACAGTCCTTGTGCACATAAAAAGCCTTTGAAGTCTGGGAATGAAAGGGAAATGCCTTAGAGTTTTTGCAGCAACTTTGTGAGGCTTTCTAGATGAGGTAGCATCATCCTCTTCTACATGATGCTCAATATAACGGGATGTTCTACAAACATGCCAAGATGCGTCATTCTCATGCCCGTTCCGATACAATATGCAGTCATTGCGACATGCATCGATCTTTTAGTAGTTAAGACTCAAATTCTTCACCATATTCTTGTTTTTATCAAAAGAAGTAGGAATACTCAAATATGGCATTCCTTCTTTCAATAATTTCAAGAGAGAAGTAAATGACACATTACTCCAACCATGCAAGCATTTTAACAAGTAAAGACGGAAGGGAAAAGATAATCTTGAAAATTTTTTACCCCCAGGGTATAGTTCTTGGCTTGCCTCATCTACCAATTTATAAAATTATTTTTCACATTCGTTGGGCCCCATATTTTGTCCATCAACTTGTGTAGTAACACTAAATCTATCACGTAACAACTCATCAATGTTATCATTGTAGTTATATTCACCGTCTATGTCACTGTCAACATCCATAGCAATGAGTGATTCCCCATGATTAAACCACCGCCTATAACCTTCTATAAAACCGTGGCATATTAGATTATCATATATATCATCTCTCTTTAACCAAAGTCTATTACACACTTTGTATATGGACATTGAATTTCTTCCCCTTGAGGAACTCCCGTTAATGAGAAAGGAAAGTGTAAAAATCTTTCTACACTAATTTGATATTTTTTCTCATGACGTGGTGTATCCATCCAATCTTTGGACATATCCATCAAAAACCTATATATTTCAAATAGATAGCTAAGTTTCTAGATTGAAGTCCTTACTGTTAGCCTCACTAACTATGAATCTAGCTTCCTAATTAACTAAGAGACAATGTTGTGCAAGCTTCCAAAATACTTTGAAGCCATTAGACATAAAATAACAAAGAAAATTGAATTTTAGCAATGTTTAAAGAAGGTCCTGAAGTGATGAGTGCCTCAGGAAGTTGTACGCATAACATCAATAACAAATTAATAGATGTATTCAAATCCGCATAAATCAACCTTAATTACTATCTTAATCCGTACTACAATTGTAACAAAGTGGTAGCGCAGTAGAAGCAGAATTAGAGAGGTAGCAGCAATAGTGAATAGTTATTCGGTAGCAGATAATTAGTACCACAGGAGCAACAGAATAAAAGAAGTGGCAGCAGTAGTGGATAGATAACTATCAAAAGCCTAAACAAAAATAGACTTAGACTTAATACTAAAATAGAAGAAATGTGCATCGATTATATTGACTAATGTATATATAGTATAGTGTATGATGCATGAATTTATTAGGGTTTTAGTTTAAAAAACACCAATTAGTATTAATTCAAATGTAAGATAAATTCTAATAATAGGTGTCACTACATCATTAATTATCAACTCATTTGGAATTGGATCAAACTCTGTTCTCGATATGTGAATTAAATCATTAGTTTCAAATATAATTAATTCAAATAAACCTCCCAAATTACATCTAATCTAAACTTGAAATAGTGATGTATGCATGCGAGTAGTGGAATGGAGACTTGCTGAATCACCTAGCTGGAATGTAGATAAAGAAAACTAAGAATATTTTAACATGGATGATCAATTCAAATTATTCATGTATAAAAGAAACTTCGAAAATATTAAAATGAAATAGTTTGATCATTTCCAATAAAGAAAATTGATTATATATTTTGTTTAAATTGTTAAACTTGTTTATACATGAAATTTAATCCTACAAAATTAGGACTCCAAACCATCAGCAAGCATGCGTTGTATAGACTATATAGAAACTTGCATGCACATAATCATTAAACGTGATATGGGCAAACATTCTCCTCATATACTATATATCTATATATTAGATGAAGAAACTATACCCATTATTTACTTTGACTAATGTGTGCATCTAGAATAACAGTCAACAATGAACCAACACTTCAACACCAAAGCAAAAGAAATTAATGAATTAAACTGTTGTGAGATATGATTCCCTGTAATGACTTCCTACACCAGTGATATGATCAAACTGGATTATATCTTGGTCTCACAGCCAAGCTGAATCCAAGAACCAATGAGTTGATTTCTCTTGGTTGCAAGGACAGAAGAAGAAGCTGCTTATCGACCTAGTCAAAGAGCTAAAGACAAGTTAGATATAATGGATCCAATAATCATGAAAAATATTGACAATATAACTAATGCCACCGAATCAAATCCATGTGCATATTCATCCACCACCAACGTAACAGAATCTATATAACTAGAAACATTTTTATAATTTGGCTCGGTTATATATTCGTCAAGATATGGGAATAATCAATTATATGTTAATGTAAAATATTATACAATTGCATGAAATACAGTCCTGTTAGGGTGATGTTAATTGTAACACCCTAATTACCAAAGCTCACGCTTCTGGCTGCGCAACTCTGATAGTTCAGACATTACGACGACTTTTATATTATTTAATACTAAAATATGAGTCTGTTTAAAACTTTAAACCGCAATACCGCTTATATATATATATAATATTACAAGCATTAACCAATGCAATTCCTATCCGTCTTACAGAATATCTCAAGATAAAGGTGAGGGTACAATAAATAGTAATCTAAAGCATACAGAGCATTTCAACAACAACTAAATAAGCTCTTCGTAACTTTTACGCCCATATCCTGAAAGGGAAAAAATGTAGGGGGTGAGAACATCATCCTCGAAAGGGTTCTCAGTAGAGGATTTTTAGGAATTACTATAATAGGATACATGAAGATAAACCATACTAGTGATTAATAACCGTCTTATGCCTCTTTTAAAAAACAACGGTTTACAATGAAAGAGAAATCTGAAATCTTTTCTAAAAGAGGAAACTGTTCATTTACAACAATATTCAAAAGCCTTTCAAAAGGTTTATCTATGCTGAACCAAATAGCCTTTCATACATTTCCAAATCAGAAGCACAAAATTGAAACCAACCATCGGTCCATATCATTTCAACCATGGTCCTAGGCCCAAACAATCCAACTATCAACCAAATCACCACAATCCAACAGAGTCCCAGTTGCAAACATAGATAGGAAGTTCAAGCACAAACAAACAGTTACAGCAAGTAGAATAATTAGCAGTTAATCACAAAGGCAAACCAAGTACAATATGCACACCCAAACAATGTCACATAGATGCATATGATGCATGCCTGTTCCTAGTGGCTGATGATATCATCTGTCAGTTATAGAGCCAACCCGACAAGTCCTAGTAGCTAACCATTGGACTGTCCCTCTGTCGTGTCTCCCCAACTCAAGTTATACTCAACATAATCGTGATCATAATCATGATCCATATCCATCACCTTCACTGGTGAATATTCACGGGCTGAGATTATCGGGGATTTCACAGTGCCCGGCCACCCTGACGACATAGGGTCAAAAGAACTTCGAGTCTCCACCTAGAGCACGTTGTGGCTAGCCACTGCTTTCTCCCAGAGAAACTCGTATCTCCGATAGTAGAAGTGCAACATCACAACTTATCAATATCTCAGCATATATGCTTTCATTCTCAGCCATGGATCAACATCCATCTCAACCATCCGGCTCATGGTTCAAACTAGAACCAGCCAATATTCATATCATACACAGCCATTTCGGCTCACGGTTCAACCCAGAACCAGCCAATATTCATAATCATACACAGCCATTTTGGCTCACAACAAAATAGCACTTCCACTATTCAACATCATCAAATTCATAAAATCGGCATTTAAGCCATAAATCACTTTTCTCACCTCATTTCACTTTGAAATCAAATTTCAACTCTTTTCAGCCTTGGCTTTAAAGATCTCATTTCTCAAATCATCTCAGGCTCATAAGCCAAATTTACTCAAAGTGAGTTCCATTTTTAAAACAAAGCCACTCTCGGCATTCTCTTTCCAAAACTTTCAAAACCATGGAAAGTTAAAGATTCATTTTGGAAACATTTAAAGTCTTCCATCCCACAATGGGATTTTATAACAAAAGTTTTTCGGCAGAGTCTCAAGTCTTTAAGGGAGGATATCATAACTCATTTTGCCAAATTCACTTAAAATCATAAAAAAAAACTTGGCTTCCTAATTTGAGTAATAAAATAGGATCTAAGTCAATCCGAGTCATGTAATCAATTACTCCTTTTAAAACCATTTCCTTTACTTAAACAAAACTTGCTTCAATTCCATGATTAAATCTAAAGCATTTCAAACTGCTAAGAGAATCATTTTTGTTGTGCTAAACTAGAGTTCAAAGGATATTTTGAATCTTATTTAAAACGTCAAAAAAATGAGGTTCGTCAATCGAAATCCAATTCCATAGAAAATCACAAAAACTCTTCCAAGGGACAATCTTTATATTTAATAGAGAAAAACATAAACCCGTTTTACCTTTTAAAACAACCTCAAAGAAAAATCCTCTTTCAAATGACTTGTACCCAAAGACATACTATTCTTCTTGGAAAATAAGGAGAAATCATGATTCTCTTTTCAATAATTCTTTCAAAGCATAGCTTCCTCGCTTTCATAATTGTTCCAAGTAAAGATAATAAAAGAAGCCCTAAATTCACAATCCTCCAAGTAAATAGGAAAGGCATTAAACTCAAAATTTCCCAAAAAGCATTTCAAATAAAGACTCAGATTTTATAGAAATTTTGGCAGCATCTCCCCTAAAACTTAGACTTTGCCACCCGGTTCGGGTCCCAATAAAACCGTTCCACAATCCTTTTCAACAGCAGCCTAAAATCCAAAATCAGTTCAAGGCAAGCCAAAATCCAACAATCATCTCAATTCCTTATTTCTAGAAAATCGTTTCAAAATCAAATCATTATCAGCCGAATAAGCTCATTTCTAAAGCTTTAAAGAAATGGTTCAGCAACAATCATTTATCAAACTAGATCATTTAAAGCAAACCAGGCTGAATTCAAGAGTGTATCCTATTTTTTACATTCTCAAGAAAATCAACTCAACTCAAATCAATTTCCAACGGATTAAACTCGATCTCAAAGCTTTAAAAGAATCAACTTCAAAAGCATTTCGTTTCATAAAACCACACAACAATCCAACCAACAAACGTTCATAATCAATCGAGACAAATCAAACCAAACATAAGGTCGATACAATCACCAAATACACATTCTCTCACAGCAGTATCCATATATAATAATTCCAATATATAAAAATATAGTTTTTGGAAAGCACCCCTACCTCAAAACGCAAATTCCATAATCCAAACGCCTCATAAGTTCTCTTCGCCTCAACTCGAAATCAAAGGCAGCTTCAAATCACAGCCCCATACATTTTCGCAGCGGCATAAGCAGCTCTAAATTACAACAAGCAACCTCAGTTACTAAACTCTAAGAACATTAATACCGTAAAGGATTTAATACACGTACGGGATACTAACGTAGGCCTTTTGAAACATAATTTCTTACCAAAAAATAACATAAAGCAGCTGTAATTTCGAACCGGCCCTGGCAACAGCTCTGGCGGCCGCCAGAAGCTCTGATGGATCAGCTATAAAAATCGCGCAGCATCAAAACCTTTTCAAAATCCAAAATGGCAGAACCTCAAATAAAACCCTTACCGGCAATTTTTCTGGCAGCAGCAGAAGTAGCCAGAAGCTCCAGCGGTAGTTCCGGTGGCCTCAGAACTCCGGCGACAGTATCAGAAGCGCCAATCAAGCACCGCGGAGTAGCAGGTCAGTAGAGGCGGAGGTAGGCGACAGTGAAAGGCAGTGATAAAGGTGGGCTTCTCCTCCATCGTGTTCTGGACCTCCGGCGATGTGGTGTATGGCGCCAGCATACAGGGCAATGGCAACGACCCCCCCACTCATGGCGGCGGCAGTGACCACGACAACTTCACCCTCCCACGCGCGTCTTCCTCTCTCTCAGCGGTGCTCACTCACAGCGGACCAGGGAAGCAGAAACGGAGCTCCATCATGCTTCTCGTTTGGAGCTGGCAAGGACGACGGCGCGATGACCCCGACGGCGACTGATCGACGAGGACTAGCTCCTCTAGCTCGCGTGCGATAGCTATTTCCTCAAACCCTCCTCTGCACGAAAAGTGGCAACACAGCGTGGAGGAAGGTGGCGAGCTAGGTGCGACGGTGGCACGGTGGCATTGCGACCGGACGGCATGGAGCGCGGCTCACCACTTCCCTTGATCGCAGCCCCAATCCATCTCTCTCTGGTCCGTTTCTCTTGTTTCCTTCTCCTACTGTTGCTGCACATTAAATCAGAGAAAGGGGAGAAAGTGGGTTGCTTGCTGCTGGGTGAGGGAGCTGTGCGTATGTGTGTCTGTTTGGGGAAGGAGGGGTTGCAGCTGTTGAGGGGAAGAAGAAAGGTGGCGGCTGCTGGGTATAGGATTAGGGTTTCATTTTTGAAACTTAGGGTTATGGACACTTTAGTAATTTTACTTAAAAAAATAGGGATAATATAGTAATTAGAAATAAATTCTAATCCAATAATAATAATGTATAAAATACTATTTGTTCATCAACTTCACAATTTATTTTCAATAAAATATTCAAATCCAATAATTGGAAATAATATAATTAAATCCTTTATTTTCCCAAAATAGCAATATTACTATTTTAAAATATTAATTATTTAGTCCAAATCATATAAAATCCTTATTATTTCACAACAGCTAAATTCTGTAACAGCCCAGACCACCCGCTAGCACGATATTGTCTGCTTTGGCACACAAGGCCTCACAGTTTTGCCTTTAACAATAGGGATGCTAGCCGAGGCTCCCCCACACTCACTCATCAAAACACATCATGCTAGGGAGAGGTATCTACACCCTTATAAGGCATGCTTCGTTCCCCTTTCCAACCGATGTGGGACCTTACAATCCACCCCCTAAGGGAGTCCAGCGCCCTCGCTGGCACATCGATCCGGGTTCTGGCTCTAATACCATCTGTAATAGCCCAAACCACCCGATAGCACGATATTGTCCGCTTTGGCACACAAGGCCTCACGGTTTTGCCTTTAACGATAGGGATGCTAGCCGAAGCCCCCCCACACTCGCTCGTCAAAATGCATCATGCTAGGGAGAGGTATCCACACCCTTATAAGGCATGCTTCATTCCCCTCCCCAACCGATGTGGGACCTTACATTAATTCTTGATATTCAATAACAAAAGTTAATGGTAGGCCAACTCTGATAAATATTTTTCCCTGATTGGAAATTTATTTGTCAGGACTTAAATTAGAATTTTACCTTCTAGCTGAATAGAACTTATTCATTTTGGATCATTTCAGTTGATCTACCTACCAATCTTATATTTAATACATTACCAGTGTTATTGACAGCATATTTTTAAATCTAAAAGCTTTAAACAAATTCTGATGAAACTTTATGTAGGTGAAAGCATAAATACCATACGATCTGAATGTAAAAGTGTTCTTTTGATTTTCTTGTCAAGTATTTTCAAAGGCAATGCACTGAAAGGGGAAAAAAGAATATTCACCTGAAAGAACAACTGCAAATACGGGAAGAAGGCACCTGAGGCTGAGATTGGAACACATAGTCAGATTCAAAACAAAGCAGCCTGGTTCAATGCATTCCTCTGTAATTTAGGATCAAAATAAGCACTAAGTTCTAAAAAAATGAAAATCAAAATGATAATCACTAAGTTCTACCACAGGGACGAAACAAAGATGAAGAAAATTAGGCACCTACCAAATTAAAAGAAAACCAGTGGTGGTAGTGGATTTCTTTCGACCAACGGAAGGGAGCGGCAGCGGAAGAGGTCACGGGTTTGCAGCGACAGAGGGAGAATCCATGGAGGGCTTGCAAGGGAAGTCAGAGTCACCGCCGAGAAGAGGGTTAGGGGTTTATAGTGGGACCAGTGATGGTGGGAGTGCCAACGGAGACATTGTGAGCGCCGATGATATTCTTCGTTCTTCAGGGGTTATTAGAGTTTCGTCGCCAGTGCAATGGTTGTGAGTGACGGAGGCATTATTTGGAGTGAGAGAGTTTTGAAGCGTGTGTAGGGTTATTAGGCTTCAGGGGTTATTGGGTTTGAGAGAGTCTCGCATTTAGGATTATTCGCTTTTTTAAAAAAAAAAAAACCTTTTGGCCACGCTTTTAAAGCGTGCCAAAAGAGTAACAGGAAAAACCACGCTTAAAAAATGCTACTGTAATGAAACCATGTTGCCACGCTTTCAAAACGTCCCTGTTTCTCTCTATGGCCATGCTTTTGAAGCGTGACAGAAAAAAACGTGGCCCTATCTCTAATGAATTGCCACCCTCATGAAAGCATGTCCATTGGCCCTTTTCGCCATGCTTTTGAAGCGTGGCGAGAAAAAACATGGTCGAATCTCTAATCAATCGCCAGCTTCATAAAAATGTGAACATTGACCCCTTTTTGGCCACGCTTTAAAAACGTGGCAAAAAAAGTGTGGCCACCGGCCTATTTTCTTGTAGTGTTAAAAGTTATAGTATTTATTTGGTAAATTAAATTAAAAATAACTTTTGATATGCACAAGTAACAACAAGTGCATTTGGTAAAATAGTTTTTAAAATTTAAAAATATTATAATAGACATTAATATAAAAATTAAATTTGGATATTAATTAATATATGAGATAATATTAGACTTTTTAATTTTGATAAGTATAAACCAACTTTGAAAAGCTCTCATTTAAGTGCTTTCAAAAACACTAACTTTTAAAAGCTGCAAGCACAAGCACTTGAGCTTTTTGATTTACCTGACGCAAAATGAAGTGCTTGTGGCTTTCAAAAGCACAAGTACTTCTTTGAAAAGCTTTATCAAACCAAGTTTTAAAGAGAAACTTTTCAAAATTGGCTTGTACTTATCAAAATTAAAAAGTCTAATATAACCTTATATATTAATTAATATCCAAATTTAATTCTTATAATAATATCTATCATAGTATTTTTAAATTTTAAAAGCTATTTTACCAAGCACACTTGCTGTTGGTATTTTTTAAAAACTTATTTTTAATTTAATTTAACAAACATAAATGCTTTAACATTTAAAAAGCTACCTTTTAAAAGTTAGCTTTTATAAGCTACTTTTGAAAAATAAAAGTTTTACCAAATTAAGTTTAAAAATGCTACTGTTAGAGTGGAGAAATTCAAACTCAATAGTATGTTTCTGTAAGGGCCAGAGTTCATGGAGACAAATGCGAATATGAAGAATCATCAAATAAACAAATAATAAGCATCAACAAAAATTAAACTAAATAGAAACCAAACTACAATGAGTTCACAGAAACAACAATGAGCTAAATCCAAAATGAAGTTAAAATTATAAAAAAAAACAAAGAATAAATTTTCATTCAAGACAAAAATTCCACATCACACTACACAAAAACATGTTTTAGCGACAAACTTTTAGTGGCAATAACATAATGGTCACTAATTCCTTAATTTAAATTATGTTTTTGCAACAATTATATATTTGCCATTATTACTGTATGTTATAGTGGCCATTATTACTATTGCCAGAAAATTATTATCCTTTTTCATTTTCAATTTTAATTTTTCTAAATTATTATAGTGGCTATTACCATTATTGCCGCTAAACTTTTATTATTGTAACACCCTATATTTTTGAAACTTTAATTATTATCAATTTATTTTAAGTTATGATTTATTTATTAAATTGAACTCATTATTTTTAGATATTATTTTATTAAAAGTAATTAAATTAATTTTATAACTATTTGAGTTCAATTAAATTCAGATTCATATATATATGTTTGTTATTTTGAAATATTTTACATAATTGAAACTATAATTTTAGTCATTTGTAAATAATGAAATATTATATATATATATATTATTTATTTGAGTAAATGACATTTCTAATTTAAAAATAGAGTTTAGTTAATGATAATATTATTGAGCTTGATATTCGCCGATATAAGTAAATATCAGTACTCTTCGGTGAACTTAGTTTTGCTAATGCTTCATCGTATATCTTTTGTCATTATGTTATTGATGTCGTTTATATTAGTAACTCATATATATTATTACTTCTGATTAAATATATCCAGCTTTCATAATTATTCATTTAAGATACTTATAACTTGAATAGCTGACTCAACAGCTTAAAGAAGTGAAACCCAACCCCTCTTATGACACCTAACCTAATTTCATTCATTAATCATCATCACCAACATCTCATGTTATCTATTTAAGTTACAAGAAGAAAGAAAAAGAAAGAAAGGTCGTGAGAGAGAGAGAATGAGAAACCATGGAACCTCCAACCTTCGGCATTTGATTTCTTGAGCTTCGTAACTCCAATAAAAAATCTAATATGATTAAAGTGTTCGTATCTTCCTCCTATTCACATTGACGTTACTTTCGTTCGGGAGAAGTCGTTGAAGAGAACCGCTGAACCTTCTATAACCGCAACTGTGAGGAGCGTCGCTGTCGAGCTACCGTGAGAATAGTCAGACAAAATAGAGAGAAAGGATGCAATGCAGAAGAGGGGAAGATGTGGTGGTTTCCTTCACCGCCGTTGCTGTGTGAGGCTAACCAGAAGAGTAGAAGTGACAGTGGCACTGCTTCGTGTGACAACAAGCAGCTGCATTGTCGCTAAAGATCTCTACTGCTATTGCTGGATAAGAGAAATAAGGTTTTTAGATGCATTTGGTTTTGAGAGTTTGGACAAGTTGAGGTAGGGGTGATTTCTTAAACTCATTTTATTTTTAAGAATTGTTATAAGTTGATATTAATGTAAAAAATGTATGTTAATAATTTTCGTAAGTCTTATGAGCTGAACTGATTTGCTTTGAATAAATGTAATTTCTTGCCTGGTTGGTTGTTGTTGAAGTGATTACTTGATGGCTATATTGGTTTATTGATTGCATTAGAGTCATTGATAATTCTTAGTTATTAATTTATTTTGTTAAACTGGTGGTTGCCAAATAATTTGAGACTTGTAAATATTTTGATATTGGAATTGGTTTTGTTAATTTATTGGAAATGATTTGATATTTGAAAGTTTAAATTTTGTTTGATTTTGAAAAAAATGATTTGAGATTTGGAAATGGTTTAGGTGGGACACTTGAAGGGTGGCAAAAGTCCAAGTTTTAGAGGAGATGCTGGCAAAATTTTTATAAGAAATGTTTTGAAACGTTTTAGGGGAGATGAAGTATTTAAATTTGATTTAGAGAAATGGAATGATTTCCGAGCCTCTTGAGAATGTTTTAAATAAGAATAAAACTGAAATTGGTTTTGGTTTATATGATTTGGTTTTGATTGCGAATGTATTATGTTTGATGGTGAATGTGAATGGAATGAGATTATGATGGATGTTGTGATGACGGTGGTTTTGTCTTGCTTACAGATTTGGAAAGTTGAGGATGAATGACTCCTTCTCTTGTCGTGATGTAGGTGTGGGGAAGGTGAAAAGGCACGCTCCTTCGTATTATTTTTTCCTACATCTTTCTCTGGTTGTAGGGTGGAAAGGCACACTCCTTCGATGTGAAAAGGCACTCTCCTTTGTGTTCCTCCTAAGGAAGTGCAACCTAGAGATAATATCCGGGTTAGCTACTAAATGTGCCAGGCTCTGGCGATTTAATCGACACATGAGCTCACAGCCAATAGGACAGGCATGTATCATACTGTATTTGTTTGCTTTGTCTGGGTGTGCTTAAGTGTTTTGGTTTACCTATCAGATGATTTCTAGCTAATTATTATTTGTTGTACTTGTTGTAGTTGCTCTCTGATTGTGTTTATTTTGTAATGTTTGTGCCTGTGACTGATTCTATTTTGTGATTGAGTTTTGATTGTGATTAGTTTTGAATTGGGTCGTAGGCCGAGTTGATTTGATTTTAGGCTAAAGGCCGAGTTGATTTAATTTGGGCCAGAAGCCGAGTTGATTTAATTTAGACCAGAGGCCGTGATTGGTTGGATCAATGGTAAGTTTTACTTAAAACATTTTCTTAGTAAGTGGTGAAATGTGTGGAATGTAATTTTGCATGAAATTTTTATAAAAAAATATGAGTTTTGAATTTGGATAATGAACTGACGATTATTGCGATCAAAAATAGTTTTATTTAAAATATCTTTTTATAACAAGTCTAAAACCCTCTATTGAAAATCAGCGAGGACGATATTCTCATCTCCTACAGATTTTTCTTTTTAGGACAGATGAGGTAGCTGAGAAAGTTTTTGCTAAGTCTTTAGTTGTACTGCTTTTTATTTGTGTATAAGTCATAGTTTTTCCTCACCCTTGTTATTATACCCATGTAAGAGGGATAGGAGTTTGTATGAATTATATGTATATTATATTTATAAGCTACTTATATAAGAAGTTTTGTATACATGTTTATGCTTGTTTGCTTTCAAGAAAAAGTATTTTTTCCGGTTTTTCAAAGAAAGCAGCGATACG
Organism: Arachis duranensis; assembly: GCF_000817695.3. Classification (NCBI taxonomy): domain Eukaryota; kingdom Viridiplantae; phylum Streptophyta; class Magnoliopsida; order Fabales; family Fabaceae; genus Arachis; species Arachis duranensis. Next base: position 27,843,461 of record NC_029775.3, read on the forward strand.
ATTTCGAGTCAAAAGCTCTTGTTTTATTATTAAATATATGAAGTTGTCGTAATACTTCTCACTATTAGAGTGGCACAGCCGGAAAAATGACATTCTGATAGTAAAGGTGTTACAATTGGTGCTCCTTTTTATCTTTATCTCCTAAATAAAATTGAAAAACAGAAAAAGAGAAAAACTGAACAAAGAAAGAAAAATATTGCCACTGGTTAATTTGCGTAATTCCTCCATCGCCGATCACCACCGTCGTAACCGTTGTCATCACCGACAACCGCCATCCATCATCCTACTCCTTAGACTTCGTTTTCATATGATTCGCCTCAGATCTGCATCACTATCATCGTTTGTTCGTCTCAGATCTACGTTGGCAAGGTCTTTTAGCCATCGTTGCTGCTCTTGTCATAATACCATACCTCTGCCACTTGCACCGCCGCTGTGCTTGCACATAGATGCATAAGATTATCGCTTCCAGTAGGTATTTTTCCTTTATTTTTTCGATTTTGATTTGAATATTCAGAAGCCAATGATTCTCTCTCTATGTTATTATTCTTGCTCTATTCGCTTGCTTGATCCTAATGAATCTGGCAAATCAAGCTGAAATCAAAATTTTCTCTTAGTAATAAATCTTATTTGAGGTTTGTTAGGGTTTGTTGATTCTGCATTCAACACACTCTT
>NC_029775.3:27844217-27849479 GCF_000817695.3 Arachis duranensis
GTTGGGGTTTTATTTTTGGGGTTTTCTAATTTTTTGAGTTTATATTACTTGCTTCATTTGAATTTGCTTTCTGATTTTGCATCTTGCTTGTTAAGTTCATTTTAGCTTCATAGCTTTATAAGTAATAATTGTTTTATACTAGTATATAAGCCTTGTACTCAATTATTTCACATTATCAATGATTCCAATCCTCATCTATAATCTTAATTGCAATATATTTATGTCTTCATGCTATAAAACACTCATCTTGTTAGTAATGCTTCTAACTTAAGTTGATGCTTCACTATTTGTTGAAATTCTCTACTCTTCTAGTTCATGTTTCTGTGAATATAATGCGCTTATATTAGAAAGAAAAATGTTTATCTGAGATGTCAAATCTACTAAATCAAAGTGCTTACTACTTTTAGCATTAACCCTTAGACTTTTTACTTAATTTTTGTTCATATTTTTGTAGATGTGGCATTTTCGGCGGTTGTTGCTGGAGTCGCTGAAGGTTGAATTGCATGAAGAATTTGAATTTGTTGAGTGTATAGCTGCCAATAACTCTAAAAACTATCAGATATAGTGAGCTTCAACTTCTACTCTCCAATTTTCCATTTGCACTCGAGATGCTTGCATAAATGTGTGTGCTCTACGAGCATGAACAAAATCAAATTTTTCTAAGGTTATGATAAATCCTTAATCCTCAATCATCATTGTGTATTGAATTAGTTTCTGGTGAACTCTGTGGACAATTAAAATGGATTTAAGATCTGGTTACAAGGTAATACTTCAGCTCAATTTCAATTTTTTATTTGTATTTTTATAACAAAATAAAAAGAAAGAAGAAAAAAATATAGTTTTTGAGAAGTTATATCTGTGCATATTTTTTATAATGAGTTAGCTATGAGTTTATAGTGAATTAGTGCTTGTTTAGAAATTAATTAGTTGTTTAATTAGATTAATTTAAATTGCTACAGGAGGTTGTTGGGCTTGTTTTCGGGAATGAGAGATGTTCAGATGTAGATAGGTAAACTAGTTCTTAAATTGTATTAGCGTAATAAATGTAACTGCAATTGGAAGTTTTTTGCAAGTGCAGTTAGTTCCTACCCTTTTCTTTTTTCTGATTTCATATGCTATAAACTTATAAAGTAATAGGACCTGAAGAATGTTCAATGTTCTTGCTTTGCTATACGAATGTTGTTTAAGCACATTATGGATTTGGTCATTCGACTGAATGTTAAGTGAGAAATTTACTCTGCTTAACTAGCGTTCTTTAAATTTTTCGTGTTGTATTTAGTTTCCCTTTACTCTATTTTGTTGTTTCACTTATCCCGATACTATTTATTTATTTTTATTTTGAATAATCTGTTGCTTAATCTTACTACAGTAATGAGTTCTTAATACTTAATGCTACATGCTTGGTATTTATCTTATAGCTATGTTGAGCGGTTGCTTGACTCGATAAGCAATGGTAAACTAGTAGATGATAGAAGAAATGCTATTATTGAGCTTCAAGCTATTGTCTCAGAAAATCAGGCTTCCCATTTAGCATTTGTTGCTATAGGTATACTTAAACGAATTATTTTTCTCTATTTTCCTTTTATTTATTTTCTTCATTTGATGATTAATGTTTTTTGCAGACTTTCCTATAATGCTTAGCGTCTTAAAGGAACAGCATGAAGATTTTGAAATGGTATATATATCTTCTAGATTCTAGGTTGATAATATAAGAATTAAGTGGTTTAAATGTGTTTGGATCTCGTATTGCTCCAAGAATATACAAAAAATATGGTGGCTCGGCAACTCCACTATGCAGCCCAATGTCCTCAATGCCTTCAACCCCAAGGAGATGTCAGCATGCTCCAACACCTTTGGACAACACAACTGATGATGATTCGCACTTTCCAACTGAAAATAGAGGAAAATACTTGTCCGAAGAAGAAATGAAGCTTAAGACAAGGAGAAAGAATGCAGCCCTTGGCATGCATCTTGGTAAGATAAATATTACTTCATGGGCAAGCAATGATGACGAGGAAGAGAAAAAGTCTGCTACCAAGGATGCAAATGTGGAACAACATGAGAAAATTGAATTTGAAACGTGTGCTGCCTAGTAGAAGGAAGCTCAAAAGTAAAAAAAAAAAGTATACCTTAAATTAAAAGATCTAGGTTTTGATATTGATATAGGCTTGTTTGTATTTATTAGTTTGTTCCCTTCAGTGCTATATATGTTAGAAGCAATAATGTTAGCAATAAGCATATCTAAATTATTGGATCTACCAACTAGTCTTTGCTTAAAAGTTTATGTTTAATTTATTTTAGAAGTCTGATTTTGATTTCCATAAAAATTTTGTTACTATTTAGAAATTGGTAAAATTAACCTGTGATGTTAATCCAGCTTTCAAAATGCACAGGCATCTCACTGAGTTAGCATTGCTTTACTGCCAAAGAATTGGCAACGTTGGCCTTCTTAAGGTTGGAAAGGGTTGCAAATTCTTGCAAGCTCTTCACTTGGTGGATTGCTCGGGCATTGGAGATGAAGCCATGTATATTATTGCTAAGGGCTGTAGGAATTTAAAGAAACTTCATATTCTCGATGTTATGAGGTAATCTTTCTTTGAGATGTAGATTTTTAAATCTGGCATGAATGGGATTATTTTTTTGGGCTCTCCATACATGGTTATAACCAATTCCACTAGATAAGCAAAGTTTGACTCTGCCATTGTAAATTTTAAACACCATGATATACCTTGTTATTTTATTTGTAGCCTAATAAGGTTTATCGTGTTCTATTTTATTTTTACTCGTTATTAACTACAAGTCCTCATCTAGGTTATTAATTATGTTACACTCTCTCTTTCAATTAAACAGCAATGAGAAAGAATTAGTATTATTCTAATGATTATGTATATGTTTGTTTTCTGCAATACAAGGACAGCAGTGGTGTTTGTAATGACACTAAGATTTGCATTTCTATCTGCTAATCATTGATGTAACATAGTGATCACAAATTTCACAACCACAAAACACTGGCAAGTGCATTAGGTCGTATCAAGTAATAACTCACGGTGAGTGAGTGTCGATCCCACGAGGATTAATAAATTAAGCAAGTAATAGTTAATTGGTTATTCTAGTCAGACAATCAAAATTTGAGTTTTGTAAACTTTGAAACATAAACAGCAATGAAATAAAGCAAGGCAATGAGTAACGTTAAGATAATATGATTAAGAAAGTTAAGGTTTTGGAGATATTAAAACTTCCTGATTAATATTTTTCACTTTCCACCTTAATCATGCAAAGATACTTTTATGACAAATCATTAGTAATCAAACCTCAATCCATGGGTGATTTAATTTCTCTTTAACCTAATTAATCGCAAATCTCTTAATCAATTATTTAAGAAAAGAGTTGATGAATGTTCATTGATTTATAAAACCACAGAATTCATAAGAATCTTCCCTAGTTGATTTTATGTCACTTATCAATCCAGTTTCAAAACTTAAGAATTATGAGAATCAATTTTCAAGCTTAATTCAATTAATCAAATTTTCTAAGGGGTTAAGAGAATTCAAATCGGAGAAGAATTATTTCTCAACATATTCAAACCCTTTAAGATGAAGAACGAAAACCTTTTCTTAAGAAGAAATCAATTGCATAAATTAACGGTAGAAAGGCTAATGTATTAAACCATGAAATTAACAGAGCTCCTAACCTTAACCGAGTAGAATTAGAAACTTATGTTCTTCGTTAGAGAATCCTTAAGAAATTAAAATTGTAAATTTTAGAAGAAGAAGAAGAAGAAGAAGAAGAAGAAGAAGAAGAAGAAGAAGAAGAAGAAGAAGAAGAAGAAGAAGAAGAAGAAGAAGAAGAAGAAGAAGAAGAAGAAGAAGAAGAAGAAGAAGAAGAAGAAGAAGAAGAAGAAGAAGAAGAAGAAGAAGAAGAAGAAGAAGAAGAAGAGAGAGAGAGAGAGAGAGAGAGAATTCATTGGTGAGAATTTCAGATAAGCGTATGGAGATGCTTTGTCCCTTCCGTCTCTCTGCTTTCCTGCTGTCTTCATCTAATCCTTCTTACTACTTTTCATGGCAAGCTGTATGTTGGGCATCACCGTTGTCAGTGGCTATAGTCCCATCCTCTCAGTGAAAATGTTCAACGCACCCTGTCACGGCACGGCTATTCAGCTGTCGGTTCTCGATCATGTCGGAATAGAATCCAGTGATTCTTTTGCGTCTGTCACTAACGCCCCACAATCGCGAGTTTGAAGCTCGTCACAATCATTCAATCATTGAATCCTACTCAGAATACCACAGAAAAGGTTTAGACCTTCCAGATTCTCTTGAATGCCGCCATCAATTCTAGCTTATACCACAAAGATTCTGATTAAGGAACCCAAGAGATAAACATTCAAGCCTTGTTTGCTTGTAGAACGGAAGTGGTTGTCAGGCACGCGTTCATAAGTGAGAATGATGATGAGTGTCACATAATCATCACATTCATCATGTTCTTGGGTGCGAATGAATATCTTAGAACAAGAATAGGCTTAATTGAATAGAAGAACAATAATAATTGCATTAATACTCGAGGTACAGCAGAGCTCCACACCTTAATCTATGGTGTGTAGAAACTTCACCGTTGAAAATACATAAGTGATAGTAGTGATCATTGGCTTCGGCCCCAGAGAGGGAACCAGAAGAACCAAGATCTGATCTAAGATCTAAAGTGATCAAAAGATAAAAATACAATAGCAAAAGGTCCTATTTGTAGAGAACTAGTACCCTAGGGTTTACAAAGATGAGTAAATGACAGAAAAATCCACTTCCGGGCCCACTTGGTGTGTGCTTGGGCTGAGCATTGAAGCATTTTCGTGTAGAGACTTCTCTTGGAGTTAAACTCCAGCTTTTGTGCCAGTTTGGGTGTTTAACTCCCATTCTTGTGCCAGTTCCGGCGTTTAACGCCGGGCAGTTTTGAGCTGATTTGAAACGCCGATTTGGGCCATCAAATCTCGGGCAAAGTATGAACTATTATATATTTCTGAAAAGCCCAGAATGTCTACTTTTCAACGCCGTTGAGAGCGCGCCAAGTGGGCTTCTGTAGCTCCAGAAAATCCACTTCGAGTGCAGGGAGGTCAGAATCCAACAGCATCTGCAATCCTTTTCAGCCTCTGAATCAGATTTTTGCTCAAGTCCCTCAATTCCAGCCAGAAAATACCTGAAATCACAGAAAAACACACAAACTCATAGTAAAGTCCAGAAAAGTGAATTTTAACTAAAAACTAATAAAAATAGG
>NC_029775.3:27849592-27850527 GCF_000817695.3 Arachis duranensis
CTCATCACAACACCAAACTTAAATTGTTGTTTGTCCTCAAGCAACTGAAAATCAAACAAGATAAAAGAAGAGAATATGCAATGAATTCCAAAAACATCTATGAAGATCAGTATTAATAAGATGAGCGGGGCTTTTAGCTTTTTGCCTCTGAATAGTTTTGGCATCTCACTCTATCCTTTGAAATTCAAAATGATTGGCTTCTATAGGAACTCAGAATCCAGATAGTGTTATTGATTCTCCTAGTTAAGTATGATGATTCTTGAACACAGCTATTTTATGAGTCTTGACCGTGGCCCAAAGCACTTTGTCTTCCAGTATTACCACCGGATACATACATGCCACAGACACATAATTGGGTGAACCTTTTCAGATTGTGACTCAGCTTTGCTAGAGTCCCCAATTAGAGGTGTCCAGGGTTCTTAAGCACACTCTTTTTGCCTTGGATCACAGCTTTATTTCTTTCTTTTTCTCTCTTTTTTTTCGTTTTTCTCCTTTTTTCTCTCTTTTTTTCTTTTTTTTTGTATTCACTGCTTTTTCTTGCTTCAAGAATCATTTTTTTATGATTTTTCAGATCCTCAGTAACATGTCTCCTTTTTCATCATTCTTTCAAGAGCCAACATTCATGAACCACAAATTCAAAAGACATATGCACTGTTCAAGCATACATTCAGAAAACAAAAGTATTGCCACCATATCAAAATAATTAATCTGTTATAAAATTCAAAATTCATGCAATTCTTCTCTTTTTCAATTAAGAACATTTCTCATTTAAGAAAGGTGATGAATTCATAGGACATTCATAACTTTAAGGCATAGACACTAAGACACTAATGATCACAAGGCACAAACATAGATAAACATAAGCATGATTTTTTCGAAAAACAGACAAATAAAGAACAAGGAGATTAAAGAACGGGTCCACCTTAGTGATGGCG
>NC_029775.3:27850556-27854032 GCF_000817695.3 Arachis duranensis
TGATGGGCTTGTCCTCATCAATGGGGGTGTCTCCCTCTATGTCAACTCCAACTGAATAACAGAGGTGACAAATGAGATGAGTAAAGGCTAACCTTGCCAAGGTAGAGGACTTGTCCGTCACCTTATAAAGTTCTTGGGCTATAACCTCATGAACTTCTATTTCTTCTCCAATCATGATGCTATGAATCATGATAGACCGGTCTATGGTAACTTCGGACCGGTTGCTAGTGGGAATGATTGAGCGTTGGATAAACTCCAACCATCCCCTAGCCACGGGCTTGAAGTCATGCCTTCTCAGTTGAACCGGCTTCCCTCTTGAATCACTCTTCCATTGAACGCCCTCTTCAAAGATGTTTTTGAGTTTAAAAGGGACCTCGGGGATCACCTTCTTCAAGGCCACAACTTCATAGAAGTGGTCTTGATGCACCCTTGAGATGAATCTCTCCATCTCCCATGACTCGGAGGTGGAAGCTTTTGCCTTCCCTTTCCTCTTTCTAGAGGTTTCTCCGGCCTTGGATGCCATAAATGGTTATGGAAAAATAAAAAGCAATGCTTTTACCACACCAAACTTAAAAGGTTTGCTCGTCCTCGAGCAAAAGAAGAAAGAAGAGAGTAGAAGAAGAAGAAATAGAGGAGATGGAGATGGCTTTGTGGTTCAGCCAAAGGGGAAGAAGTAGTGTTTAGGTTATGTGAAAATGAAGGAGTGAAGATGGGTTTATATAGGGGTGGAGAGAGGGGTAGGGTTCGGTTATGTGAGGGTGGGTTTGGGAGGGGAGTGGTTTGAATTTAAGTGGTGAGGTAGGTGAGGTTTTATGAAGGATGGATGTGAGTGGTGAAGAGAAAGATGGGATTTGATAGGTTAGGGATTTTTGGGGAAGAGGTGTTGAGGTGATTGGTGAATGGGTGAAGAAGAAAAGAGAAGGTGGTGGGGTAGGTGGGGATCCTGTGGGGTCCACAGATCCTGAGGTGTCAAGGAAAAGTCATCCCTGCACCAAGTGGCGAGCAAAATTGCTCCCTGTGCCAATTCTGGCGTTAAACACCGGGCTGGTACCCATTTCTGGCGTTTAACGCCAACTTCTTGCCCTTTACTGGCGTTTAACACCAGTCTGATGCCCCTTTCTGGCGTTAAACGCCCATAATGGTGCCAGACTGGGCGTTAAACGCCCATTTACTGCCCTTACTGGCGTTTAAACGCCAGCAAGGTCTTCCTCCAGGATGTGCTATTTTTCTTTCTGTTTTTCATTCTGTTTTTGCTTTTTCGATTGATTTTGTGACTTCTTATCATCATCAACCTACAGAAAACATAAAATAACAAAAGAAATAGATAAATATAACATTGGGTTGCCTCCCAACAAGCGCTTCTTTAATGTCAGTAGCTTGACAGTGGGCTCTCATGGGGCCTCACAGATACTCAGAGCAATGTTGGAACCTCCCAACACCAAACTTAGAGTTTGAATGTGGGGGTTCAACACCAAACTTAGAATTTGGTTGTGGCCTCCCAACACCAAACTTAGAATTTGACTGTGGGGGCTCTGTTTGACTCTGTTTTAAGAGAAGCTCTTCATGCTTCCTCTCCATGATGACAGAGGGATATCCTTGAGCTTTAAACACAAGGGATTCTTCATTCACTTGAATGATCAATTCTCCTCTTTCCACATCAATCATAGCCTTTGCTGTGGCTAGGAAGGGTCTGCCAAGGATGATGGATTCATCCATGCACTTCCCAGTCTCTAGGACTATGAAGTCAGCAGGGATGTAATGGTCTTCAACTTTTACCAGAACATCCTCTACAAGTCCATAAGCTTGTTTTCTTGAATTTTCTGCCGTCTCTAGTGAGATTCTTGCAGCTTGCACCTCAAAGATCCCTAGCTTCTCCATTACAGAGAGAGGCATGAGGTTTACACTTGACCCTAGGTCACACAGAGCCTTCTTAAAGGTCATGGTGCCTATGGTACAAGGTACTGAAAACTTCCCAGGATCTTGTCTCTTTTGAGGTAGTTTCTTCCTAGACAAGTCATCCAGTTCTTTGGTGAGCAAGGGAGGTTCGTACTCCCAAGTCTCATTACCAAACAACTTACATTTAGCTTCATGATTGCTCCAAGGTATTTAGCAACTTGCTCTTCGGTGACATACTCATCCTCTTCAGAGGAAGAATACTCATCAGAGCTCATGAATGGCATAAGTAAATCCAATGGAATCTCTATGGTCTCAGTGGGAGCCTCAGATTCCCATGGTTCCTCATTAGGGAACTCATTGGAGGCCAGTGGACATCCATTGAGGTCTTTCTCAGTGGCGTTCACTGCCTCTCCCTCCTCTCCAAATTCGGCCATGTTGATGGCCTTGCACTCTCCTTTTGGATTTTCTTCTGTATTGCTTGGAAGAGTACTAGGAGGGAGTTCAGTAATTTTCTTGCTCAGCTGACCCACTTGTGCCCCCAAGTTTCTAATGGAGGACCTTGTTTCAGTCATGAAACTTTGAGTGGTTTTGATTAGATCAGAGACCATGGTTGCTAAGTCAGAATGGCTCTGCTTAGAATTCTCTGTCTGTTGCTGAGAAGATGATGGAAAAGGCTTGCCATTACTAAACCTGTTTCTTCCACCATTATTGTTGTTGAAACCTTGTTAAGGTCTCTGTTGATCCTTCCATGAAAGATTTGGATGATTTCTCCATGAAGGATTATAGGTGTTTCCATAGGGTTCTCCCATGTAATTCACATCTTCTATTGAAGGGTTCTCAGGATCATAAGCTTCTTCTTCAGATGAAGCGTCCTTAGTACTGCCTGGTGTAGCTTGCTGGTGCGCGAAATTGTGAACTATACTTTTTCACAACTCTCATAATCCCCGGTCATGAACCCCAAAAACTTGGTGGCTCAATACCATGGCATTACACAACTTCGCACAACTAACCAGCAAGTGCACTGGGTCGTCCAAGTAATAAACCTTACGCGAGTAAGGGTCGATCCCACGGAGATTGTTAGTATTGAAGCAAGCTATGGTCATCTTGTAAATCTTAGTCAGGCAAACTCAAATGTATATGGGTGATGAACGAAAATAACACAAAGGTAAAGATAGAGATACTTATGTAATTCATTGGTAGGAACTTCAGATAAGCGCATGAAGATGCCTTCCCTTCCGTCTCTCTGCTTTCCTACTGTCTTCATCCAATCCTTCTTACTCCTTTCCATGGCAAGCTTAAGCAAGGGTTTCACCGTTGTCAGTGGCTACCTCCCATCCTCTCAGTGAAAGCGATTGCATATACTCTGTCACAGCATAGCGGAATTCAGCTGTCGGTTCTCGGTCAAGCCGGAATAGAATCCATCGATTCTTTTGCGTCTGTCACTAACGCCCCGCCTGCTAGGAGTTTGAAGCACGTCACAGTCATTCAATCATTGAATCCTACTCAGAATACCACAGACAAGGTTAGACCTTCCGGATTCTCTTGAATGCCGCCATCAGTTCCAGCCTATACCACGAAGA
>NC_029775.3:27854882-27855716 GCF_000817695.3 Arachis duranensis
GGTGACTTTGAACGCCGGTTTGGGCCATCAAATCTTGAGCAAAGTATGGACTATCATATATTGCTGGAAAGCCCAGGATGTCTACTTTCCAACGCCGTTGAGAGCGCGCCAATTGGGCTTCTGTAGCTCCAGAAAATCCACTTCGAGTGCAGGGAGGTCAGAATCCAACAGCATCTGCAGTCCTTTTTGGTCTCTGAATCAGATTTTTGCTCAGGTCCCTCAATTTCAGCCAGAAAATACCTGAAATCACAGAAAAACACACAAACTCATAGTAAAGTCCAGAAAAGTGAATTTTAGCTAAAAACTAATAAAAATATACTAAAAACTAACTATATCATATCAAAAACATACCAAAAACAATGCCAAAAAGTATACAAATTATCCGCTCATCACTTGCATTCCAGACAGACTTTGAGAAATCATATTGACTTGCTGGGTCAATATTTTGTTCTGAGCCAATATGGCATTCAGAGTATCAATCTTAAGAACTCCTTTCTTCTGATTCGTCCCATTGTTCACAGGATTCCTTTCAGAAGTGTACATGAATTGGTTATTTGCACCCATTTCAATTAGTTCTTAAGCTTCTGCAGGCGTCTTCTTCAGATGAAGAGATCCTCCAGCAGAGCTATCCAAAGACATCTTGGACAGTTCAGACAGACCATCATAGAAAATACCTATGATGCTCCATTCAGAAAGCATATCAGAGGGACACTTTCTGACCAATTGTTTGTATCTTTTCCAAGCTTCATAGAGGGATTCTCCTTCCTTCTGTCTGAAGGTTTGGACTTCCACTCTAAGCTTACTCAATTTTTGAGGTGGAAAGAACTTTGCCAA
>NC_029775.3:27855893-27857712 GCF_000817695.3 Arachis duranensis
TGACAGTGTCACAGATTTGCAAGAATTCAGCTAAGAACTTATGAGGATCTTCCAATGGAAGTCCATGAAACTTGCAATTCTGTTGCATTAGAGAAACTAATTGAGGCTTAAGCTCAAGGTTGTTTGCTCCAATGGCAGGGATAGAGATGCTTCTCCCATAGAAGTCGGGAGTAGGTGCAGTAAAGTCACCCAGCACCTTCCTTGCATTGTTGGCATTGTTGTTGTTTTCGACTGCCATGGGTTCTTCTTGTTTGAAGATTTTTGTTATGTCCTCTACAGAGAGTTGTGCCTTAACTTCTCTTAGCTTTCGCTTCAAGGTCCTTTCAGGTTCAGGGTCAGCCTCAACAAGAATGCTTTTGTCTTTGCTCCTGCTCATATGAAAGAGAAGAGAACAAGAAAATATGGAATCCTCTATGTCATAGTATAGAGATTCCTTGAGGTGTCAGAGGAAAAGAAAAAAAGAAGGAAGAGGTAGAAAATTCGAACTTATCAAGAAAGATAGAGTTCGAATTGTGCATTAAGGATGAGTGTTAGTCCATAAATAGAAGGATGTGAAAAGAGGGGAAGAAATTTTCGAAAATAAATGAAAAACATTTTGAAAAATACTAATTGATTTTCGAAAACCAAGGGTGGAAAAGAAATCAAGTGATTTTTGAAAAAGATTTTGAAATTAGAAATCACAAAGATTTGATTGAAAACTATTTTGAAAAAAGATGTGATTAAAAAGATATGATTGAAAAGACATAGTTTTAAAAAGATATGATTTGAGAACAATTAAAAAAAAGATTTGATTTTAAAAATTAATGACTTGGCTAACAAGAAAAGATATGATTCAAACATTTAAACCTTTCTCAACAGAAAAGGCAACATACTTGAAATGTTGAATCAAATCATTAATTGATAGCAAGTATTTTTGAAAATGGAAAGAAATTGATTTTGAAAAAGATTTGATTGAAAAGATTTGAATTTGAAAAAAACTTTGAAAACTTGAAAAAAATTTGAATTGAAAACAGAATCTTCCCTCTTGTGCCATCCTGGCGTTAAACGCCCAGAATGGTGCACATTCTGGCGTTTAACGCCCAAAGCACTACCCTTTTGGGCGTTAAACGCCCAGCCAGGCACCCTGACTGGCGTTTAAACGCCAGTTTGCCTTCCTTACTGGGCGTTTTGAACGCCCAGCTTTTTCTGTGTAATTCCTCTACTGTATGTTCTGAATCTTCAATTCTCTGTGTTATTGACTTGAAAAGACATAAATTAAAAATATTTTTGGATTTTTAATAATGAAGAATAATCAAGATGCAACTAAAATCAAATAACAATGCATGCAAGACACCAAACTTAGCAGTTTGTATACTACTGACACTAATGGTGGACGAAATTGTGATCATATTCATTGTAATTGGATTTTAGAAATTGGCACGAGTGGACACAACTCCGTTCAACTAACCAGCAAGTGTACTGGGTCGTCCAAGTAATAAACCTTACGTGAGTAAGGGTCGATCCCACAGAGATTGTTGGTATGGAGCAAGCTATGGTCACCTTGTAAATCTCAGTTAGGCAGAAAAAAGGGGAATTGTGATTATTGGAATAAATAATAAAAAGGAATAATAAAAGGGATAGAATACTTATGCAGATTCATTGGTGGGAATTTCAGATAAGCGGATGGAGATGCTGTAGAGCCCAAGGACGCCTGCTCTCCTACTGCTCCTACTCAATCCTTCTTACTCCTTTCCATGGCAAGCTTTGTATAGGGGTTCACCATCAACTGTGGCTACTTTCATCCTCTCGGGAAAATGATCCTATGCGGCTGTCACTCGCA
>NC_029775.3:27858655-27859198 GCF_000817695.3 Arachis duranensis
ATTTCGAGTGCAGGGAGGTTAGATTCCAACAGCATCAGCAGTCCTTTTGTCAGCCTTTTTCAGAGTTTTGCTCAAATCCCTCAATTTCAGTCAGAATTTACCTGAAATCACAGAAAAACACACAAACTCATAGTAAAGTCCAGAAATGTGAATTTAATATAAAAACTAGTGAAAACATCCCTAAAAGTAGCTTAAACTTACTAAATACTATATAAAAATAATGCCAAAAAGCGTATAAATTATCCGCTCATCACAACACCAAACTTAAATTGTTGCTTGTCCCCAAGCAACTGAAAATCAAATAGGATAAAAAGAAGACAATATACTATAAAGTCCAAAATATCAATGAATATTAATTTAATTACATGAGCGGGACTTGTAGCTTTTTGCTTCTGAACAGTTTTGGCATCTCACTTTTTCCTTTGTAGTTTAGAGTGATTGGCATCTCTAGGAACTCAGAATTTCGGATAGTGTTATTGACTCTCCTAGTTAAGCATGTTGATTCTTGAACACAGCTACTTATGAGTCTTGGCCATGGCCCTA
>NC_029775.3:27865411-27865683 GCF_000817695.3 Arachis duranensis
TTAACCTCTGCCATGGCAGGGTTCTCAGGATCATAAGCTTCTTCAGAAGCTGCCTCTCTAGTACTGTTGGATGCATGTTGGAATCCATTCAGATTTTGAGAGATTATGTTGACCTGTTGAGTCAACATTTTGTTCTGAGCCAGTATGGCATTCAGAGCATCAATTTCAAGAACTCTTTTCTTCTGAGGTATCCCATTGTTCACGGAATTCCTCTCAGAGGTGTACATGAACTGGTTGTTTGCAACCATGTCAATGAGTTCTTGAGCCTCTTC
>NC_029775.3:27866688-27867733 GCF_000817695.3 Arachis duranensis
TAATTTAGCTTCTCTTAATTTTCTCTTCAGAGTCCTTTCAGGTTCTGGATCAATTTCAACAAGAGTGCCTTTTTCCCTGTTCCTGCTCATATGAAAGAGAAGAAAACAAGAAAAGAAAGAGGAATCCTCTATGTCACAGTATAGAGATTCCTTTATGTTAGTAGAAGAAGATAGGGGTATAAGGAAGAAGAGGGAAGGATTCGGATTTTTGGATGAAGAAAGGTGAAGAGAAGTGTTAGTAATTAAATAATTAAATAGAATAAGAAGAGAAGAGAAATTCGAAATTAATTTTTGAAAAAGAGTTAGTGATTTTCGAAAATTAGAGATAAAATATAATTGAAATTAAAATTTAAAACAAAAAGAAATTTTTGAAAAAGAGAGGGAGAATCTTCGAAAATTAGAGAGGGAAAAGTAGTTAGGTGGTTTTGAAAAAGATAAGAAACAAACAAAAAGTTAGTTGGTTGATTGAAAAAGATTTGAAGTCAAAATTTGAAAAAAGATAAGAAGATAAGAAGTTAGATAAGATATTTTGAAATCAAATTTTGAAAAAAGATAAAGTTTTTGAAAAAGATAAGATAAAAGATAAAAAGAAATATTTGAAAAAGATATTTGAAAAAGATTTAAATTTTTTAAAATTACTTAACTAACAAGAAACTACAAGATAAAATTCTAGAACTTAAAGATTGAACCTTTCTTAACAAGAAAGTAACAAACTTCAAATTTTTGAACCAATCACATTAATTGTTAGCTAATTTTCGAAAATTTGATATAAAGATAAGAAAAAGATTTTTGAAAATATTTTGAAAAATAATTTTTGAAATTTTCGAAAATTATAAAAAATGAAAAAGATATGATTTTTGAAAAAGATTTTGAAAAGATAAGATTTTTTTTTTAAAAATGAAATTTTAACTTGACTTGTAAGAAACAACTAATTTTAAAAAATTTTTGACCAAGTCAACCCAAAATTTCGAAAATTTGGAGGAAAATAAGGAAAAGATATTTTTGAAATCAAATTTTGAATGAAAAACACAAAAATGACCCAAAA
>NC_029775.3:27867781-27868401 GCF_000817695.3 Arachis duranensis
TGACTCACAACATGAAAATTATGAATCAAAACTCATGATGCATGCAAGAACACTATGAATGTCAAGATGAACACCAAGAATACTTTGAAGATCATGATTAACATCAAGAACATATTTTTGAAAAAATTTTTAATGCAAAGAAAACATGCAAGACACCAAACTTAGAAATTTTTAATGCATGGAAAATATGAATGCAAAAATGCACATGAAAAACAACAAACAACACAAAACAAGAAATCATCAAGATCAAACAAGAAGTCTTGTCAAGAACAACTTGAAGATCATGAAGAACACTATGAATGCATGGGATTTTCGAAAAATGCAAGAAAAACTTTTAAAAGCATGCAAGTGACACCAAACTTAAAAAATTAACACAAGACTCAAACAAGAACACAAAATATTTTTGATTTTTATGATTTTCTAATTTTTTTTTTTTTTGTATTTTTATTGATTTTTTCGAAAAACATTTTTTTTGAAAAACGAAAAATAAAAGAAAAATTTTTGAAAAAGATTTTTGGAAAGAAAATTACCTAATCTGAGCAACAAGATGAACCGTCAGTTGTCCATACTCGAACAATCCCCGGCAACGGCGCCAAAAACTTGGTGGACGAAATTGTGAT
>NC_029775.3:27869093-27870364 GCF_000817695.3 Arachis duranensis
ATAGAATTTCATTAATACTTGAGGTACAGCAGAGCTCCACACCCTTAATCTATGGTGTGCAGAAACTCCACCGTTGAAAATACATAAGCAAAGGGTTCAGGCATGGCCGAATGGCCAGCCCCCCACAAAGTGATCAATAGTCTCCGCGGATGAAGAATAAAACAAAACTGAGACCAAAGATGTCTAATACAATAGATAAATGTCCTATATATACTAGACTAGCTACTAGGGTTTACATGAGTAAGTATTTGATGCATAAATTCACTTCCGGGGCCCACTTGGTGTGTGCTTGGGCTGAGCTTGACTAATCCACGAGCTGAGGCTTCTCTTGGAGTTGAACTCTGAGTTATGACGTGTTTTGGGCGTTCAACTCCGGATAATGACGTTTTTCTGGCGTTTAACTCCAGACAGCAGCGTGTACTTGGCGTTCAACGCCAAGTTACGTCGTCATTCTTCGAATAAAATATGGACTATTATATATTGCTGGAAAGTCCTGGATGTCTACTTTCCAACGCCATTGAGAGCGCGCCAATTGGAGTTCTGTAGCTCCAGAAAATCCATTTCGAGTGCAGGGAGGTCAGATTCCAACAGCATCAGCAGTCCTTTTGTCAGCCTTCTTCAGAGTTTTGCTCAAATCCCTCAATTTCAGTCAGAATTTACCTGAAATCATAGAAAAACACACAAACTCATAGTAAAGTCCAGAAATGTGAATTTAACATAAAAACTAGTGAAAACATCCCTAAAAGTAGCTTAAACTTACTAAATACTATATAAAAATAATGCCAAAAAGCGTATAAATTATCCGCTCATCAACTAACAAGTTGAGAGTGCATATGATAAACCACAAAACACTCAAGATAAGAGAATTAAAGATCAGAGTAAGTAAATCATCAAGAACATCTTGAAGATCACTTAAGACACATGCATGAATGCAAGAAGAACAAAAACATGCAATTGACACCAAACTTAAAATGAGACTCTAGACTCAACAAGAAACATAAAATATTTTTGGTTTTTATGATTTTGTAATTTTTTTGGTTTTTTTTTTGAAAATTAAGTGGAAAAAAAAATAAAGGCATCAAAATTCTTAATGAGAATTCCAGGAATCATGCAATGTTAGTCTAAAGCTTCAGTCTAAAGGATTTAGACATGGCTAGCCAAGCTTCAGTAGGACATTGCATTCAAGAGCTAAATTGATGAAAATCAATCAGCTTTGGTGATGATAAGAACATCACCTTGAAACACTAGAATTCATTCTTAAGAACTCTGAA
>NC_029775.3:27870816-27884938 GCF_000817695.3 Arachis duranensis
ATCCAAGAGATAAACATTCAAGCCTTGTTTGCTTGTAGAACGGAAGTGGTTGTCAGGCACGCGTTCATAAGTGAGAATGATGATGAGTGTCACATAATCATCACATTCATCATGTTCTTGGGTGCGAATGAATATCTTAGAACAAGAATAGGCTTAATTGAATAGAAGAACAATAGTAATTGCATTAATACTCAAGGTACAGCAGAGCTCCACACCTTAATCTATGGTGTGTAGAAACTCCACCGTTGAAAATACATAAGTGATAGTAGTGATCATTGGCTTTGGCCCCAGGGAGGGAACCAGAAGAACCAAGATCTGATCTAAGATCTAAAGTGATCAAAAGATAAAAATACAATAGCAAAAGGTCCTATTTGTAGAGAACTAGTAGCCTAGGGTTTATAAAGATGAGTAAATGACAGAAAAATCCACTTTCGGGCCCACTTGGTGTGTGCTTGAGCTGAGCATTGAAGGATTTTCGTGTAGAGACTTCTCTTGGAGTTAAACGCCAGCTTTTGTGCCAGTTTGGGCGTTTAACTCCCATTCTTGTGCCAGTTCCGGCGTTTAACGCCGGGCAGTTTTAAGCTGATTTGGAACGCCGGTTTGGGCCATCAAATCTCAAGCAAAGTATGGACTATTATATATTGCTGGAAAGCCCAGGATGTCTACTTTCCAACGCTGTTGAGAGCGCGCCAATTGGGTTTCTGTAGCTCCAGAAAATCCACTTCGAGTGCTGGGAGGTCAGAATCCAATAGCATCTGCAGTCCTTTTTAGTCTCTGAATCAGATTTTCACTCAGGTCCCTCAATTTCAGCCAGAAAATATCTGAAATCACAGAAAAACATACAAACTCATAGTAAAATCCAGAAAAGTGAACTTTAACTAAAAACTAATAAAAATAGGATAAAAACTAACTAAAACATACTAAAAACATACTAAAAACAATGCCAAAAAGCGTATAAATTATCCGCTCATCAACTACGAATTAAATTCAAATTTTAAAACTAATCTTATTTTAACCAGAGTGGTTAAGATAACTTCCTAATTTAAATTTAAAAAACCTAAATAATATCTTTTTCTAATTAAAAATAAATTCAAATATAAATTAAATACACGAGACTGCATTGCTGAGGACGTGGGGACCACCCTGGGTGCAGGAACTGGGGCCAAACTTGAAGTTGTGGCGTTTGGCACCAAGGTTGCTTCGTGAACTGCTGCTAAACGCCGATGTCATGGAGTTTAGCACCATGATGCCAGAAAGAAAGTATGACTTATTATATATTGTTAGAAAGCTCTGAAAGTTGGCTTTCTAAATACCACTAAAACTAAATTATTTGGACCTTCATAGCTCATGTTATGTTCATTGAAAAAATCAATGTACTAATAGAATAGTATTAAAAACCATATAATTACCAAGTAAAAGTCATGAATTTTCTATGAGAAATGCCCAAGAAAAGTGCTTAAGATGCGGATGCATCACATAGACTTATAGTATTTATGTTGTTTAAATTTGTAAAATATGATTTATTACTTTTCAAGAAAAAATGTGTATAAATATTTTGAATTTATTGAAATATTTTATTTTGTAGTAATTAATTTTAGTATATTTATATTATGTACAATAATAATAATCGTTGGTAAAAATAATTTGAAATTTTAGAAAAAGGGTAGGTTGTTATTTCTAAAAGAGTGAGTATAATTGAAAAAGTCTTAAGATTTTAGCAGCAATAGTAATGGCAACTAAAAGTGAATAATATTACAATTTTAAAATTATTTTTAGTAGGCATATAAATTGCTGGTAAAATAGATTTTGGCGGCAATAGTAATGGTCACTAAAAGTGAATAACATTGCAATCTTAAAACTACATTTGGTAGCCATATAAATTGCCAAAAAAATGGCCACTAAAAGTTATATACTTTTTGCGGCCATTAAAATGGTCTTTACGGAAAAATATTATAATTGCCCCAAAAACCTTTTAGCGACAAAGCATAAGACGACTAATGTCTAATTGCCGATATATGCATTAGTGAGTATTTTTATTGCTGTTAAAAGTAAAATAAATAGGTGCTAAAAGTGATTTTTCTAGTAGTTCATTAGCATTTAATTCATGCTTGAACTACTAAACAATCCAGCAGCAAATTTGGATATTATATTCAAGGTTCTACTTCTTCTCCCAACCCAAATTTCACTTAGTTAGCTACAGCAGGAAAAGGCATATCTTAAAATTATGCATCAATGCTTGAAACTAATAAAGATGAATAGTCTCACACGTTTATTTGGTTAAACAATTTATCTCCTAATAGCGATGTTGCAATTTCATAGACTAATTAATTTTAGCAAATCAAATTTAGGTAATTTACAACCACAAATATAACATATCAATTTCTATATAATTTTGAGGGCCAAAGTGTAACACAACAAAAAAATTTGAATACATTGAAACAGAGAAAGAGAGAATAAAAAGGAGTATCTTGTGTTATGGTGAGGGTTGAGCACCAATGAGGGTTACGAGAGACAGTGATGGGTGCCGATGAGGGAGGAGCGGAAATTCAGGGAGAGGGGCAGCGACGGGCTAGGTTACAGGTTGTTAAAGGAGGAGTGACGATAAAGGACTTGCGAGAGAGAGTGAGTGCCGACGGAGGTAGGGTTTGCGAGAGAGAGTGAGCGCCAACGAAGGACGCGCCGAAAGAAGTAAGGCCGATGAAGGCAGCACCGATGGAGGGTTGCAAGAGAGGATTGGAGGGAGGTTAAGCAACGAGGTTAGGGAGCACCAGCGCGTTAGGGTTGAATGAAGAGGGTTGTGATGAGCTCTATGAAGAAGGGTTAAGGGTTACAATGACGACCTCTTTGGTTTTCTCTTCTTAGTGATAAAGAGAGTTGAATGAAGAGGTTTTTTGTTCAGAGAAGAGTGAATCAGTATATCTCTTTAGTAACAAAAACTTAAAAGTGTATTGGAGAAAAAATTGGAGAATAATCTAATTTTTCGCAAAAACTTTGTTGCTACGCCATTTTAAGGTGTCCAAATTATTAGAAGATTTGGACACGCTTTTAAAATGTACCTATTTTTTCTATGGTCATCCTTTAATAAGCGTGACATTTAAAACGTGGTCAAATTATTAATCAATCACCATCCTCGTAAAAATATGACTATTAACCCCTTTCGATCACAGTTGGCAAGAAAAAAGCGTGGCAACAGGACTTTTTTCTTGTAGTATTTTTTTTAATAAATCCTCTATCAATATTTAATCTTTATTATCAAATAAAAAACTTAATCATATTAATGATTTAATGTTCTATTAATAAAAAGTAAAGATTTTATCAAATTAGAGAATAAAAGATATATTTACACTTCAAAAAAAATTAAAATGACACTAATTTTATGGCGGTTTTAGGGAACCACCATTTTTTCCGCCAATTTCGGCGATTTTATCATCTTCCAGAATGTCTATGATCTTTATGGTGGTTGTAGTTGATTGTAGCGGTTGAGAACTGACACTACCATTTTTCTTTTGTCTTTTAACCGAGAGGCTGAGAGTGATTAGTCCAATATATGGGCTAGAAAGTGTGGGTGATGTGAATGACAAGCCCTAATCTCTTGTCGTCGTTCATATCCTGCCGCTGTCATTCATCTTCTCGTTGTTGCTCATCCCCTCGTTGCAGCTCATATCCTTGTCATTGCAAGAACCATCATTGTTGTTACCTTCAGCAAGTTTCAGATCTAGCTTCGATTTGAAGGTTTGTTGCGGTCGCTTATTTCACCGCCGTTGTTCATCTCCTCGCCGTCACTTATCCCCTCACCACATCAAGCAACATCGTCTGGTTGCCTTCAATGAGCTTTTACGATTTGGCTATGGCTTCGATCTGAGGTTGGTCACCACTGTTCATTTCTTTGATGCCTTTGTTTATCACCTCGCTATCGTAAGCAATGCCATTGTTGCTGCCTTTAGCAAGCTTCTACGATTTGATTCTGCCTTCTCTGTCACTTCTAATACTATACTTCATCTTTTTCTTTTGATTTTTTCTTCTTCTTCATACTTTTAGATCTAGTTCATGCTCTAGTAGGAATAATTATAAAATGCCTATTCCATGGAAGGAAGCTTCGCGGAATTGATCGATCGAGCTCAAAATGAGGCTAAAAGAGAAATTGCATAAAAGACCGAATTGACCTTGGACCTTCATCTTCCTCTCTCTTCCCTTCTAAGCTTCTGCTCCTAACTAACTCCTCCTTTTATTCGCTCAACCTCTTCGTCAACATGAACGAGAAGGTCAACGTAACCAAGGTGCTCAACACCAAGCACAAGAAGCTATGTTTTCTTGCATTTGCCCTTTCCTTTTCCTTTTCTAATTCTGTTTCGGTTTCCGATTTTGATTAACATATGACAATGATGATTATCATCGTGTATTTACTGAAATTGCCTCCGATCAATGATTGCTATTAGTCAGATTCGAAGTTCGAACCACTCGATGTGCTATATGTGCATATTGTAAGATTTTGAATGCGAAAGAAATCGATTATTTTTGTTTGTTTGAGCTGCGAAAAAATGAGTTACTAGTGGGTTTTTGTTTTGATCTACTTGTTCCGATGGTTGGTTGGTTTGATTGATCAATTTTTTGTGTTTAAGCATTTTGAGGAATTAGTTATTCAGAGGTTATTTTGTTTTCATAATTTGGATGCTTTAATAGTATTCAGGCAAAGGAGAAGCCTGAGCTGTTAGTTTAATATAGTTTTAGTGTACATTATAAAACTAATCATAAAAAAGTGATCTTGAAATTTATGATTTTCACGAATAGAAATATGAAGAGTTAATAACCTTGATCCATGGTAATAAACTGATAATAGTATTAGGAAGAATTCACTTTGTCTATTCCATTATCTTTTTAGTTCTTTCATCAATTAAGTTATTGATGGTCAGTAAAGAAAAGAAACTACATTGGTAGGAAGAGAGGACTGAATTCTAATTTCTTTTCATAAAAACTAAATTCCATCAAGTTGGTTACATTTCAAATTAATCATGCAATTTCTTTTATTTTATTATTTAATTAAATATTTATTAAACTAATAAAATAATCATATCACAGACATGGGACATCATATAATAATATAATTTCTTACATTCTCCCACTTGTCTCATGTGTCATTATGTCATTATTTCAATTGATGGTTTAAGAACATATTTATTATAATGCTCATTTCTAAGCAATTACTTGCATAGCTTAATTTATCATGATAAGAATAGAACTAACATGAGTCAAAGCGGTTGTACGTCACCTAATCGACATAGTCCCTTCTATGTACTACAAAGTTAGCTACATTTTTAACATGAGCCATAATCAAGAAGTATATAACAATACCTGATTATTCTAATTCTATTATGTACATAACAAATTGAAAATACGGTAATACAGAAACATTAATTCATTTGAGCTCAAAATATCAATATTCATACAACACAAACAATTAAACATATATTGATCCTATAAACTTATAATACCCATCCTTTCAACATGACTAGTAAATGTTTAGGGCGGTAACCTTTTGTCAAAGGATCAGCAAGCATAATATTGGTGCTAATGTGCTTTATTGACACTCTTTGTTTCTGAACTTCTTCTTTAACGACAAAGTATTTCAATTCCATATGCTTAGCACCTTTGGAATACTTATCGTTTTTAGAAAAGAAGAGTGCTGCAGAGTTATCACAATAATTTTTTAGCGGCTTAGCAATACTATCAACAATTTCAGACCCTAAAAAGAAGTTATGCAACTACTTAGCTTGAACCATGGCCTCAAAGCATGCCACAACAGATGCATATTTAATTCCTTCCATTTGTTCAAAGCTATTAGAAATATATTTCTTTGTCTTGCTTAATAGACCAAGATCATTAGATGCAAGCAAAATATCATCAACATATAGAACTAAAACAATGAATTTACTCCCACTGACCTTCAAGTATATACACCGATCAACGATATTTTTTTTAAATCCAAAGGACAGAATGGTATCATTAAATTTGATAAACTATTGGCAGGATGCTTGTTTAAGTCCATATAGTGATTTCTTAAGTTTATACACCATTTGTTCTTTTCCTTCAATGAAAAACCCTGTTGGCTGATCTATGTAAATATCTTCCTCTAAATCCCCATTAAGAAAGGCGTTTTTTACATCCATTGGTATAACTCTAAGTCATAATGAGCCACCAAAGCTAAGATAATCCTTAAAGAGTCTTTTCTAGAAATTGATGAAAAAGTCTCTTTGTAATCAACTCCATCTTTTTTAGTAAAACCTTCGGCAACAAGATGAGCCTCGTAGCGTTCAAGATTGCCATGAGAATCATGCTTAGTCTTCAAGACCCATTTATACCCAATTCTCTTGCATCCCTTAGGTAATTCCACAAGGCCTCATACTTTATTTTGTTCCATTGATTTAAGCTCATCGTTCATGGTGTATAATCATTTATCAGCATTATCACCATTAATGGCTTGTGAGAAAGAAGCTGGATCATTAGCAACACTCAAGTCATTTTTTGAATCTTGTAAATACACCACATAGTCATTAGAAATAGTAGATTTTCTTTCTCTTTAAGACCTTCTTAATGCCATTTTTTATGGTTGTGCTATTATCGGCTCCTCATTAACAATGGGATTAATGAGCTGAGTTCTTGTTCTTCTTGATTATTATTTAGTCCAACAATAACAGGATCAATAATTTGTTGTTCCTATTGATTGCGATTAAGCTCAATAACATTTGAAATAACAACTTTAGAAGTAGAAGTACAAGTTGAAGGAACTTGTATTCTTACTTCTTTAATCTCCACATTTTGTGAAGTTGTATTTCCACTGGTCTCACCATTCTTAATGAACTGTGCATTGCCAGTTTCAATTATTACTGTACTATGAGTAGGACAATAAAATCTATACCCCTTTGATTTTTCTGGATAACCAATGAAATATCCACTGATTGTTCTTGCATCTAGTTTCTTTTCTTGCGGATTATAAACTCTTATTTCTGCTTGACATCCCCAAACATGTAGATGTCTTAAACTATATTTTCTCCTAGTCCATAACTCAAAAGGAGTTTTAGGAACAACCTTACTAGGAACCCTATTTAACACATACATAGAAGTTTTTAAAGCATACATCCACAATGATATAGGTAAAGATGCATTACACATTATTGTCTTAACCATTTCTATTAAAGTACGACTTCGCCTTTCTGATACACCATTTTGTTGAGGTGTACCTGGCATTGTGTATTGATCACATATGCCACATTTTTTAAAGAATTTAGCAAATAGACCTGGGTTTCGTCCTCTTTCATTGTATTTTCTATAGTATTCACCACCTCTATCAAATCTAACAATTTTACCTTTTTATCCAACAGTCTTTCAACTTCATTTATATAAATTTCTAAAGCATTAACTGCTTGAGATTTATCATAAAGTAGATAAGCATAGTCATAACGTGAATAATGAATAATAAATGTGATAAAATATTTTTCTTTATTGAACGAATTTACATCAAAGGATCCACATATGTCAGTGTGTATAATTTTAAGAAGTTGGATATTTTTTGTGGCTCCTTTCTTTGTGTGTTTTGTTTGCTTTCCTTTAATACAATCAACACAAATATTAAGATTAGTGAAATCCAAATTTGGAAGGATGTCATTCTTTATCAATCTATCCATTCTTTTTTCGAAAATGTGCCTAAACGTTATGCCACAAGTAAGCTGAACGTTCATTCACTAAACCACGTTTAGTGCCAACTTTATGATGCAAAGTCATAAGTGATTCAGCATATAAATCATCAAGATTAAATTTATATAAACTATTAAAAAGTATGCCAGATCCAATCATATAGTTGCATTTAAACAAATTGAAATAACTATTATGGAAATTAAAAGAGTATCCAACAACATCAAGTAGTTTAGATCAAGAATCTAAATTCCTAGAAATACTTGGTACATAAAAAGTATCTAGCAAATCTAAATGATGTCCAGTATTGAGAATCAACCGATAAGTCCCAACAGCTTCTACTCGAGCTTTATCTTTAACTTCCATGTAGACAAAATTTTCATTTAGCCTTTTGGTTCTAGTTGTAAGAAATCCCTGCATCGATTTAGAAACATGAATTGTACCTCCAGAATCAATCCTCCATGTATTACGAGAAACTTCAATTAAGTTTGATTCAATACATACATAAGCATAATTAAGCTTATTACCTTTCTTTTCAAACCAAGCCTTCTTCTTTGGACAATCAATTTGGAAGTGTCTATGTTTCTTGCAAAAATGACACTTGTCTTTCTTCTGGATTTTGGAAAAGGACTCAACAGTCTTTAATGGTCCTTTTCCCTTCCCTTTCCCCTTTTTCCATGCTTCTTTTCAATTTTCTTTCCAACTCATTGATGGTTCAAGTAATAGATAGAGTGATTTTCTTGATTTTGATTTTCTTGATTTTAAGTCTAGTTTCCACTTGAACCACTACCAGAAACACTAGAGTTTATCACAGGAAGATACTCACGAAAAAGAAATAATAGTAGCAAATTTGCGTGACTGCGATAATCACTTACAACGTCTTGCGTCTTTGTGGCCAAATTATGCGGAGGTTTTTTTACGTTCTTGTTTATCCGTAGCCAACTTGAGCTGCACTCTTTCAGTTGCCACAGATCTAATGCTCACTGTAGCAAAATCAAACCTCTCCACCTCCAAATTCGATGCATCTATCAATGAGTGTTTCCCTCCATCCCTTTCAAAAATTTTATAATCAATTTCTACTTTTCTCAAATTTAAACCCTAGTAATAAATTCACATTTTCAAGTGCATGCTTACCCAGTTTACGATCGTTGGTTTCTTCTCTCTCCTTCCCAGTGCTGTCATTTTCAATTGATAAGGTATGTATTAGTTGGAATAGTATAAAAAGAGTACATGATTATAGCTCTAACTAATTGAGAATGAATGTTAAAAGTATAAAATTCATGTGAATTAAGCACTGGAATAGTATAAAATTCATGATAAAAGTAGTACATTTTTTTGAACGTGTTCTTTCTGTCAAGATACAGTTACAGTGTCTAATTCACAATATGCATTAGTTAGAATAGTATAAAAAGACTACTTGCTTATAGTTCTAACTAATCATATACAAACAATTTAACTCATTCTTTCCATTTTTTTACTATGTACATTTTTTTGTCCATAGTCTTTCTGTCAAAATGCAGCTCCAATACTTAATTCAAAATATGCATTAGTTGGAAAAGTTCAAAAAGAGTACATGTTTATAGTTCTAATTCTATAAACTACTATGGTTAATTAGAATATTAACTAATTTAATTACTAATTAATAATTAAATTCATGTACGTCTAATAGTTGACAGTAATATATTTATGTCTATTTTGTATTTGTCCTTTGCTTTTAATCCATTACTTCCGATTTTACAGTTTTGTAAATCAACCAATTAATTTCAGTATTAACTCTTAGTTTTGATGGCTACTATTCTTTGCAAAAATTGTATGTATTTTAATTTATTTTGATAGGAAGGACGATTTGAATAGGGGTATGTAAAGTGAATCAAAATTAATGTTTTTATATGTTTTGCTTGAATTTACCTCTGTTTTAAATTGTTAAATGCTATAGTAGATACTATGTTATTTGGTTTGTTAACTGTCGGAGTTAATTTATAACAAGAAATTTTAAAGTCAAAATAACACCCTCCTGAAAAATCATGTCTATTAATTTTTTAATCGTTTATTAATTTATATGAATCTGATTAATTGCTTTAATTATAAAAAAAATTGACTAATTATGATTTTATTCATAATAAATTATGTACTATGTAAAAGACAGTGCTGGAGTCATGATGTTACTATTGGAATTCGGCCAAAGTTGGATAAAGTGACACTTCTTTAGGTTAATTTTGTAACACCCTAACTACCAAAGCTCACGCTTCCGGCTGCGCAACTCTGATAGATCGGACATTACGACGACACTTATACTATTTAATACTAAAATATGAGCCTGTTTAAATCTTTTTACCGCAATATCGCTCCCAAGATACTTCATTCGATAACGTACATCCATAGATATCATACAACTTACTGTAATAGGATACGTGAAGATAATCGCACCAGTGATTAATAACCGTCTTATGCCTCTTTTGAAAAACAACGGTTTTCAATAAAAATAAAGTCGAAAATCTTTTCTGAAAGAGGAACCGTTCAATTCTCAAAACATCAAAGCCTTTCAAAAAGGTTTATCTATACTGAACCAAAATAGCCTTTCATATCATATACCAAACCAAAACCACAAAACCGAAATCAACCATCGGTCCATCTCATTCCATCCACGGCCCTAGGCCCAAATAATCCAACCATCAACAAATCATAACAGTCCAATAGAGTCTCTGTAGCAATCACAAATAGGAAGATGCAAGCACAAACAAACAATTATTGCAAGTAGGACAATTAGCAGTTAATCACATAAGCAAACCACGTACAGTATGCACACCCAAACAATGTCACATAGATGCATATGATGCATGCCTGTCCCTAATGGCTGATGATATCATCTGTCGGTTACCAAGCCAACCCGACATGTCCGGTAGCTAACCCGGACACAGTCTCTCTGTTGCGCATTATTATCATTAGAGGTTACCTGCGCCCTGTCGCCATTAGAGGGTATCTGCGCCCTATCGCCATTAGAGGGTATCGATGCCCTGTCACCCTTACAACCAGAGAGAAAATACAAGCATTTTCACATACAACATTTATCTCAGCCATCCAGCTCACGGTTCAATCCAGAACCAGCCAATATTCATAATGATACACAGCCATTCCGGCCCATAACAAACAGCACTCCCGCCATTCAACATCATCAAATTCATAAAACCGGCATTTAAGCCATAAATCACTTTTCTTAAGCCATTTTACTTTGAAATCAAATTTTAACTCTTTTTAGCTTTGGCTTTAAAGATCTCATTTCTCAAATTATCTCAGGCTCATAAGCCAAATTTACTCAAAGTGAGTTCCCTTTTTAAAATAAAGCCACTCTCAGTATTCTCTTTCCAAAACTTCCAAAACCATGGCAAGTAAGGATTTATTTCAAAGTACTCAAAACCACCCATCCAACAATGGGATTTTATAACAAAAGCTTCTCGGCAGAGTCCCAAGTCTTTAGGGGAGAATAATAAAACTTAGTTCGCCAAATTCGTTTAAAATCTTTAAAACCTTGGCTTTCCGTTTTGAGTAATAAATTAGGATCTAAGCCAAACCGAGTCACGTAATCACTTACTTCTTTCAAAGTCGTTTCCTTTACTTAGGCAAAACCAACTTCAACCCCCATGATAAATTCTAGAACGTTTCAACTATTCAAAATTGTTTTAGTCTTGTAAGAATTCAAAATTCAAAGAGTACTTAAAACCTTTCTCAAAACATTTCAAAATGAAACATGTCAAGAGACATTCAAGTTCTTTCAAAGTCATTGAAACTTCTTTAATTGAAACCCCCAATTCAAATTCAGAGGCATAAATCCTTTTCACATTCAAACGACTTTAAAACACAAGTTTCATCTAAATAACCTTCTCCTGAAAGAGATACAAGGTCTTTCTTAAGAAGTAAGACTAAATCACAATTTCCGCTTTAATAACTCTTTTCAAAAGCACGAATCATCCTTTTCTTGATAATTCAAATAAAATAGTTGAATTCTTTAACTCAAAATTCTTCCAGACAATATTTCAATAAAGACTCGGATTTTATAGAAATTTCGGCAGCACCTCCCCTAAAACTTGGACTTTTGCCACCCGATTCGGGTCCCAACTAAATCGTTCCTCATTCCTTTTCAACAACACAAAACCAGAAATCAATTCAAAGCAAGCTAAATCCAACAATCGCCTCAGTGGCGTTCAGCAACAAATCATTTATCGAAACCAAATTAATTAAAGCAAACTCAGCTGAATTCAAAAGTGCATTTGACTTTTCACATCATCAAAATAATTGACTCAATTCAAACCAATCCTCAACGAATTCCATGAGCATAAGGAAGCACAACATTGAGCTTAGTCCAAGATAATTCTTTCATTACCCATATCTCAATCTTCTGGTCTTCAGTGAAGTTCAAGTAGGATATCCCAAGGCATCCAGCAAACAGCTTTAACAGCCGACGGGAACTGCCTGACGTTGGAAATGACACCATTGATAGATGCTTTTCGGCTAAGTCAAAGGAAACAATCACAAAATTCACTCCCATATCTTTAACGGCCAACCAATAAAGAATCCCATTACAAAATAGTGCACAATCAACTGTAACCAAATGGGGAGGAAGATGGCCAGACTCAATTTCTTTCTAAGAATTGGTTCTAACAGAGAAATACTCCCACTGACTCATCCTAGTGATACTAAATAATCATCACTAGATTCATCATAGCTAAGACCACCCCATAAATTATTTGACGAGCCAAAACCCATCCAACAAGGAGCATCAGGGTCAGCAACAGGGTACGACATTGATCTGTGAGAACCCGTTACAGGGTTCCACAGAAGGAGTGGAGCACCATGAACATGAATGCGCAACAGTATGAAGCCCCTGCATGAACCTAGAATACTAAGGCTGAAAAGACGACAACTTAGAGGAAGCTGAAGAGCGTAATCGCCGCGAATTGAAGCTTCAAGATCTACACAACGAGCTTCAGGAACCTCACTCGACAAGTACAAAAGCCTAGTGTTCTTATTGGCAGGTGCGGCATCAGTAGTATCGTAATGCAATTTTGCAAAACGTGACTCAGAAATCAGAGAAAGCCATTGTTTAGAGACGCACCTGAACTGAATTAGGGATTTTACCGGTAACCATAATAGGATTTTCTCCACCAATTCGAGAGGGAGAGCCTTAGCTTCAGCCTCAGCCTCGTGCTTCATCTTCTCAAACCTCGGAGGAGAGAGGAGAGAGACTGAATCTGACTAGGGGTTGAGGACTCTGGACGGGATTGAGCGGTGCTGGAGAAGCGGAGGAGAGTGTGCGACTGTGAGTGAGAAATGAAAAAGCACAAATTGAAATTAAACTTCATCCAAATTCACAAAAATTGCCATAGAGAAAAACAATAAAACAAAGTAAAATGGAACCTGAGTAGTTCGCAGGGGCAGAGACGAAACACAACAACGCAGAGAGACCGAAAAATGTGGTGCGGCAGCGGTAAAAGCAGTGGTCACGGTGCTGAGTGCAGACTGAAGCAGCGACAGACGGTAGTAGCTCCAGGGATTGGACGAGAACATGAACATTAGTGGGAAAAATCCTAGCAGAATTAAAAGGAAAGGGGAGAAGTGTAAAAAGCAAAACCGGAGGAGCAAAATTTTAATTATTATTTTTTTTCAAAAATAAAAAAATGGGTTCAATTTGTCAGAAATTATTTTTATTATGGAAAAACCATTGGTGTTTTGGGAGAATATTGGAGGGTGGGGTGATTTACCGGGTGATGGAGAACCCAGTCAACACGCAGGGGCGTGTTGACCCTGCTACGGAGCAACGTGTCTGCACCACGCAGGGGCGAAGTGACGCGGCGAGCATGCACGCTTCTAACACCACGCAAGGGCGAGGTGGAGCTGGCATCGCGGAGTTCCAATGTTCCTGCACCTCGGGGGCGTGCTGCAGCTGCTGCCATGCAGGGGACAGATTCCCCGGTAAACAGCAAGCGTGCCCTCTTCATGTTCTATATAAGGAGCCTTCTCCTCCAACTGCAACACAGAAAGAGTTAGTGAGAGGGTTTGAGGGCAACATTCTTAAGAAAGGGTGTTAGTGAGAGGGAAGAAGGGGGTTGCGAACTCATAAAGGGGAAGGGTGTTGCTGCTAGTGGAAAGGGTGAAAAAATAATAGGCAGTAAAAAAAGAAAAATATTATTTTGTATTTATTTTAAAAAATGGTTCGTAATTATAATGCTCCAGAGGAACATATTATAAATTATTTGGATCATTCCATATATGTAAGTTGGTAAATTATATTTTTATTGTGTATTTTATCTTTTATTTTTTGTTATTTAATATGTTAAAAAATAATTTTTTGTCAATTTTAAATTAATTTTCTAATATAAAAATACTAAAATAAAATATATATTATACTATACTATACGATATACTAAATTTTTTTTTGAAA
>NC_029775.3:27884954-27895694 GCF_000817695.3 Arachis duranensis
TTAAAAAAATATATATACTTTGTTATTAATAATATTAAAATATTAAAAAAAATATTTTAATTATGATAATGCACTGCACGTTAATGATTTTAACAAATAAAATATTAAAATAAATAAATATGTAAATAATATTATTAATTGAAGTGATCACATACATTTTATAAATAGATATAATAATATTTGTTTATTAATAAATGAATATTTATAACTAATATAATAAATATATTTTTGTTGATGCAGCCTAACAGAAATTTGTTGGTGCGTAAATTAGATCCGCCACAGAGTTGGAATCCGAGGGTCGAAAATTACTTACGCGCCACGGGATTCTACCACGTATCTAGGATTGGGATGATAAGAGGATTTCACCCGTTGTTAGCTGCTCTGGTTGAAAGGTGGAGGCCGGAGACTCACACTTTTGTGTTGCCGGTGGGTGAGGTTATAGTGACATTGGAAGATGTCGCACATATATTTGGCTTACCAATTGATGGAGAGCCTGTGAGTGGATGGACTGATAGTAGTAGTGATTTCGTTCAGAGTCAGAGCATGGCAATATTCGGACGTCAACCGATGCTCAGTCGTAATTCGAAATCCTATATAAAGCTTGGTTGGGTTCGAAGTATCAGAGATGAGGAGCCGTTGGATACTGAAGAGTCCATAAGGAGAAACGTGAGATGTCAGATTTTCTGTCTGTTAGGGTCGACCCTATTCACAGATAAGTCGACCGCATACGCCCATGCGAAGTATCTACCGTTGCTTCGCGATTTCGAGCGGATCCATACATATAGTTGGGGTTCAGCATGTCTTGCACATATTTACAGAGCACTATGCCATGCATCACGATATGATACGAAGGAGATGGATGACCCTCTTAATCTGTTATTTGTTTGGGCATGGGAGCGAATGCCGTGTATTGCGCCTGTACCGAGACATATCCTTCCACCTACTGAGATACCAGTTGCCATGAGGTAAATATTTATGGTTCTTGTCAGAGATTATATTCATTATGCATGTTTCAATTAAGGGGATGCACATACACTTGCCAATCGATTCTCTGGTTAGCACAACAAGCAATAACATGGCGACATGGTATTCGTTCTCCCTGAAAGTGCCCACAGTCACACGTACGTCGTGCAAGATCAACGACTAATACCTTTCCGCTAGTCATTTCGCGCACCTCAAATACTTCATTCCGTCTGTCAAAATGGTGCACAACTATATTCCCAGCCTGTTGCATACTTGCCTCTATCCGCTGTTGTGCGAATACGGAATAAGTATATCCAGCACGTTTGCGTTCGTGAGACTCAGCACTCTTTCGCGTAAAAAGTTCATTTAACCGATAATACGTTGCTCGGACTAGCGCCAACACAGGTAGATTACGGGCACCCTTCAACACTGAGTTAATGCACTCGACAAGGTTCGTCGTCATATGGCCCCATCGATGTCCCTCTTCGGATGCCAATACCCAATGTCTAAGTCCAATGGCATCGCACCACCTGGCATATGCCTCGCCTCGCTCTTCCAACCTCTTATAGTTGATGTTATACTCCTCCACCGGTCTTGAATACCCAATATTGACCACAAGCTTTTGCAAGTGAGGGACCTTGAATGCTCGTAGGAAGTTGCTGCCGATGTGCCTTATACAAAACATCCACCATGCTCTTGGAGGTTGCCAGTCACCTCCGGAACGATTTATTACTGCTCGAATTGACTCATGCCAGTCCGAGATCATACCCACACCATCTTTTCTTACAACATGCGTTCGCAGATTCCTTAGAAAGAAGTGCCACACATCAGCTGTCTCCCCTTCCACCAAGGCAAAAGTGATAGGCACAATGTTCTGGTTCCCATCCTGTGCAACAGCTACCAGAAGTGTACCTTTGTACTTTCCATATAGGTGTGTTCCGTCAACCTGAACTAGGGGCTTGCAATGCCTGAATGCCCTAACGCATGGATTGAAACTCCAAAATACGCGATGAAGTATTTTTACCCATTGCGCCTCTTCATTCCCATTGTAGAGTGGGCGTGTTTCTATCTGGACAACTGACCCAGGCATCTTCTGAACTATAACCGAGAGCCACCACGGCAAGGCTTGGTAACTCTCCTCCCAATCACCGAAAACTTTCGCTATGGACTTCTGCTTTGCCAACCAAGCCTTTCGGTAACTGATGGTATAGTTGAACCTTGACTGGACTTCGGCTATTATAGTTTTCACCTTTATTGACGGGTCAGTCTCAACCAATGGCCTTATAGCCTCAGCAACTGTGTCCGAGTCTAACTTGGAATGATCCTGTGAAATCACTCCCGTTGTGCACGTGTGCCTACCATTGTATCTGCGTATCTCCCAACAACCTTTTTTCCGTATCAAGCTGGCTCGGATAAGCGAGTCGCACCCGCGCCCATACATCTTGCATTTTGCATAGAACGTCTGTGGCTCAGACTCATACACGTCGTAGTCAACTCCTCTAGCGATGGTGTAACTTCTAATTGCTGCCACGACCGACTTTCTAGAACTATATTCCATTCCAATCCGGAACTCTCCGTCCTCCGGATCAGCAACGCCTATAGAAAGTGCCCATCATCGTTTACTAATCAATCCAAAGTATATATTAAAGAAAACATATTATTCGGTCATCACGTACCTATGTTTGAATATTCCAGAAACTCCGGTGCATGCATGGCGTCGAGATCCAATTCACGCATAAAAGGTGGCACGTTCATCGATTGACTGATCGATGGGTGAACCACTACATCAGCTGCTGTCTCAACTCCCGCATCACCATCCTGCTCTTCGTCGCCGGCTTCATAAGTGGCTTCGAAGTCCTCTTCGCTGTCACTACTCATTCCCTCGTATACTGCAGCTCTATCATCCTCCACCTCTAAGTCATTTTGAATCCCTTCCGCCTCTACAGTTTCAAACTTAACATACAGCTCAATCTGTGGCTGTCGCATCTGAGTCTGCTGGTGAATTTGAAACATATTATGCATAGTCACTTCGTCAGTGATTGGCATGGTATCAAACTGTATTAAACCATCAAAAACTATAACCGGATTCCAGTACAGAATTCTGCTCACTCTCATTAATGTACCGTTCTCCATGCTTTGACAGAGATCGTTCTGAAGTTCCATAAACGTCATGGTCCATGGAACCACAAACAAAAATAGATTCTGACACACAAACCTCACTCCCTCATGAGTATTACGTATAATCTCACCATCGCGATACACTACTAACTTTGCGGTATCCTCCATTACACCAGAAACACACTCAAAGAACACTCACACACTTCCTCAGTATGAAAATGAACCCAACCACAGCCTTATATATAGAGTAGCATTCACCGTGAACTCCAATCACGTACTGCCACGTGTCAGGATGCCCCTGCGTGCTGACTCAGCACGCCCCCACTTGATGCCCTCGTGTACCAATCAAGCTTGGCCATGTCCCCATGACGCCCCCACGTGATGCCACGTCAGCATCACGCCCCCACGTGCTTGGTCAGCACGCCTCCACGTATTGCCTGCGTGGACCATTCAAGCTTCTCCACGTGCTAGGTCAGCACGCCCCCACGTAATGCCACGTGTCCCGCTAAGGCTGCGCCACGTCATCGCGCCTCCCACTTGTCGCACGCAACACGCTCCTGTGTTTTGAGCTTGCATCCATCATTGGGTGAAACACACCATTACTCCATTTCTGGCTAAAACACCCCTTTCCTTCCCATATTGAAATTCTTGAGCCTCAATTTGTAAATAGTTGTAATTGTTGGAGTAAGGGATCTGTGACCTTATATTATCTAATGTAGATAAATATTAGAGATTACTTTTTTTTGTGTGAAGAGTAAAATTTTTATTAAATTAAAAAAATATTATTTTTGTTTCTAATGATTGATATAAATTCTAAAATTATTTTTAATTTAGCAACAAGACAAATAATAATATGTAAATATATAATTGTTTTGAGAATTTTAAAATATATAAATTTTAAATTTATTTTATAAATTTAATTTTAATATATTAATAGTATAAAATATTTTATATCGTCGTCTAATTATATTATTTTTAAATAATAATCTACATAATAAATATAAAAAATATTTATTTTTATTAAAACATGTTAAATGTGTAAAATTCCTAAATTTAATCATTCCCATAAATAACAAACAAGAAGGAGTAATAAATTTGCTTTACATTTATCCTCAAATTTGTACTCACTTGTTAAACCACCTCTTTTTAATCTTTAAAAACCGAAAACAGAGAAAAAAAACATGATATTTATATAATTATATATATTATTCATTTTTATAATATTGACGATAAATTATTAAATTTATTTACTGTTTTATTTTATTTTTGTATCAACATTTTAAATACTCAAAATAAAAATATCAAAAAAGTCCTACTACAGAGTCAATAGACTATTTGTACAATGTGTACAATGGGCTATTGAGTTACAAAATAAACATCATCCATACTATTTTGAATAACCATCTGAGTACTAGAAATAATAAACATTTTCTCAAAAGCTTAAGCTGATTTTGGGATTCACCAAGGATCGAATTTTTGACTTTTCGAATCTAGAGCTCTAATACCATGTCATGATACCACTCATCCTAAAAACTTCACCTAATAGAAAAAGATAACACTAATGGTTATATCTCTAATACTCTCCAAACCTCCATTATATATATTGTACAAATATTTTATTACTTTTCCAAAAAAACACGAAAATAATATAGATAATTTTACAGACAAAAATAGGAACACAATGGGGCCCACGGCCCACATCTCTTGATCCTTTCCCAGTTTTTTTCCGTCTTTCTTTTCCCATGCAAAATAACACCAAACCCACTTCGCCCATCTTCTCATTTCTCCTTGATATTCACCCAGTCAAAAAAAAAAAAGTAAAAAATTCTACTCTTGTTCTTCCTCCGACCACACTAACCAACAAATTAACCAGTTATAGTTACTCATAATGTAATGCTTCCTTTCAGTTTCATGACCACCTTCCTCCTCTTGTTCTTTTGTTCACAACCAGCTCTCTAACTAAACCATGAAGGCCTCCTTCTACTCCAATTCAAGAACCACCTAACCGACCTTGACAACTCACTCTCTTCATGGAACCCTTCAGACACAAGTCACACAACCCCGTGCCATTGGTGGGGTGTCACGTGCCGCAACGCCACCACAACTCCTGTAACCATCACCGTCACTCCCCTCTGCACTCTCAACGGCTCACTCCTAGCCATCCCCCTCTGCCCGCACTCACCACCCTCTCCATCCCCGGCAACTTCATCTCCGACACCATTCCTCAATCCCTCTCTGCCTGCCGCCGTCTCCGACACCTCGACCTCTCCCAAAACACTCTCGTTGGAACCATTCCTTCCTCACCGCCCTCCGCCACCTCGACCTCTCCTTCAACAACCTCTCCAGCGACATTCTCGCTCAACCCAGCCACACTCTTCACCGCCTCGTGTTACTTGACTTAGTCAACAACTTCCTCAGCGGACCATTCCCGAACTCGTTAACTAACATGACGTCACTCAAGGTCCTTCATTTAGCATACAACTCCTTTGCGCCGAGTCAGCTCCCAAGTCAACTCAACTCGCCAACCTCAAAGAACTCTGGCACTCGGGTTGCAACCTCATAGGTCCAATCCCGAATTCCATTGGAAACCTCACGCGCCTCGAGAATCTCGACCTCTCAAAGAACAAATTCACCGGAGAGATACCAGAATCGTTATCGGGGTTGAATAGCGTGTTCCAGATTGAATTATATGAAAACGCGCTCACCGGCGCGTTGCCGAGGGGTTTGTTTAGAAACGAACTCGTTGGGAGCTTGCCGAGTGAACTCGGTAGTAACTCGCTGTTACAGATCATCGACGTCTCTTTTAACCGTTTTTCCGGCGAGTTGCCGGCGGGTTTGTGCCGGTGGGGAAAGTTGGAGGAGTTGCTCATGTTGTTAAATTCTTTTTCCTGGAAAATTCCGGAGAGCCTCGGAAATTGCACGAGCCTGAGGAGGGTTAGAATTGGGAAGAATAACTTGTCTGGAAAGGTACATGATGCACTTTGGGGTTTGCCTCATTTGCATTTAATCGAGCTTAATTCTAATTCATTATCTGGTTCAGTTTCAAATTTGGTATCCCTTGCTTATAATCTGTCTGATTTGAGGATTTCGGATAACCAGTTGGGTTGATCCTGATGAAATTGGATCAAAAAAATAACCTTTTGGAGTTTCATGGTGGTAATAATAAGCTTTCTGGTAGAATCCGTGATAGCATGGCCAAATTGATCCAGTTGGGTACTTTTGATTTGAGCTATAATGAAATGTCTGGTGAAATTCTGGGTTGGATTGGCGGTTTGAATATACTCAATGAGCTTAATTTGGCACATAATAGGTTTAGTAGCACAATTCCAAAGGAATTAGGAAGGTTGTCTGAGCTTACTGTCCTTGATCTTTCTAGTAACCAGTTTTTTGTGAGATTCCTCTAGAGCTGGAGAATCTGAAGCTCAATAAGTTTAATTTGTCATACAATTCTGGGATGTTCTGCCTCATTATGCCACTAAGAATTATGAAATATGTTTTGTAGGAAACCCTGAGCTATGTGTTAAAGGATTTGGGAAATGTCATAGCTCAAGGGGGAGAAAGTACCGGAGGTATGTGTGGATTTTCAGGTCCATATTTGCAGTTGCTGGAATCTTGTTCATCCTTGGGGTGGCTGTGTTTTATGTGAGATACAGGAACTTAAGAAACAAGAAGAGAAGTTTAAATGTTTCAAAGTGGAGGTTGTTTCATAAGTTGCGCTTTGATGAGTTTGAGATTGTTAAATTGATGAGTGAAGACAATGTGATAGGGAGTGGATCATCTGGGAAGGTTTACAAGGTTGTTCTAAGCAGTGGTGCTGTTGTAGCTGTCAAGAAATTATGGAGAGAAACCAAGAATGGTATCGGGATTGTTGGTTCTGAAAAAGATGATTTGATGTTGAAGTTGGAACACTAGGAAAAATAAGGCACAAAAATATAGTAAGGTTGTGGTGTTGCTGGAACAGTGGTGACAGCAGGCTCCTGGTTTATGAATATATGCCGAATGGGAACTTGACCGATATGTCGAAGAGTAACAAGAAAAGCTTGTTGGATTGGCCAACAAGGTACAAGATTGCAATTGATGCTGCTGAGGGGCTTTCTTATATGCATCATGGTATTGTGCCATCCATTGTTCATCGGGATGTAAAATCGAGCAACATATTGCTCGACAGCGAGTTTGGAGCAAAAGTGGCTGATTTTGGAGTTGCCAAAATTGTTAATGGAACTAGCCAAGGGGCAGAGTCCATGTCTGTAATTGCAGGCTCTTATGGTTACATCGCACCAGGTTGGTGAATTTCGGTTGACAATTGATTAATTATATATTTACTTAGTCAGTATTTTGGAGTCCTTTTTTTGTTGTGTTAATTCATGCTATATTCTAAAATATCAAATCAGAGTAAATATATGAGCCTGTCAAAATTTGTATTTGTGCTCTGTTTGTCTTTGTTTATATGACAATGTTTCATAACGCTGAACTATAAAGAAATTTGATGTGTTTCATAAGCAACTCGTGTGGAATTATTATGGGTGACACAGTATATTGTTTTATTTACCTTTTCATGATTTCTGTTATTTGCAAGCCGTGAAAAGAAATAGCTAATGAGCATTTATCAACAAAATGTGTTGAGTTTTTACTCATTAACCAGATAGCAGAGCTACATAGTAAAAAAATTGACTTCTGTCTCCAACTTTTGTTTTGTCCTGTGCAGAATATGCATATACTCTTCGGTTGAACGAAAAGAGTGATATTTACAGCTTTGGTGTTGTCATTTTGGAGTTAGTAACCGAAAGACCTCCTAATCATGCAGATTATGGGAAAAATGATCTGGTAAAATGGGTCTCATCCTTGTTGGAACAGAAAGGAATGGATCATGTGATTGATCCTGCCCTTGATTCAACATACAGGGAGGAAATCAGCAAGGTACTTAGTGTGAGGTTTCTCTGCACAAACGTTCTCCCTATAAACCGCTCTGCAATGTGGTGGGTGGTGAAAATGCTTCGGGAAGCAGCAACGGTTCCCAGATCCCGAAGCGTGAGGGAGGTAACACACTCCCCTTATTTTTCTTATCGTGAAAGAAGCATAGTTCGAGAACTTGTAAATATTTTGCATAGCTCCATCGGATGGAACCCTCCTATGAATGTCCCTACTCCCTACTCACTGTAGTCGCACATCGACAGATAAAAGAAAAGCATAGTCATTATAACCTTCTCCCCGTGTCTCTTTGTTCGCCGAGTTGTGTAACGCCAGCTTGTGACCCAAGTGGGGGCAATTAAGGTGATGGAACAAGTGCTCTGGCCTGCTAGGTTGGGTTTGCAAGGGCTAATTGTCGGCCTGCCCACTCCAAGTTGAGAGTTGGGCCCGGTAGTCTGGGCGAAGGCCCAAGGCCCCTCGGCCCCTAGAATGGAGGGTAATGCGCGAGGCTGGCTTAACAGAGCAGCGACCACTTCCTGCTCCCAACAGTGGAGGGATCACAGGCCACTGTTCTTCTGGCCCAATATAGCCTGGTAGGCCTAGCATCCTGGACCATCATTTTTTATAATTTTTATTTCTCAACGTTAGGAGAAAAAAGAAAGCTGTTTTTTACTCGGTTTCCGATTTATTAAACACAATCTTTATTCTTTATACCTCGCGATCCCATTCTAGGAACATCATATACTTCATGCTGATGATTACTCTTTGTTATTTGCATGGAGCGATTAGATTGCTTTATCAATAAAGATGTCTCAGATGGAATTTGGGATCCTATTGCTATTTCTATAGGTGGGCCATATATCTCGTCTAATGTTCATTGATGATCTTCTCCTTTTCTGCAAGGCATCTAAGACTCAAGTCCTGATGATTATGGATGTGCTTAATAAGTTCAGTAAGGCGTTTGGTTTAAAGGTGAATGTTGAAAAGTCAAAGGTCTTTTACTCTAGGAGTGTTTCTACTAGGCGTCGGGAGATATTCACCGGTATCTCCTCTAATAGATTCACTCAAAATTTAGGGAAGTATTTAGGCGTTAATCTAAATCACCAGAGGGTCAATAAAGCTTCTTTTCATAATGTTTTGGATAAGATTCAATCTAGGTTGGCAGGATGGAAAGGAAAGCTTCTCAACAAGGCTGGAAGACATTGTTTTATAAAATCAACGACGACCTCTATTTGCACTTATCATATGCAGGTGATGTATTTTCCCGATTATGTTTGTGATAAAATCAACTCTATGATGCTGCAATTTTTATGGAAAGGTAACACTAATAGGCATGGTCTCAGTCTCATCAATTGAAGAATTGTTGTGACCCTAATGAAGTTTGGCGGGTTAGGGGTTAGAGATGCCCGTTGTGTGAATGTTGCTCTTCTTGAGAAGTTGATCTGGCATCTTTTGAATTGTCCTGACAAGTTGTGGGTTCTGATTATGTTGTTTAAATATCACTCTACCAACTCGTTTTAGAATACTTTCTATTATACAAAATCCTCTGTTGTTTGGCGTAGTATTCAGAAAACTGTGGATTCAGGATGGCTATAATTGGTGCAGTGGCCAGATGGATCAATCCTTTTGGTTTGACAATTGGAGGCGGAATGACCTCTAGCGGTGTAGCTCCCTTTTGTCCACATTGTAAATACAGACTTCAGGATAAAAAATATTTCAAAAAGATGGTCATTGGAATTTTGATCTTTGCTATACCATTATTCCTAAGGCTATTAAAGTGGAATTGAATAGATTTACTCTTGATATCTAGAACGAACTTGAACCTCAATGGACTTCTGGGAAGAAGTTTGATTTGTAGCAGAATGAGAATTGATTATGGGTTTGGCAACTCAGAATTCCTGAAAATTCAAGTTTATGGTTTAGTTATGCCTATATGACGTATTGCCTACTACTGCCTCCTTTAGAGTTCGTAGATCCCTTACTGTTTTTGATACTTGCATTTGTTGTAATGGTGGGGTTGAAACTGTCCTTCATTGCTTGAGATATTGTCCGAAATCAAGAGGTGTGGAGAAGACTAGACTTTACCTCTGCAATTTTTCGGAATGATGCACCTTCAGACTTGGTTAAAGATAAATCTTAAGGAATCTGAGATTTTATTTTCTTCTGCCCTTTGGGGGAGAGTAGAAATAATGACATTTTTAATCAAGATTGGAAGGCACCCCATGTAACACCTACAAGATTATTGTGATGTGAGTTTCTTTGAAGATAGCCGATTTGGTGGGTTTGCTTGTATTATTTAAAGCTTTGAAGGTATTTGGGAATGCTCTAGGACATCGTTGATGAATTCTGATCTTAGCGGTGCGTTTTTTTGCTACTTTTAGAGGTTTGATTTTGGCCTGAGATGCGGGATTTCGAAATATTATCTGCGAGTAGATGGATTTTCTAGAGACTCTGCTCATCCTTCGTGATGTGAATGCTATGAATCATGCCAAGGATAAGAATCTTATTTGCAAGATTATTGAATTATTGGGAAGAAAATAGAAGATCAGAGAGTTGTTCCTATGCTGTGAACAGCAAGTTTAGTTATTGGCTATCTTGTTAGAACTACTGCAAGAAGAGGGATGTTCATTCAGAGTGGTTTGATCCACGTGA
Organism: Arachis duranensis; assembly: GCF_000817695.3. Taxonomy (NCBI): domain Eukaryota; kingdom Viridiplantae; phylum Streptophyta; class Magnoliopsida; order Fabales; family Fabaceae; genus Arachis; species Arachis duranensis. The sequence continues at coordinate 27,895,596 of NC_029775.3, forward strand.
AGAGACCTTGCACCTAATCCAAAAGAATTTAGCTATTGTCTTGGCTTCTTAGATTTGTTGTCTTTTCTTTTATTGTTTTGTTTCTGTTTTTTTTTTTTT
>NC_029775.3:27895749-27932251 GCF_000817695.3 Arachis duranensis
CCTTATAGAAATTTTGTTATTCGATTACAAGAGTCAGTTCAATATGTTAGCTCTCCAATCAATAATATTCTCTTCACATTTAATTAAGGATACACTAAGACAACAAAAAATTAACAATATTATATGATCAATAAAATATATCATCTTTTATTAATACTTAACTAACACTCTAAACACTAAATACTAAATTGTAAATTTAAAATTAGCTAATATTGATAAAAAAAAAAATTTTACCTTCTAACATTAAAAAAAAAAAATCAACGGTACACTTGTTCATTTTCTCAAACACTTTGAATAATAATCTCTACAATCTCAAATCAGATCACAGTTTCCTCACAGCAACGACTTTAATATGTGTCGTCCAACCACAATTATTCATGAGAAGTTGAGAACAAATTCTAATTGACAATCCCATAACAACAAATCGTGGCTGTAGTAGCTAGCCATTATGTTCGTTATAATTCTCCCTTATTATTTTATTATATTCTATTCCCACCAAAACTACAGTAATTAGTCACTTTTCAACCAACTGTTAGCAAGAAAGCAGACCAAAGTCAACCTTCATCTTTGTTCTTCCAAGCGCATGCACAAGGCTACATGTGGCAAAATAAAGACAATTATTGATTTCATGCAAGATAAAGAACAACAATTCTGGACAAGAATCAGCTATAAGATAGGGCAAAATTCAACGGATGTAGATTGTAAGAATATATCATTAGGAATCCCTAGCTTGTTTTTGTGATCGTGTATATGCATGTATGTGTATTGTTGGAAAGAGTTCAACCCTTTGACCTCCCATGCCTATATATATGAAGCATACTGGTACAAGACACCATATAGAGGATCAAATAAGATAGAGCGTGTTGTATGCTCAAGAGTCTTGGATGAAGAGATAGAGAGAGTACATGTTGAGCCAAGGATGACTTGCCGGCTGGCATTGCATCTTCTGCAAAAGTAGGGGTGTGCTCTTTGTTAATGGTTGCCGGCGAGACATCCTTGCTCATATTTACTCTTTTTCTTTCATACGAGACTCATGGGTTCATTTTCTTTTTATTTTTTATATTTCATTATTTATGAAATAATGTTAGAAGTTAAAGGTAAGGATTAATTATTATATACTTAACTGAAAAAGTTAGTTAGGTTAACTATTGAATATGTTTTAAGTGGGTTAGAAGAAGTTGAAGTTAGTTGTGCAAAGTGGTTTTGGAAACAAACTTGTAAGGAGATAGTTATTTAGCGGTTAATTATTCACTGTTCACCTTAGTTTAGTAAAAAAAAAAATATTATATACACATTAAAAATTAATCACTAATAAAGTAGACATCATGTATTATATATCGATTATACTACGTGTACATTAAAATTAATTGCCAAAGTTAATCACCAGTATAAAATACATGTTAAAATATAAATACACGTTAAAAATAAATTAAACAACACACGTATGAATAAAATTAAAATACAAATATATTAATGATTGATTTTAGTGTCTAAATTTAGTGTATGAATAAAATTTTTGATATATATAGTTTAAATAAATAATTATTTATTAGATTAATTAAATCTTTCAAATTCATAATAGAATCATCAAACTTTTTTTATAGTAATATAATAAAATTATACATCACATAATATATATTTATATATATAATGGCTGATTGGTAACGAAATTTTATGCATAGCTAGCATGATTCTCATCACTTTGTACAATAATTCCATTCTTATTTCACCGATAATAATATCACAATTAACCGCTGCTTTACCAGATCTTACGAGGAAATAAAAGGTATACTGTACATATATAGAATGAAAGGAATATTTAGATATATGAAATGAGTAATGACGCATATGGAAATAAATTGGATTTTGGATATAGGCTTTTCCACTATACTAATTACAAATGAAATTAAATAAACAGATATAGTAATTAAGGCAGCTGGGAACAGGCTACTTAAGTGATCTAATTAAGACGTATATTCATCATACTGTATAAAATTATAAGGTGATTGTTTCAATTCCGCACGACAGTTAATATAAAAGGTGAACAAATACAAATTTGTTATGTAGATTATATTTATCGGATAATGCTAAAGGGACAAAAAAATAGTTAAAATTTGTCTTATTTAATAATTATTAATTATCGCAATAGTTAATAAATACTAAATAAGGCAAGTTATGATTGTTTTTGGTTAATTTTCTTTAGTTACCAAACATTTTTGTATTTATCTATATCAACATTTATTTTTTATTTATTTTTTAAAAAATATTATCTTATTAGATATACAAAAATATTCTCATAAATAATTATAAAAAAATAAATATATTCTTATAATTATTTTTATTAAATAACTAAATAATCTTTTTATTTCTATAACAAAAAATACTATTTTTAAATCAAAATTAAAACTAAAATCAAATAATCTAATAATTTAAAAAAAAAACAAAATCAAAATCAATAAACCAAAAAAATAATTTTAATTTAAAAATATCTGAGCTTATTCTTCTTTTTCTCTCAAAATCAAAGTTGCCCCAAAAATGTTAAACAAACCCTAACCTAAACACAAGCTTAGAACCAACCCTTCCTCTCCTTGTTCACCTTTCCAGCTCCTTCATGCTTCTCTAACCATGTCTCCGCTGCGTGCTCCCCTGCCTCGCGCTATCCCTCGCCTTCGTCGTCCTGCCTTGCGTTGTGTCGTCGCCGCCCTGCCTTGCGCCATTGTGCTATTGCCGTCCTGCCTCGCGTTTTCTGTGGGTGTTGCCGTGTTGCAAGTTGCTAGTGTCGCTGTTGCGGCTGTTGTCTTCTCCGCGTGGAGCCGCCGGTTCAGTTAAGCCGCAAATTTCCTCTATCCCCTTCTGATAGTCCCATCCTACCTTTGTTCAATACTCCAATTCAATGTTCAAACTTCAGTATATATGCTATATTCCTCTATTTTGTTCTGAGTATGATTATGGATTTATAATTCTACTTGTTATTGGATTGATTTTTAATTTTTTTTGCTGAATTGAACTCAGGTTAAAATTTTAATTCTTTAGTTGAATTTTTCTCTATTCTATTTTGTTCCGAACTACCTAAAATGAATTATTTGATTTTTCATGTTCAATTTTGTTTTGAATTTTCTGTTGTTCAATTTTTAAGATGCTTCTCGTGCCGTTGTGTTGTGCCGTTACCCTGTGTCGCGTCGTCTACTCTCTTGAGTATGGCTTGCTGCTCATCATTAACATGTACATATTTCTGTCAATGTTAAATGTTGAAAATGTATATGTTATTTGAATTTAGATATTGTAGCTTGGGAGTTCCAATATATTGAAGGTCCTAGAGTAACGAACTTCTAAAATGTTGGCTATTTTTTAATCAATGGCTCTGAAACATAAGATTCATAGGGAATAACTCCATTGTAACACCTCGTTATCCTAAGCCTTATCTGGCACCGTAAATCGAAGGATAACAAAGTGTCACAACAGTTCTAAAACTCATATAATATTATATATATAGAAAGAAATAGTAATACTAGAAGCCCGATGAAGGAATAAAAGCTCAAATCGCATAAATCGAAATTACAAAATGCGAAGCGTTCACACACGATAACTAAACGCATATGTATAAACAGAACGAGACATAATATATGTAAAATCTTGTAGATAGCTCTAGGATACATAAGGTAATAATTAAAATAAACAAGATGAATATATATAAGTAAGATGTACCGAAAAGAGGACTAGTCATAGCCTGCAGAGTTTAGGCCGGTGAATCAAACTGAAATACAAAAGAGTTTTGGAAATTTAAAACAGCTTATACAACTTATCTCTCAATTCAAGCCTATAAGACCATAAAGTCTAAAATAAAAATGTGAGAGAAAATACTACAACAAATAATCAAAATATAAAGACAACAAAAGATACTCTGCTCTGTCACCATCCGCAAACTCATCAAGGTGGGTTGCGACCTGCATCTGAAAAGCAACAACAACATATGGTATGAGAATAGGAGGTTTTCAGTATGGTAACAGTGCCCGATATATAAGATGTAAGGTTTTGGGAGGCCAAAGGCAATCCTAGAACTTCACATCGAAACAGATATTCAAGCTTAACAAAAATAAATAACTTAAACCATAAACAGTAAACAGGGTTATCTAAAGTTAAGGGATTTCTAACTAATACCAATCACACCGCTGTATCCCAAGGCCCTCGCCAACCTACCCTCCACGCGATCCTATCGCCGTCGCCTACCTAACCTCCTCAACACCTGGCAATCACAAGTATATGCAAACAAGTAATACACAGGTAATATTCAAGTATAACAAGTAATTCAGGAAGAAAGTAGGCATATTATACATTTAGGCAAACTGCGAGTAATCAAAGTAAATAAACACATAAGAGATGCATATGATGAATGCCTGTCCTATTGATTGTGATATCATATGTCAGTTATAGTGCCAAAGCCGACACAAAATCCGGACAGCAACTCCCGGATTAGTCTCTCTCTTGCGCAAACTTAGGAGGAATAATTCCGAGGGATGAGTGCCCTACCACCTTCTCCTTTCAGAGGGAAACATTCCGAGAGAGATTGCTCTACTACCTTCCTCTGGATACCGCATGATTTTGTGGGTTATTAGTCCTATGTTAAACTCCTAACATCCGGTATACAAATCTTTCCCTTGTACCTCCATAACCTCTCATCATCCTTAGTGAAATCTTCACGCCTCTTATCACCAACTGGTTGAAACAATTGGTGAAGCTTATGCTCATCTTTGCTGAGCCTGTTGTATTTCTGATTTAAACGTCCTTGAGATCTTTAACTGGTTCAAACAAGCTCTTCCGGCCACTTCACCAATATCCAGCTTAAGCTCTACAAACTTATCCACTAGCTCTTCTTCCTTGATCCTCATCCAAGCTATGGTTAAAGATTTCCGACTCAAAGCATCTGCTACTACATTTGCCTTTCTAGGATGATAACTCAGCTCAAAATCATAATCTTTCAACAACTCCATCCACCTTCTTTGACGCATATTTAGCTCTTTCTGATCAAAGATGTATTTGAGACTTTTATGATCAGAAAAGACACTAAACTTTACTCCGTACAAGTGGTGCCTCCAAATCTTCAAGGCAAACACAATCGCCGCTAATTCCAAGTCATGAGTGGAGTAATTCACCTCATGCGGTCTCAGCTGACGCGATGCGCAAGCCACCACGTTTCGGTGTTGTATCAACACGCAACCTAAATCCTTCAAGGAAGCATCACAATATACTTCAAATGGTTCATGCAGTTCCGGTAAGATTAAAACAAGTGCTGAAGTTAACTTCTGCTTCAAAGTCTGAAAACTCTCTTCGCACTCCGATGTCCACATGAATGGCACTTCTTTCCTTGTCAATTTTGTCATCGATAATGCAATCCGGGAAAATTCTTTGATAAACCTCCTATAATATCCGGCTAAACCCAAGAAGCTTCTCACTTCTGTCACCGTCGTTGGTCTTTCCCATTCCATTACTGCTTCTACCTTAGAAGGATCTATAGCTATTCCTCCTTTATTCACTACATGGCCTAAAAACTTTACTTCTTCTTTCCAGAACTCGCACTTTGACAACTTAGCATACAACTTCCGCTCCTTTAAGATTTGAAACACAATCCTCAAGTGTTCCTCATGCTCCTTTGCCGTGTTGGAGTAAACCAAGATGTCATCTATGAAAACCACCACGAATTTGTCTAAAAAGGGACGAAACACTCTGTTCATGTAATCCATGAAAATAGCAGGTGCATTCGTTAACCCAAAGGACATTACCGCAAACTCATAGTGTCCATAGCATGTCCTAAACGCAGTCTTAGGGATATCATCTTCCTTCACTCTTATCTGATGGTATCCGGATCTCAAATCAATCTTGGAAAACACTCCAGCTCCTTGCAATTGATTGATCAAGTCATCTATCCTTGGCGGCGGGTACTTGTTCTTCACTGTCACTTTATTTAACTATCGGTAATCCACGCACAAACGCATTCCTCCATCTTTTTTCTTCACCAATAAAACTGGCGCTCCCCATGGTAATACACTCGGTCGAATGAACCTCTTATTCAGAAGTTCTTCCAACTGAGTTTTTAATTCGACGAGTTCTATCGAAGCCATTCTATATGACGCAATCGACACTGGTCCTGTTCCCGGCACTAATTCAATTGCAAATTCAATTTTCCTTTGAGGTGGAAATTCAGGGATATCTTTCAAAAACACTTCTGGAAAATCTCTAACCACCGGAATCTGATATAAGTTCTGGGCATCACCCAACACATTTGCAGCCAACAGAATATAACCCTGACACTCCTCCCCATTACAATGCACCATTACAGAGTTTAAGTAATACCCCGTAGCTACCACTGCTCCATTCTCTCCTTCCGTCATAAAATGAATAGTCCGTTCAAAGCAATCCAACAAAACCCGATTTTTGGACAACCAATCAAACCCCAAAATCGTTTCTAACCCCACCATTGGTAAGCAGATTAAATTGTGCACAAAGTCTCTACCCTCAAGCTTGAACCCTACTTGTCTACAACCTGACCTAGTCATAACTGTTTGATGCGGAGTATGTACATGCAGATCAAAAGATAACTCTGACACTTTCAAGCCTAATTCCTCAACTTTAGCAAACGAAATAAACGAATACGAAGCTCCAGTATCATATAATGCAACTAAGGATTTATCACCAATTAGACATATACCTCTCATCAACGGATCCGCTTTGGAAGCATCCTTGGCATTCACAGCAAAGACTCGACCTTGATGCTGACTCTGGCTCGCATTCTAGTTCCTCCCACGAGTGCAATCCCTCGCAATGTGGTCAGGCAACCCACAATTGAAACAACCACCTAAACCAATTTTGCATGAGTCATAAGGATGGAAACGTCCACAACATACACAAGTCAAATCCAGAGAATTCTTACTCTGATTTCCTCTTCCCTTAGCATACTGAAATTGATTCTGATTATTCTTTCTGAAGCCCCCTTGGCTTTGAGGCACATATCCTCCTCTCTTGAAGCTTTGTCCTCTCAGATGAAAGTACTTGCCACGCCCCCGACTAGAGCTCCCTCCATGAGTGTCTTTGGATGCCGCCACGGTCTTGGCATATTCTTTCACTACTCTAGCCTTGTTCACTAAGTCAGAGAAGACACGAATCTCCAAAAGAGCCACAGCAGTCATAATGTTATCCTTCAAACTCCTCTGGTACTTAACGCATCTCCAGCTCTCGTAAGTCTTCGGGTCACCCTGACACACCCGAGAAAACCTACAAAGCTCTTCGAACTTGTTGGTGTACTCAGCCACAGACATGGAACCTTGCTTCAGTTGCATTAGCTTCATCTCCTTGCTTCCCTTGCAGACTTGGGGAAGTATTTCTTATAGAAAGCCGTTTGGAACACCTCCCATGGAATGTCGGCGTTCTGAAGCTGTAGCAAACGACATTCAGCTTGCCACCAGGGTTGGGCCTCTCCCGCTAGCTGATAAGCGGTAAACTCTACATATTGATTGAGAGGAACATACTGCGCCTGTAAAGCACGTTCCATAGCCTGGAACTAGTGGTCCGCTTCAATAGGATTTGTGGATCCTCAGAAAGTTGGCGGATGAACCTTGAAAAACGTCGCCAAGGTCATCGGAACTCCTCCTGTGTTATCGCCGTTACCCTCAGCATTATCATTGGCATTCCCTTCGCCATTCCCATTGCCATTTCCATTCCCAGCCGGTTGGCCCAATCTCTGCACAGCTTGCAGAGTCGCAGCAGCATTAGCTTCCATGGTATTAGCGAGATTCGCCATTGCCGCCATGAATTCGGCGTGATTGTCAGCTGGTTGCTCATTCCTACTTTCTCGCGTTTGTGCTCGACCTCGTCTACGAGTGGCCATGTAGGGTTCCTGTCTACACCAAACAATCGATATCAAGGTGATCAGTCTCAATACCAAAAGTCTAGTGCTTCAATTATCCCAAACAGGCACTCACAAACAAGCATGCTATGCAATATCAAACAGATAACCTAATAGCATCAAAGAAAAGACACATAGAGTATGCAATATATATATTTTATAGAAAGAATAGTATGATCTAGAAGCCCGATGAAGGATATAGCTCAAAAATAGGATTTCAAAAACACAAAACGTACTAATGAAGATGGTAACTTAAGACACAAGATATAGATGAAATATAAATAGGATAATAGTATAATAGTGTATATCATAAGGAACTAGCCTCGACTCGCGGTGTTTAAGCTGGCTAGCCATATACAGACCATACAAAAACCTGACAGTTTAAGAAATACCTTATACAAGTTTTGTTCTCTCATGTACAAGCCTCTAGGCAAAGACAAAATACAAAAGTGAGAGATGCATAAACAAAATAAACAAAAGACTCCAAAAGAATCCAAGATCCTCCGCTGTTGACACCATCCAAAGCAACTCAACGAGGTGGGTTGTGACCTGCATCTAAAAAATACAACAAAGATATGGTATGAGAATCGGAGGTTCTCAGTATGGTAACAGTTCCCAGTGATGTAGGATATAAGACCTTGGGACGCCAAAGGCAATCCTAAGCTCCATATCCATCACAAAATTCAACTTAAAAGTATTCTAAAACAAATAAGCATAATATACCAACATTGTCTAAAATGTCCAGGTAATCTATTCTTAGGGGATGTCTACTCTAACCAAACACCGCTGTCCCACAGCCTTCACCAACCAATCCTCCATGCGATCCCATCGCAACCGCCTTCCGAACCTCCTCAATCCCATCAGAAAACACAAGTAATATACAATGCAAATAAAGCACAAGTAGAAGCATATAAGGCAAATAATTCAGATAGCAGGTAAGCATGTGATTCACTTTGGCAAGCCATTTCAAGTAAACAAAGCATACAAACAGATAGAAAATACATATGATGAATGCCTGCCCTACTGGCTGTGATATCACATTGTCGGTTCAACTGCCAACCCGACAAATCTCTATGGAGACGTCACCCTTCAAATTTTTCATATGGGAACCCTCGAGATATAGTACCCGGATCGCTGTCCAGGTACCGGCACCTGCACGCCCTATAGATACGAAGGGATGCAAGTGGGATATTCTGCCTCAGGCCTCACATCTCAACGTAAGCAGGATTAACCACCGTCCATACGACACCGCCGCTACCTCAACAGGCGGGATTAACCACCGTCCCTGCCAGGCGCATAGCGTCTTATAATCTCAGTAAAAATATTATTTCAGTGGTTTTCAAAAAGCATTTTTAGTATACAAAGATCCATCATCTCAATCCGAGTCCCAGACTCATCTCGACCACTGTCCATTCACAATGCAGTTTCCGAACATCAACAAATCATAATTTCTCATCTCTTGTATCCAACACCCTGCATGTGACATCAAACCATCCTCCACCCGCTAGAAAACCTAGGCCTCCGTTTGCTAATACTCAAAACCAAGCCCAAAAGTCTTAAAATGGTGTTATAGAAGCTTACAATCTTGTTGGGAAGATAAAATAGTTGAAAAACAAGTAAATTTGAGAAACAGAACGTGTGCGGCCGCACAGGGGTCTGGGCGTACGTGACGTTAGGATTTTTGCTAGTAAAGAATTTTATAAAAATATAGTCGCGTTGTAAGTATAGATTCTAAACCAACAGAAAATCCCTTCGTACAAACGTTTTGGTTGTCACAAGTAACAAAATCCAATAAATTTATAAACCGAAGTATTCAAACCTCGGGTCGTCTTCTCAAGGAATTGCAGGGAAGTATGATTTATTATTGGTTATGAAAAAATAGTGTTTGGGTTTGAAAAAGGTTTTGAGCAAGAGAAATAGATTGCAAGAATTAATAAATTAATAACTAATAAAACTCTTGGCAAGGTATGAAAACTGGAAGTCCTATCCTAGTTATCCTTATCAATTATGATGAGAATTGAATTTTTCTCCCACTAAGTTAACCTCTACTATGAAGGTAAGTCAAGTGGATGGAATAAGTTTGGTTCCTCAGGTCCTAGTCTTTCCTTAGAAAAGGCTAGAGTTATTGGAACTCGAGTTAATTCTTGAAGAATTCTAATTTTCAGTCAACAATGAGTTTGACAACTCAAGAGTCACCAATTAATCAACCAGAGCCAAGAATATAGAAAACTAAATTAAAATCATAAATATCTAGAATACCTCAAATTGCATGGAGATGTCAATTCTAACATGGAAAAGTTCATAAGCCAATTGGGCAACATAAATCAAACACAAATAAAAGCTTCAGAGTAAACAAAAATAGAAGAAAAACATAAATTATTGAACCTGGTATGAAGAAACAATCCTAATCCTAATAGAAATCCTAATCCTAAATCCTAAGAGAGAGGAGAGAACCTCTCTCTCTAAAAACTACATCTAAAACCTAAAATTGTGAGTAATGGTTGAATCTCCCGTCATGTTCTGAGTCTCTGCATGTTCCCTAACTTTAATCTGTGTTTCTGGACCAAAAACTGGGTTGAAATGTGGCCCAGAATCTCTGCCAGTGACTTTTATAATTCTGCACATCGTGCACGTCACGCGACCGCGTCGTTCATGCGATCGCGTCACTCAGCGTTTTTCGTACCACGCGTGCGCGTCGTTCATGCATTCGCGTTGTTCGTGCAGCTTCCAATCTGCGCGGTCGCGTCAGGAATGCAAACGCGTCACTCTAATTTCTTCCATTTCGTGCGGTCGCATGAGTCGTGCGACCGCGTGACTTCTCGCTAGTCATCTCCTCAATTCCTTGTGTTCCTTCCATTTTTGCACGCTTCCTCTTCATTCTCTAAGCCATTCCTGCCCTATGAAGCCTGAAACACTTAACACATAGATCAAGGCATCGAATGGTAATAAGAGAGGATTAAGATTAGCTAAATTAAGACCAAAGAAGCATGTTTTCAATCATAGAACTAAACTAGGAAGGAATTATAAAATCATGCAAATTCAATGAATAAGTGTGAGACTAGTGGATAAAATTCACTCAATTAAACACAAGATGTACCACGAAATAGTGGTGCATCAAATCTCCCCACACTTAAACATTAGCATTTTCTCATGTTAAGCTCAAGGAGACAAAATAAATGAGTAGGAAAAAGCAGGACTCATGCAATGCAACCTATGAATGTGAATGCAACTACATGCTAAAATGATTCTACCTACTTGGTGAAAGAGTAAATAAATCCTTCAAGAATAAATGTGAACTGGATTTCACTAATTCAAATCACAAAATACAATACAAATAACTTGCAAGAAGAACATAGCTCATGAAAGCAGGGAACATAGAATTAAGCACTAAACCCTTACTGGTAGTGTATATCATTCTAACTCTCAAGTGTCTAGGGTCAATTCTCTCAATTCTCTACTAATCTTGCTTTCTATAGCTTGCTCTTCATCTAGCAATCAACAAAAATTAATGCATAGATACACATATCAAGAGGTCTTTTAAGGGTTGTAATGGGGTTAGGGTCAAGGTAGGATTGTATTTGGCCAAGTGGACTAAAATCTGAATCCTTAATTAACATAAACTTTTCACCTAACTTAAGACAATCCATGTAATCATAATATAGAATCAATAACTACCCATTAACTGCGTTTACTATATATTTATGCATTCCAAGTTTTGAGTACAGTACATATGCATTGCTATTGCCATTTACCTTGGGGCATTTTGTCCCCTTTTTATTTTTCTGCTCTTTCTTTTTTTCCTTTTTTTCTTTTTTTTTCTTTTCTTAATATATATATATATATATATTTTTTTTTCAATGCATATGATTAAGGTTTTGAATGCATAAACATGTTCTTAACATTTTTCATATTTTCACACAAAGTCTAACATACTCAATTCTCAAACCAAACGTTTCCAAACCCACTTTTCCCACACTTAATTTATGAGTGCTTTCATTAGTCTAAGATAATCAAGGATTCAAATTAAGGATATTATTGTTTTTCGCTAAACCCTACTCAATTCTCAAACCAAATATTTCCAAACCCACTTTCCCCACACTTAATTTATGAGCGGTTTCATTAGTCTAAGCTAATCAAGGATTCAAATTAAGGATATTATTGTTTTTTGCTTAGAGTTAATGATGTGCTAAAGTAAAGAACAAATGGGTAAAATGGCTCAACATTGGTTTGCAAAGGATAATAAAAGGTAAGGCCATATGGGTATGTAAGCTCAGTGAAATAGGGCCTCAATCATATAAGTGCATGCATACATCAAATAATGGAAATATAGAATTAAGCAAGACAAAGATCACAATTTTAGAGAGAAAAACACACAAAAATAAAATATATTTGTTGATAAAATACAACCAATCAAATAGGCTCAAAATCTCACTGGTTTTGTGTGTTCGAGCTCTAAACCATGTTCCAATATAATATTTCTCCAAACAAGTTTTTCAAAAAGTTTAATTCAAATTAGTGAAATACTATAAAAATTTTCTTGAAAAAGAAAATGTTACTTCAACCAAGTGGTAAAATATGCACAAAATAAAACAGACATGCAATCAAACATGCAAATGCAACAATGAAAAACAAAAATTGGTGTTGAGAAGGGACTAACTAACCCGTGGAGATCGGATCGACCTCCCCACACTTAAAGATTGCACCGTCCTCGGTGCATACTAAGATGTGCAAGTAGATGGGGGGTTGCTCCAACTGATGCCTTTCTCTATAGATTGTGCAGAGTGACTTGCCTGTCTTCCTATAAGAAGCTTTTACTCTCCCTTTGTGGTGGCCATCCTGAAAGAAGAGAAAAAGGAAGGAAAGTAACCCAAAAATAAAGATAAGAACATAAATAAAATATGGGTGTTAATGCCAAATAATAAAGGTCTCAATTACATGGTAGCTACAACATGCGAGTGAGAAAATAGTGGAAGCAAATGGCATATCAATAGTGAAAAAGTTGCAACAATGGGAAAGAGAGTGTGGGTGATGCAAGATAGTGTAAGTGCATATCAATGCAAAAGGAATATCAGTATTATAAAAATTAGCTTTGATTTATGAATAATAATACCCAATCAGAATAAAACATGTCATGAAGCATCAGATTAATTCAAGAAAAGATGTAACAGTTGAAGAAGAGAATTTTAACACCAATGTAAAAAGAGAAAGAAAGTAAGAAAGGAGGAAAAAAGAAATAAGAAGAAAGAAATAATTAGGGAAAAGTAAAAATTAGGATTGGGGAAGAAAAGACAAGATATCTGGCTTACGTGGATAAGCTGTGCGGCGCAGGCGACGTGAACGTGTGAGTGACGCGCTCGCGCGGATAGCGCTTCTATGAAATGACGCGGACACATCATCCACACGGTTGCGTGGATCGATTTGTGCCATTAGCACGAGTGCAGCCTCGCAGTCGCACAACTCTCTGTTTGAAATTCATATTGCCAAATCTTTGGGTGACGCGGTCGCGTGGTTGACGCGATCGCGTGGATGGCCTAAATTTGAAAACGGTACGGACGCGTGGGGCACGCGTACGCGTGGCAGGGCTTGTGCTTCTAGCACGAGTCCAGCCCAATTCTAGCTCAACTTTCGGCCATACACCCTTTTTACGTCGATTTTGAGGCATGCGTTCGCGTGGGTGACGCGGATACGTGGGAGGCATTTTTCCCACATGACGCGGTCGTGTGGACCAATTTGTGCCAAAGGCACGCCTCCAGCCACACTCTCGCGTGACTCTCTGTTCAATTTATTTTCTTCCCAACGCACCTGTGACGCGAACGCGTCGGCGACGCTGTCGCATCGCGTGCAAATTTTTTTATAATGCAGTGTGCAGAATGCAATGCTTAATATGAATGCTATGCATGATTCCAGGTTCAATCAAAACTCAAAAACAGACTAAAATTAAAACTGAAAAAGGAACGATCATACCATGGTGGGTTGTCTCCCACCTAGCACTTTTAGTTAAAGTCCTTAAGTTGGACATTCTAGTGAGCTTCTTGTTATGGCGGCTTGTGCTTGTATTCATCCAAGAATCTCCACCAGTGTTTGGAATTTCCACAGCCTTCGGGATCTCAAACTAGGCGCAGAAAACCTTCAAGCAAGTTAAAGCAAGCGACAAGGCCCCACGAGTGTTGATTGTTGGAATGAATTTCGGGGTCCCAAACCTTGCTTTTGCACCCGTCTTTTGGTTGAGCAATATTGTTCCATCCGAGTGGCAAGCAATCTGAATTCTCACTAAAGTGGCCAAACAACTTCCTAGATCCATTCAGTTGAGCTTTACACCAACCTTTGCGTTTAAACTTAAAGCTTCCAACCATAATGAACCTTGCGGGACAATTCTTACCTCTAACCATCTTCCTCTTACTCTTAATGCCATAAAGAGCTCTAAGTTGACCATCCGTCTCCAGTAGCCCATATTCATGAGTTGAACATAGTAACCCTTAAGTAAAGTTTCCCGGAACAACCGATTCTTGAATTCGATGATTTCGAAAGACTGTTCCAGAGAATATCAACCTTCTTGATCTCCGGAAATCCTAAAGCGCATTTCAGCGATTTAAGAAGATATGTCTAAATTGGATAATATTTTACATGACAAGCAATACATATATATCATCAAATTAGAAGGAAAAATATTTGAGCAAAATGTTGTATTAAATTATTTTTACAAGAAAAAAAAAAACAAATCTCAACCTGAATTGAACATGCAAGTTTATACGAGTTTAAGGCAAACTTCAGTAGCCATGTGTATGCAGCAGAAATGTGTTTCAAAGAATGTCCCAATCAGAAATTTGTTTATCAAAGAATTTTCTAAATGATGTTTACACAACAACGACAACAAGAAAATAGAAATAAAGAGGACAATTTCTAAATGCTTTATGTGCAAATCACCAAATTAAATTAAATTTATGTAAATTAGACAACTACCAATCTTTTACAGTTGTTCCAAGAAGATAAGGTAGCATAAAGTCCCGAACACCATCAAGTGGTATGGAATTGTTTGAGTATTCAATAAGTGTGATAGTGATGTAATCATCACCTTCTATTCCTTTATCTATAGAAGTAAATTTTCCTTCTAGAGACATGTATGAAGCTAATGAGCAGATAATTTATACGCTTTTTTGCATTGTTTTTAGGTAGTTTTTAGTAGGATCTAGCTACTTTTATGGATGTTTTTATTAGTTTTTATGCAAAATTTATATTTCTGGACTTTACTATGAGTTTGTGTGTTTTTCTATGATTTCAGGTATTTTCTGACTGAAATTGAGGGACCTGAGCAAAAATCTGATAGGAGGCTGACAAAGGACTGCTGATGTTGTTGGATTCTGACCTCCCTGCACTCGAAATGAAATTTCTGGAGCTACAGAACTCCAAATGGTGCGCTCTCAACTGAGTTGGAAAGTAGACATACAGGGCTTTCCAGCAACATATAATGGTTCATACTTTATTCGAGATTAGACGATGCAAACTGGCGTTCAACGCCAGTTTCATGCTATATTCTGGAGTAAAACGCCAGAAACACGTCACAAACCAGAGTTAAACGCCAAAAACACGTTACAACTTGGCGTTTAACTCCAAGAGAAGCCTCTGCACGTGTAAAGCTCAAGCTCAGCCCAAGCACACACCAAAGTGGGCCCCGAAAGTAGATTTCTGCACTTGGACTTATTTCTATAAACCCTAGTAACTAGTTTAGTATAAATAGAACTTTTTACTATTGTACTAGGGGTCCTTTTCCCTATTTTTCGAATTCATATGCCATTGGGGGCTGGCCTCACGGCCATGCCTGGACCATCACTTATGTATTTTCGGTGGAGTTTCTACACACCATAGATTAAGGTGTGGAGTTCTGCTGTACCTCGAGAATTAATGCAATTACTATTGTTCTTCTATTCAATTCAAGCTTATTCTTATTCTAAGATATTCGCTGCACTTCAACCTGATGGATGTGATGATCCATGACACTCATCATCATCCGTCCTTATGAACGCGTGCCTGACAACCACTTCCGTTCTACAAGCAAGAGCTAGAGTGTGTATCTCTTGGGTTCCTTAATCAGAATCTTCGTGGTATAAGCTAGAATCATTGGCGGCCATTCTTGAGAATCCGAAAAGTATAAACCTTGTCTGTGGTATTCCGAGTAGGATTCAGGGATTGAATGACTGTGACGAGCTTCAAACTCGCGAGTGTTGGGCGTAGTGACAGACGCAAAAGGATCAATAGATCCTATTCAGACATGATCGAGGACCGACAGATGATTAGCTGTGCTGTGACAGAGCATTTGGACTATTTTCACTGAGAGGATGGGAAGTAGCCATTGACAACGGTGACGCCCTACATACAGTTTGCCATAGAAAGGAGTAAGAATGACTGGATGAAGCAGTAGGAAACCAGAGATTCAGAAGGAACACAGCATCTTCATGCACTTATCTGAAATTTCCACCAATGAATTACATAAGTATCTCTATCTTTATTTTATGCTTTATTTATTCTTATATTCGAAAATCATTATAACCATTTGAATCTACCTAACTGAGATTTACAAGATGACCATAGCTTGCTTCATACCAACAATATCCGTAGGATCGACCCTTACTCACGTAAGGTATTACTTGGACGACTCAGTGCACTTGCTAGTTAGTTGTGCGAAGTTGTGACAAAATGTGATTCACGTTTGAGAGCTCCAAGTCTTTGGCGCCATTGTTGATGATCACAATTTCGTGTACCAGAAGCTAAATACTTCCTGCTGCATTCTTTGAGTAAACATAAATTGCAAAGCTCCAAGGAATAATAACAAAGTAGGAAGAAGCAGAGATAATATAGATCGCTTAAAGTAAATCTTTTAAAGAAGGAGAAAATTATTTAGACAAAGGTTAAAAACATATACTTGCACTATGCTCTGTAACTTTTACTATGCTCAACGGTAGCTTTTAAACTATCTCCTAATGTTAGTCTTTAGCCATTTCTAAAGTTTTCAATATTTTCTTTTCCTTTTTGTTATTAAGAAACTTTTCTATCTGATATTGAACTTAAACTCAAAAAACTCCTCCATAATTGCACTAGAGGCTAAGTTTAATGTGGTTTTGTTGGAGTTCTATTATCATTTGCTCATCCCCTCCTATGTACTTCCATAACTTCTATCAGAAATCTTGAGTTTTGTTTACAGGTTGTAGCAAAATTATTATATTATTAGGACTTGGATGAAAAGTAGCTATAGAAATAAGCATAATCATCGAGAGCAGATAATATTAGGAATAAGAAAAATGCAAAGCATCAGTATAAACATCATAATAAATATTGTTTGATGTAATAACTACTGTTTGAAGAGGCAGAAAAAGAAAAAACTTACTTGCTTGATATTTTTATACTAGCAAAACATACTTTAATTTTGATTCTTTCCTTAGAATTCCACATATCTTCTTAAGAGAATTGATGATAAAACACAATTTTAGGTTTCTTCTGTGAATAATTATTTCTTTGTCTAAATGAAAATAGCAAACCCAAGGACTGTATTTTCTATATTTTTAGACTTTGCAATGAATATTATCATGACCACATAAACAATGTCTGAGAATATTATTAAGAAATACTCAATTAATTAATAATGCTTCCAAAAGAGGTCAATGAACAATTTTTTATTATACAGTTGATTCCTGATCCCTTTATACATCCAACAAAAAAATCCATCTCACTAAAACTACATCTAAATCATAATAAAAAGGTAAAATTAACGATAGTAATATTTGACAGACGTAAAACATAGTCAACCTTATTTGATAATTCTTCTCGAATAGATTTACAAGTAGGGCATATTTTGTTCAAAAGTTGTGTAATCTCTAATAGAAAATAACAATGGAGTACTTAATAATGGCCTAAAATTAAATATTAATTCTTCATTGTCTTTTCTAGTATATTTATAAATGATAATCTCTAAATAAATTACTCTGAAATATATCATCATCTTTACAAAAATGACTGATTTTAGAACCACAAATAGTACATTCATGAGTTAAATTTAAAAGTTCCAAATCAAAACAATTAACTTGTCAATGCTCTTGTATTTTTAAGATAGAGACATTTTCTTGTAAAGGTAAAATTGATTAATAAATGTAGATTAGTAATAATAATTTTACAATTAAAAATTAGTAAAATAATGTCTTTAATCTAGCTAGAATAATTTTTTTTCTTAGTATAAGTAATTGTGACAAAAAAAAATTATTTAAATGTACTTTTACAGTCACTAATTATATTGTAAATAGAAACCTTCCTTGATAATATTTTTATATATATACACCTATAAAGTATTATCAAAAAATTTTTTTTTAGCAATTAATTCACCGTTAAGGGTATTCTTTTAACCACTTTTTACAATTATTGACGCAAAATTCTTTTAAACCAAATAAACCATCCAACTAAAATCACCAAACTTTCAAATATTATTAAATTTTGGCCTTATATTAAGTTTTAATATTTAATTTGAGTTTAATTAACATTTATTCATTTAAATTAGATAATATAATTTTATAAATCTTAAATAATATTAATTAATTATGAATTAATAAAATTGACTTATTTTAAAATATGTTATTTTACTTAAAATATTTCTACTAAGAATAAAAACTTTTACTAATAAAAGCTATTTATAAAAAACTAATGAAAAATATAAAAATGCAAATCAGGTGAGGCTATTCCAGAATTTTGTACCAAAATCGGGTTTCTCTTTCAAGAAAAAGAAAATAAGATGTTGATATATAAATTTTAAAAAAAATGTTATTTGTACACTAAAATAAATATTAAAATTATCACAATATATTTGTGTATAAATATATATGTTGTTTAATTTATTTTCAGTGTGTATTTTATATTCTAATATATATTTTATATTGATAAGTGATTTTAGTAGTTAATTTTAATGTACAATTAGCATAATTGAATTTTTTATTTGTTTTGCAAAATAACTTTTCTCTATTTTCATTTCTTTATTTCCTTAAGTTGTTGATACCATGAGCTTGGGTGTTTAAGTCGCGGTTTAATTTATTGAATTCAGAGAATATTGTTGATATAATTTTTCGATTTGGTTTGGGTAGATGTGACTCAATCCGAAGTTATACTATGTTTTCTATACTTCAATTAATATTTTTATATTATATTTTGATATAAATGATATATATTATTTATTAAATTTATTTTTAAAAATAATATTTTATTAATTAATTCTATAAAATTTAATTTTATACAATAATTTTTTTTTATCAAATCAACACGATTTATTTCAAGTTAATTTAGGGTTGAATTTAACTTTTTAAAATAAATTTAATAAAATATTAGAATCTAACCTGAATCTAATTAAATCTAGTTCGAGCAAGCTCATATATATGCACCCGTACCATGAACTTAAAAGGAATAAAAATTAAAAATCACCATAAAATTATTCGTAACAAACTTTTCCTAAAAGGAGTGCCTGCTCTTGTTCCAGATTCAAAGATCTATATTCTCCGTGGATAAGGAAGGATAAGTGTTGACTGCATGTTGTGGTAAGATTAGATCGGATATCAAGAGGGTAAAAAAATATCCAATTATTAGTATTTATATTATTTTATATTTTAATTAATATTAATTAATTTTTTATTTTTCTACTAAAAAAACATTGTCCATAACATTCACCATGTTTTTATATATAATTTCTGATTGGTTTAGGAACATTCAAAGGATCTATCGGAGAATAAAATCAGCGGCATTCGGTTATTTTTCGTGGTGTAAATGTTTTGTCAATTATAAGATGATTTAATCATCAAAGTCATTAATTTATTACTCAAATGGCACCATCCTTTTATATTTAATTTAAATTTTTGAATTTAAATCTTATCCTTAATTTAAAAAAATAAAAGAGGAAAAAATAATAAGTCATAGATAAATAATCGTCAGATTCAGATACTTATTTTGAGTGAATAAAAAAATTAATTTTTATTTATCATAAAAAATTTTATGTAAACAACCAACCGTACATTGTTACATTAGTAAAATTAACACACTACTTAAAAAATTATCTAATTATAAATTTAATTAAATAACCTTATAAAATTATATTTTTTACGAGTCAGTATATTAAACTTAAATTTACAAAAAATTATACCAAAATAAACAAGAATTTTTTGTACTAAAAATATAAATTATATCTTAATTATTATATCAATCATGTTACATATATATTAAAAATTAGTCATTAAATTAGCTATTTATATTAAATATATAGTAAAATAAATAAAATAATATATATTTATCCACAAATTCATGCGTTGAACACTTAGTTATGTAACAAATAAAATTTTACATCTTAATACAAGTGCAATATAGATTTAGCCTAGTCCAACAGCAATTTCAAACTCCAATCACAATTAAGTCAAAATCTTTATTAGTCAAATTCTCTTATGATCAGTTAAATTCATGACAATTTGAGAACAAATTCTAATTGACAATGCCAAAACACACAAACAAACAAGCTGGTAATGGCCATAGCCATTCATTGCATATTCTATTCCCACCACAACTACAGTAATTAATCACTCAACAAACAGTTATGGCAAGAACATAAGCCAAGTCAACGTTTATTCGTTGTTCCGACTTCCAAGCCCATGCATAAGATTACACGTGGCAGATTGAAAACAGTGACAATCGATTATTCCAGGCAAAAGAACAGCAAAGATTTTGGATAAGAATCAGCTATGTATAAATCCAATAGATGTAATCAGATTGGAAAACTATATATATGACTATATCTTTAGGGAATCTTTTTATATAGTAGTGTATTGTTAGAATAAAATTGACCCTTTGACTTTCTTCTATATATGGGCCTATAAATACATAGACCAAAATGATATAAGAGAGCATAGACAATGAAATGTGTCCGAGATCAAATGAGAATTTGAGGAAGTTGAATGTATAGGTTTTGCATATATATACTCAAATGTCTTGCATGAAGAGGTAGAGAGAGTACATGTTGAGCCAAGGATGACTTGCCGGCATCTTCTGCAAAATTAATAAGCAGGAGTCCACTCTTTGTTGTTGGGTGCTTGCCGGCGAGACATCCTTGCTCATATTTGCTCTCTTTTCTTTCATATGAGACTTGGATTAGAGTTTCGCATCATTATTGTGCCTTGTTCAAATTTTTCATGTCTTATGAAAGTGACATTGACATGGACAATATAATTGGGGAGGAGGGAAACACATATATGTAAATGTGTGGTTTGGTTGTTGATATATTATGCAATTTGGTTTTATTTTTGCTTTTGTGGGTGGCTTGGATTCAATTCTCACTCCCAAGTCCCAACAAAACTTAAACTTCTTGGTTGAACACAAAGGGAAAATCCTCTAGTAGGATTCTCATTAAAATTGTTGTATGAATCATACTATATAATCAATAGATATCTAATTAAGCTAAAATAAAGTAAAATGGGATCAGTCTGCAGAATAAAGTTTTAATGGGGAAAAGTGCATGTTAGAAAAATAGGACCTTTTCACTATGTTAATAAAGTTTTTTATTCCTTTCTCACTTTCTCTGTTCAGTTCTGTAGCTCCTTGAGCTTTGTTTGATCACAAGACATTGTAGAATTCTGCAACTTCTACAGCATCACCACAAGTCCACAACTCTCTTTTGCTGCATGGTGTAAACTCTTTTCTCAACAATGTGCGGTTTCATGTATCTAACATGATATGAAAATGAACAAGTGCTACAACATTTCAACAAGATATTTCTTATTTGTAGATAGCCACATAGCGTATTGCACATTTTAAAGGTACAGAATACGGGTTTGGTATCCGCACCAGGTACAAATACGAGTATATATAGGATACGAAAATTTTAGGGGGGAAAAAAAGGTATTATATGTCGGTACACATATAAAAATATGTGTAAATTTTATACATTTTTAAAAGTAAATGATATTTTTTAATTAATAAAATATGTTTTATGTCAAATTTAATTGATCTTAAATTAAAAAACAAACGTTTAAATAGTCTAAATAATTAACTTAATGTCTTAAATTATGAGTTAATAATCAAAATCGTCCGTGAAAGATACCTCGACTTCCATTTTAGTTCTTGAAAAATAAAATTAATTAAAAGAGTCCCCGACAGATACTGACGTTGGTGGCATTCTTCCTTCCGTCATTTCGGTTGATGAGGTGGCTAACGTTGACTGAGCTGGAACGTTAAGTTACAGCATGGCACACCAAAACGACATAGCTTTAATCCCCCACCCCCAAAACCATTGAACGACGTCGTTTGAGGTCCAGAGTGGGATTTTCAAACGTTTTTCCCCATCACCTTCTCTCATAACAATCCTCTTCATGTTTCGCTTCAAAACCCTCTCTACTCTGTGACTCTCTATCCTTAGATACTTGCCTATGATCTGAACCTCCCCGTTTACTTGACGACCTTTGTGCGAGGAGATTTGTGGAGGAGTTTGCACTACTAAAGTGAAAAGTTGGAGGAGCTCGAGGAGAACTTACGTGGTTGGAGAAAGGAACAGTAACTACGATGGGTAAAGATTTAATTTTTTTTTGTCAGTTTTTGTTTATTTTGCAGTGTTGTTGTGTGTCGTTTTATGTTGACGTAGTTGTAAGAACCATTTAGTTAGAGTAGGGTTTGGAGTGGATTTTGCTAATGAAGGTACGATATTAGGAAGAACATGTTCTCTATGAGGTTGTTGTGACAAGTTTCATGGTTATTATGCTGTGGGTTATTTTGTAACATTGTATGATCTTAGTCGAGGGTTTGTGATGATTATGAGCATGTTGTTTGTTGTGTGTTTACATGCAGTTGTTACTCTGAGGTTGTTGCATATTTTGTTGTTGATTAACGTTATTTGATTTTTATTTTTGTAGATGGAGGGTCCCCCTATGATATTTGTATTTTTTCATGGTGAAAAGTTTAAGAAGGATGAGGGTGAAAATCTGTACTATGAGTCCGATAACATAGAAGTGTTAATGGGAGTTGACAGTGACACATTTGATGTGTTCTTTGTGAAGGGTTACTTTAAGGAACTGGGTTATGCTAGGGCTAGATAATATTTGTAGAAATCTCCCATAATTTCTCTTGAATCCGGGTTGAAGAGATTGGCCATAGATGATGATTTGATTGCAATGGTCAAGGATTGTAAGAGGAACTTCAGTTTGATCAACCTGTATTTTGAGCATGGTATTTTAGAACCGTTTGTTGTTGAACGAGAAGAAAGAAGATGTGGAAAAAAAAAAGCCATTCCAAACCAAGAAACAGTACTCTCAACCCACTAAACTACCTTCTCATCCAAAAGCATGCTCTGAATCCTCGAAGGCCTCATTTGAGGCTACCATATTACCCTCTTAGCCCTCAAAATTACCTACTCAATCCACTAAGCTACCAAGTCATCCCACTAAGGTACCCACTAAGCCCACTGGATCATCAACATTTAAGCCCACTAGACCATCATCTCAATCCACCAGAAAATCGCTTCACCCTATTAAAACTCCATCACAACCCAAAAAACTCTTTACTCAGCCTACCAAGCCTACCTCTACTCCACCTTAGACCAAAGAAAAGATCAATGTCACTACCACCACAAGATCTGGAAGGCATGTGAAAACAATAGAGGTCAAATCAGGTAATTGAATTAGGTAAAGTGACTAATTACACGAGTTTCTAATTTGGCAGACCTAGAAGATGATGATGTTGCTAACGGTGATTCGGATGTCAACTCATGGTACTCAGAGGACTCGGGCTAGGAGTTAGACTCTGACGAGAAATCACCAACTATCTATCCTCAATACAATGACGAAGCAAAGTTTGGGGACCTCAAATTTGAGGTTAGTATGATTTTCAAATCAAAGGTGCATTTCATGCAAGCAACTAAAGACTACACAATTCAGTGGGATAGAAACATATTTTTTACAAAGAATGATAAGATTCGGGTTAGGGCTATGTGTAAGACAAAGGGCTTCCCTAGGGTAGTATACTGTGCATGTAGTAAACAAGACAGGTCTTGGCAGATTAAAACTTTAGTTGACAACCATATTTATCCTAGAAGACAAAAAAATAGGGCAACTACCCAACAGTGGACACTTAGTAAACTTGTTCCAAATCATAGGAAGCATCCTACTATGAGACATCGTGAGGTTTATGAGTGGTTTGTCAGAAAGTATAATGTAAATCTGAATAGCACATGCATCAATAGGGAATTGAAAGCTGCTAACCAAAAGGCTCTCCACTAATACAAGATACCCAACAGCCTGTTGAAGACCTTTAGGTTGCTTGCTTAGTACTTTATCCTTAACACTACTTGCATTTATTTAGCTGAAAAATAATGTTATGTTCACTGGCCTACGCAGGATGTAACGAGAGGAAGACCACCCAAATTACATCTCATTAAAAAAAAGGCAAGAGTAAATGCCTCCACCAAATCACCTGTGGTCGTATATGCTGAAATACTGAAAGAAATGATGCACCACCATTTCGAGGTACAATCTTGTGCTTTATTTTGGAAATTTTATCACCTTTTACCCATATTTATTCAATGAAATGGCATGGTTTCATGATTGTCTCCTAATTTGTGCTTAAGTGTGAAAACATACTTTTTAGGCCCTTAATTGTTAATTTTGATTCACCTTTAATTCCACTAGATGCCTTGATGTGTTTGTTAGTGATTCCAGGATGGAAAGGCTAGGAACGGATCAAAGGGATGAAGAGAAAAAGCAGAAATCATAGGAAACCAAGGATTTGGGATGCTGAGATCGACACGCATGCGTGGAATTGGAGTCGCATGGCGACGCGTACGCGTACATGACGCATACGCGTGGAACGAAAAATGCCATCGACACGTAGGCGTGGCCTACGCGTATGCGTCGGTGCTGAAACGTGACCAACTTAAAGTGAATCTGTTGGAGGCAATTTTTGGGCTTCTGACGCCCAAATCCAAATCACTTCTGATGCTATTTAAACCAAGGATTGAAGGAGAAGTCATCAATTAGTTACAATCTTAAGTCATAGTTTAGTTTTAGAAGTAGTTATAGTTAGTTTCTAGAGAGAGAAGCTCTCTCTTCTCTCTAGAATTATGATTAGATTTAGATCTATATCTACTTCTTCTACCTCTTCTCTTTTGCTTTGATTTTCCTCTTTCCTATTTAATTGTTCTCTTATGGTTGTAGCATTCTACTTCTCTTGTAATTCTTTTGCATTGTTAGTTGTAGTTTGTGAATTCTTTTGTAGATCTACATTTCCTCTCAATGCAATTTATTGTTTTCATGTCCTTTGATGCTTGCTTTAGTTTTCTATTGTTGATCTCTTGTCTTGATTAGTTGTAGTTCCTTTAATTCTTACAATTTATGATGTTTACTTTTATTGCCCCTCTATGTGTTTGTTGAAATGCTTCTTTTAGTTTTGAGTTAGGTTTTTTTCCTCTTGCCTTTGGTTGAGTAATTGGAGACTCTTGAGTTATCAACCTTTTTTGTTGATTGATAATTAGAAGTTGCTAGTTGATTTGAATTCCACTAAAGCTAGTTTTTCCTTAGGAGTTGACTAGGACTTGAGGAATCAAATTGATTCATCCACTTGACTTTCCTTCAAAGTTAGAAGTTGACTAAGTGGGAGCAATGGACAATTGATATCACAATTGAGGAGGATAATGAGGATAGGACTTCTAGTTCTCACATACCTTGCCAAAAGCTTTCTTAGCTGTTAGTTTAATTCTTGAAATTTACATTTCTTGTTTCTTGCCATCAAAACCCCAAAATATACAACTCATAACCAATAGCAAGAACACTTCCTTGCAATTCCTTTGAGAGAAGACCCGATATTTGAATACTTCGGTTTATTTTTATAGGAGTTTGTTACTTGTGACAACCAAATGTTTGTATGAAAGAATTCTTTGTTGGTTTAGAAACTATACTTGCAACTAGATTTTATTTGTGAAATTCTAAATCACACATACAAAATTCATTCATCAAAATAGCGCCGTTGCCGGGGAGTTGCAAATGTGCACTTGTTATTGGTTATTGTATATATGTGAATATTGTGAATATATTTGCCTTTTGCTTCTTTGTTAGTTTTTGGTAGTTGTAGGAGTTTGTTCTCTCTATTTGTTACTAGCTTTTGTTTTCATTTTCCTCTTGCTACCATGAATTCTCACTTTGGTTATGAGTTTGGTTACAATTATGTTATAGGAAGTGGAGATTACAATGAGGACATGCATCAAGGATGGGACAATCAAAGGTGGGAGGAGCCTCAAGCATATGATCAATCTTTTTGGCAACAACATCCACCAATGCACTATGAACAAGAGCCATTCTATGATGCATCCCAATCAAATGGCTATGGTGAATCTCTTTGTGACTATCAAGAACCACCACCATATGCCTATGAGTCATATCCTCAACTTAGCCATCAATCATACTCACAAGCCCCTTTTCACCAAGCACATCCATATGATCCTAATCCATATCCATCATACCAACCACCTTTTGAGCCATATGAGTCATATATGGAACCACCACAATCTCTACACTTCCAAGAACCACCTCCATACTATGACCAAGAGGAACTACCTCCCATATATGCTAATTCCACTGACATGATGAATTTTACTTTCAACCACAACCTCCCGTGGAAGAATATTCATGTTCATCGATCCAAGAGCAAGAAGATCTTACCTATGCTTGAAATTTGGAACAAGATCGCCTCAAGGAAACAATGGACCGATTTCAAGCAACCATGGAGTATGTTGTGCAATGAGTGAAAACGTTGGAAAGTGTTGAACAACCATAACCCTATCAAGAAGAATCACCTTCCTATTACGATTCTTTCCTCCAAAATAATGAATCCTCCTATCCACCCCAAGCCCCAATGGATGATCCTCTCATTTTATACCTTCATGAATAAAGAGAAATGCAAAGGGAGGTAGTAGAATCCATGGCCGCCTTGAATGAGGTGGTAAACCGATTAGTCTCCCAATGCTTGAGCACTCAAGGAACTCCCATGGCCACATGTGGAGAATTAGTTGAAGAGCATAGCATGAAGGAGAGAGTGGAAACCTTGGTGGAAAATGAGGATTGTTACTTTGTATTAGAACAATTGGAGGAAGCTTTAATTATTGAAGAAAAGGGAGAAATGGTTGAAGATTTAGGAGATGTGGAATCTTCATGGGAACATAGAGTTGAAGAAAATTCCTTCAACAAGATTGAAGTTGATGTTGAGGAGGAAAGTGCACATCCTCTAAAGCATACCCTTATGATGGGATAGAGCGAGAATTGAGTTCCCTTGGAATCGAAGATCAAGCATCAAATCTTCTTGGTGAAGAATATATAATTAATGAACAAAGGGTTGAATTTGAGAAATCTTGTGAAGAGGTGGAGGTCCTTAGAAAAAAGAAGATGGGATATGCTTTGCCAAGATCCTTGGAAGCTCCTTTGCCTAGGTTGTCATCTACTTCTACATTTGAGTTGGTAAAATTCATTTTTATTAGCTTTATTATCCCACTCGAATACGACTTGCTTGAAACGGATGGTCAACTTAGGAAACTTTGTGGGATGAAGAGTAAAAGAAAGATGTTTCGTGGTTGGCGTTGTAAATCAAGGCTCATTTTGGTTGACACTTCAAGGATGAGATACAAAGGTTGGACTAGTACTCAATTAGATGGGTCTAGAAGGATGTTTGGTCACTCTATTGAGAATTCATCTTGCTTACCACCCAACTGGAATAATGATGAGCAATTTGAAGATGGGTGCAGAAACAAGATATGGGATCCGGGAATACATGAGGATCAATTTTGGGAGCCCTTAGCTTGTGTGGAACTCCATCAAGTCTTGGAGGCATTGATTTTGAATGATGGAGCTTATTGGAAGTCTAAGCATTGGTAGATGTTCAGGGAAGGATTCAAGCACAATCCACCTTGATGAGGAGCCCCCCCATAAGTCCAACTTAAGGACAATAAACAAAAGTTCTAGGTGGGAGACACCCCACCATGGTAAAATCCTTTCATTTTCTTTTTGTACTTATTGGTAAAATTAGTCAATTTCATATTTTGTTGAGTTTGTTGAGTTTATTTGGTAGTCTAGTATGTTAAATAAGGTTTTGTGATGTTTTAGAAGTTGTTTGAGGGATTGGAATGCTAGGTTTGGTGCAAGAACTTGAAAAAAATTTTGAAAAATAGAGCACCAACCCATGCGTATGCGTAACTCACGCGTACGCGTGCCCCAAGCATTTTCGACCATCTACGCACACGCGTCACCCGCGCGTATGCGTGGATTGCAAGTTTCCACCTCCCAGCCAAAAACCAGAGAGTTGTGCTTATTTCAAGCCAACTTTGTGCCTTTGGAACAAAACCAACCCACGCGTAAGCGTGAAGGATGCTCACGCGTCATCGACTCTCTGATTTGTCACGTGCGTGCACGCGTCGCATGACGCGCACGCGTGGATAGCCTTCTTTCGTCATCTTCTTTTCTTCTCTTCCTTCCATTTCTTTCCTCCTTCTTACTTCTTCTCTTTTCTTTACACCCTTTTCCTACCCCTCATTCAACACTACCAAACACCATTTACAACCATTCTTTTTAGTTAGCTAGTTGTTTAGTTAATTAAATTTACATTTCGTTTTCTCTTTCTCATTATAAGTGTTGGGTTATTGATTTTGTTTACTATATATTGCTGCTTATTATTAATTGAATGCTATTCTAGCATAATTGTTTTTGATATTCATTGTTGGTTCATTATTGAGGTTATAATTCGTTACTTGATTTTGAGTTCTTCATGCTTCACCTTGTGAACACTAAGTACATGAAAAATTGCCTTCGAGCTTCTTAAATCTTTTTGAATTGCATGATTTGGCCACCATGTGATTTGAATCCTTTCTTTTGATTAGGCAATTTCTCGATGGATGTTGTGCATTTACCTTAATGCATTGTGTTTTCTTGATCATCTGCATCCATATGTTTTTAGCTTGAATGCTTTCATGCTTCTTTATGGCTTGTTTGGTAGTTTTGACCCACAAGTTTAAAGCATCTCAAGCACACTAGAATGAGTGAAGTGCATGTTCCTTTTCGTGTAATTGTGGCATAGCTTTTCATGTTGATATGTGTGTGTTCTAAACTGCGCGCAACCTAGAATGCACACTCACTTGCATCAATGTCACACTAATCCACTCACTCAATTCTATTAGTTCTTATCTCATTCCAAAAATGTATGCTTACTTGCTTTTACATTCACTTTTCTTACTATCCTGCCTCTTGATTTCAGGATGAGTCATTAGAAATAAATATGGAAGCGGAAAAAAGAACACGCAGCAACCGGTTGACGTACCAGCTAAAGGTAGCAACTCGGAGAGTCGCCGTACCCCCTTATTCATCTTTGGATGCACCGAGAACGGTGCAAACTTTTAAGTGTGGGGAGGTCGTCCGATCAATCGGCATTTTTGAATGACAAATTTATATAATAATAATAATAATAATAATAATAATAATAAGCTTAGTCAAAATAATGAAAATTTTCAAGATTTCTATCTATAGGGTATTAACACCTCAATTGATTTGAGTGAAAACTTTTTACTGAACTTGCTTGAACAATATATCTTGTGGATCATGTTTTTGAGCTAAGAACACAAGCTTGTGAGTTTTGAGGCTAATGGTGTGGTTACATCTTATAACTACTTATTTTCCTTCTTGTGTGCATTGTTCTCTTTCTATGATTGTAATCTTTAATTTGTTTGATTCTCTATGTCCATTATTTTGTGTATTCATGCATTTATATGATTGAGGCCATTATTTCAAATAGCTCACTTGCCCAAATAGCCTTACCTTTTATCTTCTATTGTTAGCCAACTTTGAGCCTATGATTAACCTACTTGTTCACAATTTTAGCACATTACAAGCGTTAAAGAGGAAAACAATAAATGTCCTTAATTTGGATCTTTGATTAGCTTAGGCTAGTGAGTGTGTATCATCCAAGTGTGAGAAAACTCAGGACATTGGTTGGGAAAAGGTGTGTGTGTTGAAAATATTGGGAATTGGGTACATACTCATGTGTTAATTATATGTAAAGCCATGTGCATTGACACTTTTGTATATACGTTATTGCAAAAAAAAAAGAAAATAATGAGAAAATAAAAAGAAAATATATATATCAAAAGAAAGAAAAAAATAGAAAAGGAAAGAAAAAGAAAAAGAAAAGAAACAAAAAGGAGACAAAATGCCGCAAAGTAAAGTTTAATAAAGTCAATGCATATAAGTTGTGATAAAAAAGAGAATGCATGAGTATGTGAAAAAGTGAAGAATTGGTAGTTAGGTTAGCACTTAATTGTATAGGTTGTTATATAGGTTAGGTGGGAGGCTTATGTTAATCAAAGATTCAAATTCAAGCTCACTTAACCAAATATACAATCCTACCTTGACCCTAACCCCATTACAATCTATGAAAAAGACCTCATGATATTTGTATGCATGCATGGGATAATTGTTGATTGTTAGATGAAAAACAAATATTGGAAAGCATAATTAGGGGAGAATTGAGTAAATCAACCCTAAACATTTGAGCGACTAGAGTGCAAACACTTCCGGTGAGGGTTTGATTGCTCAATTACATGTTTTCACCTAGAATCATCACTTCTCTTGCAAGTTTATAAAATCTTTAATAACTCAATTCAATTGTGGTTTGGCTTGGTTGTTAATACCTTTATCCCTTATGCTTATATTGGTTCTCTTGGAAGTTGATTTATTTTGACCAAGTAGTTGCATTCATTTAGATATGTTACATCTAGTATTTTACATTGAATAAATGATAGTACCTTTTACTTCTTTCTTGGTTGAGCATGAGGACATGCTTGGTTTAAGTGTGGGGAGATTTGATGCACCACCATTTCGTGGTATATCTTGTGCTTAATTTAGGGGATTTTATCACCTTTTACCCACATTTATTCAATGAAATGACATGGTTTCATGATTGTCTCCTAATTTGTACTTAAGTATGAAAACATGCTTTTTAGGCCCTTAATTGCTAATTTTGATTCACATTTGATTCCACTAGATGTCTTGATGTATTTGTTAGTGATTTCAGGATGGAAATGCTAGGAACAGATCAAAGGGATGAAGAGAAAAAGCATGCAAGTGGAGAAATCATAAGAAACCAAGGATTTGGGATGCTGAGATCGATGCGAACGCGTGGAATTGGAGTCGCATGGCGACGCATACGCGTACATGACACATACGCGTGGAACGAAAATGCCATCGATGCGTACGCGTGACTCACGCGTACGCGTCGGTGCTCGCACGTGACCCACTTAAAGTAAATCCGCTGGGGCGATTTCTGGGCTTCCCAGGCCCAAATCCATCTCACTTTTCTGATGCTATTTAAACCAAGGATTGAAGGGGAAGTCATCAATTAGTTACAATCTTAAGTCATAGTTTAGTTTTAGAAGTAGTTAGTTTCTAGAGAGAGAAGCTCTCTCTTCTCTCTAGAATTTGGATTAGGTTTAGATCTAGATCTACTTCTTCTACCTCTTCTCTTTTGCTTTGATTTTCCTCTTTCATCTTTAATTGTTCTCTTGTGGTTGTGGCATTCTACTTCTCTTGTAATTTTTTTGCATTGTTAGTTGTAGCTTGTGAATTCTTTTGTACATCTACATTTTCTTTCAATGCAATTTATTGTTTCAATGTCCTTTGATGCTTGCTTTAGTTTTTTATTGTTGATCTCTTGTCTTGATTAGTTGTAGTTCCTTTAATTCTTGCAATTTATGATGTTTACTTTTATTGCCCTCTATATGTTTGTTAAAATGCTTCTTTTAGTTATGAGTTAGGTTTTTCTCCTCTTGGCTTTGGTTGAGTAATTGGAGACTCTTGAGTTATCAATCTCTTTTGTTGATTGATAATTAGAAGTTGCTAGTTGATTTGAATTCCACTAAAGCTAGTCTTTCCTTAGGAGTTGACTAGGACTTGAGGAATCAAATTGATTCATCCACTTAACTTTCCTTCATAGTTAGAGGTTGACTAAGTGGGAACAATGGACAATTGATATCACAATTGAGGAGTATAATGAGGATAGGACTTCTAGTTCTCATATACCTTGCCAAGAGCTTTTTTAGCTATTAGTTTAATTCTTGAAATTTACATTTCTTGTTTCTTGCCATCAAAACCCCAAAATATACAACTTATAACCAATAGCAAGAACACTTCCCTGCAATTTCTTTGAGAGACGACCCGAGATTTGAATATTTCGATTTATTTTTATAGGGGTTTGTTACTTGTAACAACCAAATGTTTGTATGAAAGAACTCTTTGTTGGTTTAGAAACTATATTTGCAACGAGATTTCATTTGTGAAATTTTAAATCACACATACAAAATTCATTCATCAAAGAACAAGCTCCTCAACTGCTAAGAAGATGCAAAACTTCATGACATTCGTGTAAACTCTAGGCTTCAAGCATCTAAGAAAAAAAGATTAAGCTCTTTGATTAGAAAATGTGTTTTGTTTGTGGTTGTTGTTACCTTTTTTGGTACAGGGATGTGTAAAGAATAAGGTTGTGTTATTAGAATATTTTGATTAGGACTATTATGTTGTTTTGTTTAGGTGAACAATGTTATGTCACCTTTGTTTTGATTTGCTCTGTTATGTTGTGGATCCTTGATTACCACTATGGTATATCTACTAAGACAATATATTATAATATGATTATGATGTTTGTTATAGATTATGATAATGATTATGTCTATTGTGATTTATACTGTTTTTTGTGAATATATATTTAGGTTTTAAATATCACCATATTGTATTTTCAATGAAACCCATCATACTCAATGAACAAGTGTATGTTGAATTAAACACAATCAAGTTGGAACACATAATTTCATCCATAAGTCACATCATCATCATTACATATCAACTAATTCAATCTCAAATTTCTAAGAACACTCCTAAAGCACAACAACATAACACTTCTTCTATAGCTTTACTTGGAGATACATGTGAACAAAAGTGATGCACAAATGACAATAGCCATAATCATTACAATTGAGATGTACATTATTAGCATCTTCATTTCTCTAACTTTACCCTACCTCCAAGCTACCCACTCTCCATGACACATTCAATCTCCATTCATCATAGTCACCGCCAACCTCTACATCATTTTATGCCACTCCTTCATAACCATCATCATCAACCCACTTAAAAAAATTGCAGTGACTTCCCTTCTAAATATTTTCAAAAAAATATCAATGTCAATAACCCAACAAAATAGACAAAGAAAAATGAAAAATAAAATTAATTTACTCTAACTCATATCTTCCACAAATGTGGAACAACCTATCTGAATTTTTTATTGTTTCAGATTTCTTAATCATTATTGTCTTCAACCCGCAAAAGCATGTCTGGTCCTTGATCTTCTTCCTCCGTCTCGTAGAAGAGTTGAAACCATGGCTACCTAGAGATTGAGACGGCAAGTCACCGCCACGACCTCCATTCATCATGATAGTGACTGAACAAACATACAAGGTCATCTATCAAGAGAATCACACATATTTATTCTTCAGATTGGGATTAGGGTTCTAATGTTAGGACTAATTTGTGCAAAATAAACAAATTTATCTGCTGAGCATTAATGTTAACCACGCTGGGGTGTGCTACGCTGTAACTTAATGTTTCAGCTCAGCCAACGTTAACAACTTCATCAACTAAGATGACGGAAGGACAAATGCCATCAACGTCAGTATTTTTTAGAGACTCTTTTAATTAATTTTATCTTTCAGGGACCAAAATGAAAATTGAAATATTTTTCAAAGACGATTTTGACTATTAACTTTTTAAATTATACATATAAATAGTTTTTGGAATATGAAAATTTTAAAAATAAATAAACTTTTCTCCAAACGTCATAATTTTGAACTAATTTGAAAAAAAAAGGTATCCACATTCATATTTAATACGCACCTAAAATGTATTTTTATGTAAAACAAAAAAAATTTTAGTTTAACACATATCCGTAGCTAAATATACCTAACGTGTACTCATTTCCGGTACGCCAGCAAAATTGTTATACCTATGTAACATATAGGATTATAATTCCTTAATACCTCATATTTAGGAGAAAAAAAAAAGTGATACACAAAATACATGATTTCAAAATTTAGACCGATCGACTAGTTTAATTAGAAATTAATCGCTTAATCAATTCCGTTCAAATAAAAAAAATAAAATCAATTATACCAAATAATCTTTCTACATTAGTTCATAACAGTAATAATAATTTCTCACAATCCACACTATTAACCCAACAAAATAAATGAATTTCTTATTTTCTTTTGTCATTTTTTTTAGCATTTTCTTTTTCTTTCTAAAAACAAGTTAGTTATGCTGAGCCACCTATTAACAACTAATAGAATCATGTAAGACTGTACGAAAATTTTATTGTTATTATCCTTTAGCAGTCATAAACAATGAGTTATATATAGTTGTATTTATTTCTTATATAATCAATAAGAATACACAGAAAATATCTTTCTTCACTTTTATTTTTCTTTGTCTTTTAAAATTTTATTATGGTATCAAAACTTTATTTTTTAGATCTACTAATATCTATGGTTAAAACGACAAATTCTAACCACCAGTCTCTTTCTTCTTCTCATTCTCTCATGGATGATCCTTTTTTAAATTTGGCTCAAGATTCCACTAGTCCATTTTACATTCATTTTAGTGAAAATCTAATTTCTATCCTAGTCACACCTGTAAGCATAGAGTCATTCTTTACAATATCTATAATTTTCAGAAACAAACAAAGTTTTTTTACTGATTCAATACCCTGTCCTCCTCCTAATAGGCCTCTATTTTTTGCCTGAGAATATTGCAACAACTTAATTTTATCTTGGCTTTTTCATTCTTTATTCTCCTCCATTACTCAAAGTGTCATTTATTTAGCCACTGACCTAAAAAAGTATTTTTCATAAAATGATCTTATCATAATTGCAGAATTGCAAGAAGAAATATATGATCTCAAACAAGAGAATCTCTCTGTCATTGGATTCTCTACCTCCTTAAAGACTCTTTAGGAAGAACTTCGTAATTCACATTCACTCCCTGTCTGTAATTACCTTACCAAGTTGCAACAAAACCAAGATTTTGTTATTTGATTTTTAAAAGGTTTGGATGAAAGGTTCTCATTTGTCCACTCCTAACTTCTTCTCCTCGACCCATTGCTGCCGGTGACTGGCGTCTTTGCGTTGGTAATCCAACACGAACGATAGTTGCAAGCCGCCATTGGTTTCTTCGATGATCATCACACTCTTGCTGCTACCGTCGAGACTCGGCGACCACCAGCGGGACAAGGATGTGGCTTCTCCTCTTCTACTGCAGGACACAGCGGTATCACTTTCTCCAAGCTTTGTTCCTATTGTGGCCATGGCAGTCACATCATGGAGGTGTTACGTCAAACATGGCTACCCGCCGGGTCATTCACGCCACTAGGGAGGCCTAGGTTTCATGACCACAACTCCTCATCCATCAACACCACCGCTGGACTTCCTTTAAGCGTGGGTTCTTTACCTCAAAATTCTGTAGCCCTAGGTCAAGGAGGTAGGGCATATCTTTTTTTTTTTGTCACGGAGATAGAACACTTCTGTAGCATCAACAAGAGCCACCATTAGGTCTCTCACCATCCCAGCATCATTCTTTCATGGCATTTCTCAAAAACGTCGAAACCCACCCTTCAAATTGCAAAAATAGGAGCAATTCACCTGCCACCAAACCATTTCTTCAACCCAATTTGGACTTTTGTTTAAGTCCAAGTATTCACTATTTTTGTTCTTTAAGCACTTTTAACATTATCAATACTTTTTAAAAAACAAATCAGTTTTTGGACACTTAGATCATTAATTTTGGTGGCACATCATATTGCATCAAATTTATTTTAGTTCATTTCTTATACAGAAATTTCACTTATTATTTGTTTATTTACCAAATGGTTTTCATATTGTTTTCTATTATAAGGGTGTTGTGTGATGAGCGGATATTTTATACGCTTTTTGGGGGTAATTTCATGTAGATTTTAGTATGTTTTAATTAGTTTTTAGTAGAATATTATTAGTTTTTAGGCAAAAATCATATTTCTGGACTTTACTATGAGTTTGTGTGTTTTTCTGTGATTTCAGGTAATTTCTGGCTGAAATTGAGGGAGCTGAGCAAAAATCTGTGTTAGGCTGAAAAAGGACTGCTGATGCTGTTGGATCCTGACCTCCCTGCACTCGAAATGGATTTTTTGGAGCTACAGGAGTCCAATTGGCGCGCTCTCAACGGCGTTGGAAAGTAGACATCCAGGGCTTTCCAGCAATATATAATAGTCCATACTTTGCGCAAAGATAGATGACGTAACTTGGCGTTGAACGCCAAGTACATGCTGCTGTCTAGAGTTAAACGCCAGAAAAACGTCATGATCCGGAGTTGAACGCGCAAAACACGTTATAACTTGGAGTTCAACTCCAAGAAAGGCCTCAACTCGTGGATAGCTTTACTCTCAGCCATAGCACACACCAAGTGGGCTCCAGAAGTGGATTTCTGCACCAATTATCTTAGTTTA
>NC_029775.3:27934967-27935482 GCF_000817695.3 Arachis duranensis
CCATGCTCATTCCTGGCGTTCAACGCCAGAAACAAGCATGGATCGGGCGTTGAACGCCCAAAGGGAGCATGGTTCTGGCGTTCAGACGCCAGTAACAAATGGGGAGATGGCGTCTAACGCCACTCCAGCTTCCACCCCTGGCATTCAAATGCCAGTGGGGGATCAGTCACATACAAGTGCTTATGACAACCCTTCTAAAAAGGCTTCCCAACCCACTTCTGTAGGTAATAAACCTGCAGCAACTAAGGTTGAGGAATACAAAGCCAAAATGCCTTATCCTCAAAAACTCCGCCAAGCGGAACAGGATAAGCAATTTGCCCGCTTTGCAGACTATCTCAGGACTCTTGAAATAAAGATTTTGTTTGCAGAAGCACTTGAGCAAATACCCTCTTATGCTAAGTTCATGAAAGAGATCTTAAGTCATAAGAAGGATTGGAGGGAAACTGAAAAAGTTTACCTCACCGAAGAATGCAGTGCAGTCATTCTGAAAAGCTTACCTGAGAAGCTTAAAGATC
>NC_029775.3:27935590-27936226 GCF_000817695.3 Arachis duranensis
CTAATACCTGCATCTACTATCAGAAAGCTTGGTTTGACTGAAGAAATCAAACCAACCAGGATATGTCTTCAACTTGCTGATGGCTCCATTAAATACCCATCAGGCGTGATTGACGTCCAAGAGTGCAACTCTCATTCTAGGAAGACCTTTCCTAGCAACTGGCCGAACCCTCATTGACGTCCAAAAAGGGGAAGTAACTTTGAGAGTCAATGAGGAGGAGTTCAAGTTGAATGTTGTCAAAGCCATGCAACACCCAGACACCCCAAATGACTGCATGAGTGTTGATATTATTGACTCTCTGGTAAGAGAGGTCAATATGGATGAGAGTCTCGAATCAGAGCTAGAGGACATCTTTAAAGATGTTCAGCCTGACCTGGAGGAATCAGAGAGAATAGTAGAACCTCTGAAAATCCCTTAGGAAGAGGAGAACCCTCCTAAACCCGAGCTCAAACCATTACCACCATCCCTAAAATATGCATTCCTGGGAGAAGGTGATACCTTTCCTGTAATCATAAGCTCTACCTTAGAGCCATAGGAAGAGGAAGCACTAATTCAAGTGCTAAGGACACACAAGACAGCTCTTGGGTGGACCATCAGTGATCTCAAGGGCATTAGCCCAGCCAGATGCATGCACAA
>NC_029775.3:27936334-27936760 GCF_000817695.3 Arachis duranensis
GTGCAGAAGGAGGTCACTAAATTACTAGAGGCTGGGATTATTTATCCTATTTCTGACAGCCCCTGGGTAAGCCCTGTCCAAGTCGTCCCTAAGAAGGGAGGCATGACAGTGGTTCACAATGAAAAAAATGAACTGGTTCCTACAAGAACAGTTACAGGGTGGTGTATGTGTATTGATTATAGAAGGTTCAATACAGCCACCAGAAAGGATCATTTTCCTTTACCATTCATAGACTAAATGCTAGAAAGACTAGCAGGTCATGAGTACTACTGCTTCCTGGATGGATATTCAGGCTATAATCAAATTGCAGTAGATCCCCAGGATCAAGAGAAAACGGCATTCACATGTCCATCTGGAGTATTTGCATACAGAAGGATGCCATTTGGCCTGTGCAATGCACCTGCAACCTTTCAGAGGTGCATGCTC
>NC_029775.3:27944320-27947018 GCF_000817695.3 Arachis duranensis
GCAAAAGAATCAATGGATTCTATTCCAACCTGATTGAGAACCGACAGATGATTAGCCGTGCTGTGACAGAGCATAGGAACATTTTCACTGAGAGGATGGGAAGTAGCCATTGACAACGGTGACACCCTACATAGAGCTTGCCATGGAAGGAATCTTGCGTGTGGGAAAAGGATTTCAAGGAAGAATTGAAGTTCAGAGGACAAGGCATCTCCAAAACCCCAACATATTCTCCATTTATAAAGTAACAATTCCTTATTCCAAATACTTTGACTTCTTATCATTAAATCCAATTAATCTTATTGGCATCCTGACTAGGATTAATAAAATAAACATAGATTGCTTCAAACCAATAATCTCCGTGGGATCGACCCTTACTCACGTAAGGTATTACTTGGACGACCCAGTGCACTTGCTGGTTAGTTGTACGGATTACAAATTCGTGCACCATTGTGCAATTTTTACCATCTTTAATTGTTGATATTTTTTTTATTTGCCTGATTTTAAGGTTAATATCATTTCAATCTCTAAAATTACTTTTAATCTTCAATGTGAACTCGCTTTTTCTTTTTTTTTTTTTTGCACTTTACAGACAAATAATTTGAGAATGATTGATCTGGATAAAGTGAGAGAAGATTATATGTTCTTAAAAGCAACTTCACTAACAAATCATCCATGCATCCTATACTCTATAAACACTACATATTCATCACCTATTACCCCCCAAAAATTTATGGCACTTTTGATTAAGTCATAGGTAAAGACTCAGCTTTTTATGTAGACAATTTTCTTTTATTTTCTTGCATCATGATGAAATTTGTGATATTTGTCATATTTTCAAGTAAAAAAAAAACCTCTCATTTACTCAAAATTTAAATAAAGCCAATACATATTTTGATTTATTAAATCTTGATATTTAGGGCTATTTCAACAAAACTCTATTTACAATCATAAATACTTTTTAATTATTGTTGATTATTTTAGTTGGTTCACATGGATTGTTTATGAAAATCTAAAGGTGATGTCCTAAATCATATAAAAAGTTTTATTGCTTTTGTTAAAACCAATTTAATTCTGAAGTCAAATATGTCTATTCCAATAATGAACTCGAATTTATTTTATATGATTTTTACGCTTCAAAAGAAATTATTCATCAATAAATTATTTTAAAACTCCTCAACAAAATATAAGGGTAGAACATAAGCATCAACATATTTTAAACATAGTATGTGCTCTCATGTTTTAATCTAATTTGCCATAATCATTTTGGTCTTATGCTGTTAATCATGCGATTTATTTACTTAACAGAGTTTCATCTCCTGCTATTAATTTTAAAATTTCCTTTGAGATTTTATTCAACCATCCACCTAAATATCATGATACTAAAATTTTTGGATGTCTATGCTTTATTTCTACCTTAATGAAAAATAAATCAAAATTTGACCCAAAAACTAAAAAGACTTTTGTCATTGGATTTCAAAATAAATTTAAAGGATATATTGCCTATCTTTTAGAAAATAAAAGAATTGAGGTCTCTAGAAATGTGATTTTTTATACTCAACTTATTATACCTTTGACCAAACCCTCATCCTAATCAGCATACCTTTCTCTCTCACAGCATGTATCAACCCCTTCTCCTTTCAATTTACAATTCCTTCATCTCTTTCAACCACAACATTCATGCCTCCTTCCATAACCATCGAAAGTATATCAAACAAAGAAAGATCTCCTCCTTCTCAAGACACACTTCCCTCATCACAATCTTCTTCTTTGTTCCTTCACCTTGTCCGATTCATTATCCTAACCTTCCTCACCATAAGTCCTGCCTATTCACCACCGCTCACAGCGTGTTTGTCGGCCACCGTCCTATCTTACCTACTATATCTATAATTCCTCTCTTACCTATGCAAATCCTTCTTTTTCTAGGTGCCTTTATCCAATTTTCTCTATTATGTCTTTTTTTTCTGTTGTAGACAACCATAAATCATATCTTTTATCTTTGTAATCTGAGTTTGATCCCAAGTCTTTTAGGGACGCCAATAAATTTTTTAATTGGCATAATGTCATAAAAGATAAACTGTCAGCTCTTGAGTTGAACAAAATATGGTGTCTTGTTGATTGTCTTGCAAATGTGAAGTCCATTGGCTATCAATGGATATGCCAGATTAAACGTAAACCCGATAATTCTGTTGATCGATACAAAGAACGTTTTGTGGCTAAGGGATTCACTCAAACTGAAGGTGTTCATTTTTTTAAAACTTTCTCTCTGGTTGTCAAACCAGCGACTATCAAATTAGTTTTGGCTTTAGCATCTATCAGGCAGTGACTCATGTAACACCCTAATATTCAAATCCTTATGCTCGAGTCATAAGTCAATGATATTACGGTGGTACGACTCTCAGGTGGATTTTTAATATATAAACATAGGTAATTTCGAAAGGAGTATTAATCGAGAAGCCTGGAAAGAGTAGAAATAAAATCGCGAAGACGTATCACTCACGTTTCGACAACGAAAAGATAAAACGTGAAGCCAAAAGCGATATATGGACAAGGCATAAAGGAGATTAAGAGATAGATAACAGATAGATATATATAACATAAGTAAATAGCCACTAGTCGTGACCCGCGAAGTTTAGGCCGGCTAGGGTACAGTATGAAAGTAACTGACAACAGTACATCCTAATCTCTCCCAAAGGAAACA
>NC_029775.3:27949935-27950873 GCF_000817695.3 Arachis duranensis
CAACCATTTACACAATCCAAACTTAATCCTAGGGGCATCTAGCCTAGGAATTCTCATCACACCACACGGTACTTAAATGAAACTTAAACCGTACCTCTTGTAGCCAAATCAATTGAGTCTCTTCTTTAGAAGTCTCCACCAACCTTAGCCTCAAGCCTTACCAAAGCTCCTCAAGCAACACCAATCTCCCAATTGTGCACCAAAACCATCAAATGCACTAACATAACCAATATCACATTCATACATCAACCTAGGGCTCATAAAGATGATAAATCACAAGGGTTTGAGCACTTCTTACCTCAACCCATATGAAGTAGGGATAGAACCCACTTAGAATCCATGTTGGAGTATCCCTAAATACCCAAAATCACAAGATTTCAACACTAACTTCCAAAAAATGTGTAACAGTGGGGAATTTCGAAAACTGGGCAGAGATGAATGGAATACTCACCACAAAACTTAGATAGAATTGTAGAGGATGAGAAGAGCGACGCGTGGCCGCAAACGGCTTGTCAATCGGAGCTCCGTAGCTCAAGTTATGGTGGTTTGAAGATCAAAAAGAGTTAGGTTTTCTCTCTTCTCTTCTCTCTTCTCAATTCAGCGCCCCACACACCTTCTTTAGGGCAAAATGAGCTGAAATGCTCATAACTAATGTTTATATATGTTGGGTCTTGGGTCCACTTAGGACCGGTTCACTTATTTTTGTCCGTTGGCCCAATTTTGGACCAAAACCTTTAAGATTAGCGCTCTAAATCGCACTTCAAATATTTCTACCTCCCCAAATTATAATTCCTCATTTCTTAATCTTATTTACCCATAATCAATTTTCTCAGCTGCAGTACCAGACAGGTCTCAACCGGTACTGTCGGTCAAAATTCCACTGCGCGCTTTTACGCAGAAAACTATGTCTTCCGACTCGGAAAAATTCACTGAATCCA
>NC_029775.3:27954150-27981838 GCF_000817695.3 Arachis duranensis
AAAATTTTATATTATTTTTAATTATTTTATCAACATAATTATATAAATAATAAAATTTTATTAATTTTTTAATTTTTTTAAAATAATACTAATTTTATTTTATTTTATAAATCAACTTTAATATAAATTTTAATTTTAAATTAATTTACTTTTAAAAAATATTAAAAATAATATTCTAAAAACACTCTCTCTATCTAAGTTTCTATTGAACTTCGGTTTCATTATTCCTTCCCTTTTCGAGAGAACCAAGTTAACTATTCATGAGAATTCTTTTTTGATGATAAAGCCACAAAAAAATTGCAATCTTAATTAATTCATATTATAGATTTCTGATAATTATCTTTTCTGAACAAACTATATATTAACATGCATGCATGTGCCCTATAATAACTTTTTTCAAATTCGGGCATTGGCTAAAGTTATTGCTCAAAGAATCAAATTCCTTTAACTGGAAAACATATACAGAGATCTGATTGCATGCTCAATAAGTTCTATATAAAGATAGATACGTATTACACAATAAAAGTATAAAAATTGAGCTAATAATTAAAGATAAATAATTATTTTTGAGAAATTTTTTGCTTGATATCACGTTTGATTAATACAAATATTAAATTATTTTTAATAAATAAATTTTACTAATTTATATATATGTATAAACTTTAAAAAAATATAAATACAAATTATATTAATTTGTGTACAAAACTTTAATAAATATATATATACAAATTATATGTTTATTGTGTACAAAATATTTATAAATATAAATACAAATTATTGCTGATTAAATATTAATAAAAAATAATATTTATTAGGCATGTAACATTGTTTATATATATGATTTCAAGATATTGTGTTAACCTGGTGGTCAATATATTTTATATAAAAAAAAAAAAACATATTTTCAAGAGTCACAAATTCGTCCCTTTGACTTCCATTCGCACTGATAGAAACATTAAAATTGATTCCAGGAGAAAAAAAAAATGGTCTTGGATAAGGAGTATGTTGGAAATTTTAGTTTAAAGAATATGTGGGGCCATCGGCCACGTTTATAAGTTGTGAAGAGCCGGATTCCACGCATTGACCTCCATTTTCCGCAATTAAATACATAAATTGATATTGATCAAGTGAGATCCTAATAAGAAAACATGAATGATCGAATGGAAGCTCATTATTAATGGTGTTTATAAAGTACTATTAGAATTTATTATTTTTAATTATTAATATTTAAAATTATAAGATAAAATATATTATTAAATTTATTAAATTAAAAAAATTAAAATAATAATTAAAAATAATAAATTATAATAATTTTTTAATTTTTTTTATTCTATATTCTGTGTACGTATGTACTTTTTAATAATAAGTGTAAATCGCCAAAATTTATTTCAAAAAATTTTAACACCAACAAAAATAACTTAAACATTGAAACAAATAGATTCAACATGTCCTATAGAAAACTGTCGTATGATAAACGTTTATAGCAAGCCATTTTCTTGCTGCTACCTTTTTTTTTTACCAACTCACTAAAAACCAGTTTAACTTGGAAAACCTAAGGAGTTCTTCCTGGAATAACCATTCTGGCTCTGGTTGCTAAGAAATAATGCACATTTTGGTTCCAATGATTAAAATGTTAGTTATTTAAACTAAATATGTTTGTACATATAGGTAAACTTCGAGGTAAATATCAAATCGATGTCTGAAAGATTCTGTTGTTGACAAAATGGTATCTAATTTTTGTTATTCACAAAATAGTCTTTAAAAGAATTTAAAATTTGACAAACGTACTCACGAGTTCGCCGGAGCACATTTCTAGCAAGCACAATGCTGACATACCCACTACGTTTTGATGACATGGCAAAAACTCTCCCCAATCCTCTTCCCTCTCCAATGCACTTCTGTCCTCTCCAATCCAAAATCTCACTTTCTGAACTCTAATCCCCTTCTCTTGCCCCTTTGAACTCTAATCTCTCATTGCCAACGCACTATCTCACACTCTCAACTCACT
Organism: Arachis duranensis; assembly: GCF_000817695.3. Classification (NCBI taxonomy): domain Eukaryota; kingdom Viridiplantae; phylum Streptophyta; class Magnoliopsida; order Fabales; family Fabaceae; genus Arachis; species Arachis duranensis. The sequence goes on from NC_029775.3 coordinate 27,956,159, forward strand.
CTCTTCCAAAACAGTAACGGAGCTCAACCTTCTCAGTCTTACAGAGCTAGTGTCACCGACACTACACTGTCGACATATCGTCGTTGGATCTTCTGCGTCTACCAGCGTCATCCGTCTCCTTTGTCGGCCTCGTCTCTGTCATCTCTACTCACTGCTCACCACCAATTGTCGCTTGTATATGCTTGCTGTTCACTTTCAATCGCTGCCCTGCTTCCTCTGTCTGTATTTCAGCTTGGCTCCGTCGTACTGTACCTTCTCTGTCTCTGGTATTCTTCTTCTAACTTCGTCTAAATTTGCTTCTTATTTTGGTGGTGTCTGTATTAAATTTTTTGTTTGTTTTCTCTAAATCTTATTGTTATTAATATTTTTGAATTATAAATTAATTTAAAAATTTGGGTCAATTCATGATTTGGGACTAATTCTGTTAATGTTGAGATTATTGTTACTGCAAGTGGTGGTATTGAGGGAATGAGAGGAGAGTGTGTGTTGGAGAAGGAAGAGTGGTAGAAATTGCTATTGTTCTTGATGTTGAGATTGTTGTTACCGCAAGTGGTGGGGTTGAGAGAGGGAGGAATAGTGTGCGTTGGGGAGGAAGAGTGGTGGAGGTTATTGTTGCATGCTGTTGACGTTAAGGTTGTTGTTGCTACGAATGGTGGTATTAAGGGACGAAGGGTGGAGTATACGTTGGGGAGGGGGGTTGTGATGGGACAGGGGCTGCGATGGAGGGATAAGTGTGCGTTGGGGATGGGGGTTGCGATGGGGAGGGAGATGGAAGAGAAGGAAGTGTGCGTTGGGGAGGGAACTTCGGGGTAGTTTGCTAGGTCACCAAAATACGATGGCTATGTCAGTATTGTGCTTGTCGAAAATATGTTCCGGTAAATTCGTGGGTACGCTTGTCAAATTTTAAAATCTTTTAAGAACTATTTTGTTAATAACAAAAATCAAATACTATTTTATCAGCGCCAAAATCTTTCGAATACTAATTTGGTATTTACCTCTTAAACTCATGCCGTGGGACTTTTAATATATTACTACACCCGTCGTATATTCAGTGTTGGAGACTACTGGGACATCTAACACACAGAATTTACATAATTAAATACTTGTTGTAAAATGTTCAACTACCAGCGAATACAATATTAAATGAAGAAATATTATATTATACTCACAAGTTAGGTTAACGGATGAGATTTTCCAAATTCTTATGAAAATTATCATGACTATATGTAGATAACAAAATTATATGCCCCTTCATGTGACGATAGATCTCTCAGAAAGTTATTGCACGCGACACGTGCCATTCATTAACTTTCTCTTTTTTTTTTCTAAATTCGGTCACTGCCAGAAGGAATTGATATACAGAATCAAATTCTTAATTGGAGATTCTAAAGACATTTGCATGTTCAAGTGCTGGATATATAGATAGATATGTATAATACAAAAGTACCACCTTCTGGATTTGGAAATAGAATGAGATAAGTCAACTTAAAATTCCCTTCACTTTGGATGAGAGAAATAATAAATACAATAAGTTCGTAGAATCAATATTAAAAACGGTCATCTAAAAGTATAGATACTTTAAGTGTTACGTAGGAAAGGAAGGTTGAGACGTAAGAAAATTAAGGAAAACAGAATAGTATTTTGATATTCTACAATGTTTATATTTATACAATGCTCAATGATATTGATATATAGCAAATGTATGTAAACAGAACCTAATGGCTATATATGAATTGTTATAAACTGCACTATTATAACTAACTTAAGAACTTTGTTCTTGACAGATTCTTAGTTACTATATTAATACGTACAAATCAAATATTGAACAATCTAATATAAGTAGGTCCTTTAGAGTGTTTAACGAAGTTAACCTAAGTTAGCTACTGTTAGTCAAAATTAGTAACTAGCAAGTAGAGTTAATCATTATATTCTTCTATATTTGCATAGTAGCCTGTTTTTATATGATGATTATGATTTTCTCAATTAAATGCTAATCTCTTTTTTTCCAAATGCTCTGTTCCTTTCTCTGCTCCTTTAAGTTCAAACATACAGTAGAAGAACTTCCAATTGACCTTATGTGTTTATAATGACTAAATGATTAAAATATTACATTAAATGTTATGTATTAATCAAATTAGTATGTAAATTAACTAATACAAATCACATTAGTCTATGATCTAGTTTTTTTATTATGACATTAGTGATCCATTAATTAACTCGTTAGGTGATGATTTATCTTATCATATCTTCTTCTAATAATTATTTTAAAAGTTTAGCTAGCTAATATTGATGGTAATCAGTGGCTATGAGAAGGGGGTTGAATCTTAGCCCATTTTTTCTGAGTATCACTTTCTGTCTTTTAAGATTACTTTAGGAGATATTTTTACTTTTTGTCTCAAAACTAGTCAAGAGACATTTTCTTTTTTTTCTCGTAACCGATTAAGAGATATTTTTCAATTTTGTCTCCTACGCAACAGAAACAGAAATGGAGTAGAAGAGAAAGAGAAAATCACACCAAGAAGTATCCTGATTCGCAATGCAGTCTACGTCCAGTCTCCATCACAACAGTGACAGAATTTCACTATAATCAACAGATTACATACACCAATTCTTCCCTGGGAACTATCCATTCCTATCTGGGACAAGTCCAGAATTTATTCTTAAAACTGAACTTGACTTGGACAACTGCCAAGCTTTCAACCGCAAAGAGCTAACCCAACTTGCAAGAGAATCCCCACAGGATCATGAAACACAACACAGATGTACAAAGGATCTCTCAGACATCTATGGCTTTTTCTTTAATTTTGCATTCTCTGCCTTTTTTCTCTCATTGGCTTTTTATTACAAACCTCACTCTGTTTGTCTTTTTCACCATGAGACTCAGCCAGGCAAAACTAAAGAAAAGAAAATAAAATGTAACACATTGAAGGAGAAGAACTTCTGTTAGCTTGGGTAGCTATGAGAACTCTGTGCTTACTCTCCTTGTCTCAAACCTTGGCCGTTCACCCTTATTATAGAAGGGAAAGCTTCCAAGGTTGAAACCAGTTCAACCAAGCCACCTTCTTCTTCTTCAATACAAAAGCCGGTTCGGACAGAGAGAAGACAGAGGAAAAACCAAAAGCAAATCAACATGCATATACCTCTCTCTCATCCTTTTTCATCAAGCTTCATCAATCTGAGCTTTTCATCTTGACTTTGTCCCCAAGGAAGAATTCTGATCCTTGATGAACTCTTGATCTTTGACCGCTCCATCTATTTCATTTTTGCTTCTTCCTCCACGTAGCTACAGTAGCTACCTTCTGTGATGGATGAACAAAAGTAGAAACGAGTTTCACCTCAGAGATCTTCTTCTCTGACCGAGACCGATTGCTTCTACTCTTGGCATGGAGATCTTGAAGCTTCTTCTTTACATTTTTTTTTTAGTGGCAAAAATCTTAGCCATGCCATGGCTTAGATATTCTTTTCTCAAAGGCCATCAGCCTAGCCTTTTGCTTCTTCCTAGATCCTCTGATGATTTTTCTGATAACTTTTACCTTCTTCTTTCCTGTTGACATGACCGAAGAAGAGAGAGAGGAGAGAGAAGAGAGAAAAAGCTGTTGGATGCAATGAATAAAATTAAAATGAGTTAATTTCCAATTTCATTCCCTATGCATAGTAATGTGTGCAGACTTAATTTCCATCAAATCAATTTTGAATTTTCTCTTTCCTGTTACTAATGCATGTAATTAAACCAAGTTAATTAAATTTTAAATTCCATAACCCATGGAGAAAGGTAACCGTGGAAAACATGCTCCGCTTTCTTTCTTCCTTCAATTTCAGACCTAGGCTTGTTGGTCTGATAACAAAAAATTAATTTGGGTTATTCTCATGATACTTGGCCTAAATACCATTTGCAAAATAATTCAGCCACAATGCTTAGAATTCTTTTTCTACAAAGGCTGAATATTTCTTCAACATATGGGACTATGTTATTTTAGCCCAATAATCAAATCTGCACATTTGCAAAATTATTAATCAACCAAATGAAAATAACAACTTAATAACTTTGCAATTAATTATTTTTAACAATGTTTGATCATCATCATATTTCAAGTTTTCAAAACTCAACAATCTCCCCTTTGATGACAAACATTATTAAAAAGTATGAAAAGAGGTTAAGGATTAAGAGAACTTCCTTAAACATTTTAAATCCTCCCCCTTTCAATTGTTCACTTGGCTCCCCCTTAATGTGTGCATTTTTTCCAGTGGAGGCAGTACATGTAACATACTTAAAACAATTCCAAAAAAATTTTTATGTATTCAACACATAGAACCTTCAAATTAAGTCTTTGTTATCCTTCAGATAACATGATGCTCAAAAAATGTTCTTTAAAAAAAAAACAGAATATGCCAGAGTACATTTAGTGTACATTTCATCAAATGATCAATACTCAACATATTGCATATATCAACATGTTCAAAACAACTCCTTGCCAAAATATATTTCCTCCAAACAAAGCAATATCTCAAATAAATCATACAGCCAGCATATAACACCCTTTTAACCATAAAAACAGAGCATCAATAATCACCAAGAGATTAACATGAAGAAACAATCATCCGAAAAAAAATTAGAAATTCAGAGCACAAGAATTGGATTGGCAATCCCAATTCTATTTTCATCAACCTATCAACCCCTTTTTTTTCCTTTTCTTTTTAATTCATTCTCCTTTTGTCATCATGGAGGGACCTGCAAAATAGATAAAAACAGCAGGATAATGCAGAATATTTGATTAAAAATCAAAACAGAGTACTTAGTACAGTCATCCAAAAATAAATCAGTTCAAAAGACACTAAATCCAAAAGAGTAGTAAAATAGAAATTGTTCAAAGTCATGGGCAGCAATGGGCATATCAGTCAAGCATCAGAAAGATTTATATCCGAGTCAAGGTAATCATCATCTCCGTCAGAATGAGCCATGTCTTTTTCCAAGCTCTTGAGCAGCAAATTTGCCCTCTCATTACATTTAGTCCATGCCTTTTTATTTTCGTAGGCCTACTTGCGAGCTTCTTTGCAAGAATGAACCATCATATTAGACATGTTTGAAAGCTCATTCAAAACATCCTTGATCGATTCAGAAAGGTTAGAAGGCTCAGGAGGACGACTGTCACTATCACTATCAGATAACATGGATGCCATTGAGTTTTTACCCTTTTTCCCTTTCATAGACTCAGGAACACCGCCTCCCTTGATGATAGAAACCCTGTTCTAAATAGGTTCATTGCTTATATCAACATTAAAATATTCAAAGATGCAAGTCAGAAATATTGCATAAGGTAAATTTGCCTTTTTATCACTGCAAACACAATCCCACATGTGTCGCACCATTAGATATGAAAAATTAATTGATGCAGAAGTAAGAATAGAAAATAAAACGAGAGTATCACAAATAGTGACTCAGTGATAGGAAACACTTTCAGGCATCAGAATGTGATTGATGATCCAATGAAGCAAGGCCCTCACAGGTCCGAAAGCCTTGTGAGTCAGGATAGTTCTATCAAGTGGAGAGAGGTTTTCACAGACCCGAGACAGAGCAACCTGAAGGAAAACCCCAAAATGGGAGTCCCATTTTTCAGACATGTATGCCCTTGCTCCTTCATCTTCGTACCCTAGGGCAGCGCTCACTGTATCTCTATTCAAAGTTAAATGAACCTTTTTGACATATGAGTGTAGAGCTCCATCATGATATATCATATTCGAATAAAACTCACGAACCAGATTCGGATAAACAGGTTTGCAAATTTTAAAAAGTGGAGTCCATTTGAGATTGTCAAAGAGAGCAGTAAAATCAATACCCTTTTCACACAGATTTTTCATATTTATAACATAGGAAGCACAAAGATGACGATTTACCAGAACCTGTGAGTGGAACTCAAATGCAGCACAATAAATGAATCACGCAGGAACAATGTGTGAGTGACTTTTACCAAACTTTTTTTGAAGTCCAGAGAGTCCAGGTTGGAGGGTTCCCTGGTGTTGTGGAGTACTGGCTTCTTTGATCTTTGGGACCGGCTGGATGGATGGGGTGTTGAACGCCACAGTGTTAAGGGTTGTGGAGATGGAAGAGACTCTTCTTCTTCTTCTTCAGAGACTTGTTCCTGTCCCATGGTGTTTTTCTTGGATGAACTAGCCTCTTGTCTTGCTGACGCTCTTGGATGTATTGTCCTATGTGCCATGGATAAGGTTGAAAGAGAGGATGGTGAAGATGATGAGTTGGGGTGGATATGAATGTGAGTGTGAGTTTGAGGAGCAAAGAAATATGGAGGATTTTTGGCAATGGAGGTTCGGCTACTTCTTCTTATGGCTAACTTCTTTCTCATGATAAAAGAGGTTAAGTGGAGAGTGAGAAGATGAAGAGAATGTCGAAGAAGGTGGAAGGTGGGGAGAGGTTGAGATCACATTAAATGCTTAGTGGAGAGAATATCATTTAATGAAAAGAGCATTTTAATGGAAACAGTTTTCAATCAAGGAAATTTAAAATTAAAATAAGTAACTAAAAGATATTTTCCTTGAAACGTAAGAGAGAATAAGGGAAAAGATTTTGATTTGACATGAACTCCCCCTATAAAGATATGATGTGATAATCTTCCAAAAAAATATTTAAAATTATTTTAATGAAAATATGATGAAAAAAATTGAAAATGTGCTAGAATCATGGAATGGATCAAGGAAGTTGGTTGGGCTTGAGTTCAAAGGCACCAAGGTCTAGTCTCACCCTGATTCACAGCTTGTTCATCATATGCCCAGATTTGTCTCCCTGCTACCTACGACACAAAAACCAACAGAAACATAAAATAACAATTTTTCAGCATAATTCAAATCCATCATTCCCAGACTGTTCCTTAAAGAACAAAACCTATCTTCACATAGAGGTTTAGTGAAGATGTCAGCCAGTTGCTCTTCAGATTTCACAAATTGAATATCAATAGTACCTTTTTGCACACGTTTCCTAATAAAATGATATCTTACTTCAATGTGCTTAGTTCTAGAGTGCAGAACAGGATTTTTAGAAATGTTTATAGCACTCATATTGTCACAAAATAAAGGTATACTATTGATTTTCAATTTATAATCCTCTAATTGAGTTTTTAACCAAATTAATTGAGAACATTAAGCTGCGGCAGATATGTATTCAGCTTCAGCCGTGGATAGTGCAACAGTGGCTTGTTTCTTGCTTGACCATATGTTGAGTGAGCTTCCAAGGAAGCAACACATTCTGGAAGTGCTTCTTCTATCCACTCGGTCACCCGCATAATCTGCATCATAAAACCCTACAACACAAAACTCATTAGATTTAGGATACCATAAGCCAAAATCACATGTGCTCTTAATGTATCTAATGATTCTTTTTACGGCCAAAAGATGGGATTATTTTAGGTGAGATTGAAATCTAGAACACACACTCACACTTTGAACAATATCTAGTCTAGAGGATGTAAGATACATAAGTGAACCTATCATTCCTCTATGCTGTGTTTCATCCACATCTTTGCCACTTTCATCCTTATCAAGTTTAGTGTTTGGATGCATAGGTGTTCCCATTGGTTTGGAAGTTTTAAGGCCAAATTTCTTGATTAATTCTTTTGCATATTTACCTTGGTGAATAAAAATACCACTAGGAGTTTGTTTAATTTGAAGACCAAGAAAAAAGGTTAATTCACCCATCAAACTCATTTCAAACTCACTAGTCATAAGTTTTCCAAACTTTTCACACAAGGTTTCATTGGCCGAACCAAACACAATATCATCCACATAAAGTTGAACAAGTAAAATATCATCATTAGATTCTTTGATAAATAAAGTAGTATCGGTGGTACCCCTTTGAAAGTGATTTTCCAACAAGAAGGCACTAAGCCTTTCATACCAAGCTCTTGGAGCTTGCCTAAGGCCATAGAGAGCCTTTGAAAGTTTAAAAACATGATTTGAAAATTCTTTATTTTCAAAATCGGAGAGTTGTGCCACAAATACTTCTCTATCTATAAAGCCATTAAGGAAAGCACATTTAACATCCATTTGGAACATCCTAAAACCCTTGTGGGCAGCATAGGTAAGAAGCAACCTAATTGCTTCCATTCTAGCTACCGGGGCAAATGACTCATCAAAATCAATCCCTTCCTCTTGATCGTAACCTTGGGCCACTAATCTAGCCTTGTTATGAACAACACTACCAACCTCACCTAATTTATTTTTAAAAATTCACTTTGTATTGATTACCTTCTTACCATTTGGATTTGGTACAAGTGTCCAAACCTCATTCTTTTCAAATTGAGCCAATTCTTCTTCCATGGCTTTAACCCATGAGGGGTCTTCAAGAGCTTGCTTTACATTGAGAGGCTCCAATTGGGACAAGAAAGCAACATTGCTTTGATCGACTTGCTTCTTGCTTGAGGATCTTGTAGTTATGCCTTGGGATGGGTCATCAATGATGAAATCATGAGGGTAACCCTTCAGAAACTTCCATTCTCGTGGCCTTTAAGGTAAGGTTTTGCCTTGATGAGTTTCAGATATCAACTCTGTTCCAGCTTCTCTGGTCTACTCAGGAAACAAAACCAAAATGTCTCCTTCCTTCTGATGAGATGTTTCTGAACAGACATGTTTAACAGTTTGGACAGACTTGGGAATATTTTGACTGGATTCTTGGTTCACATCAGATTCATAACCTATATCGTCTTCTAACACAGCACTTGGAATAGAATTAGAATCACAAAAGGATACATGTATGGATTCCTCTATTGTTCTATGTTCCTTGAGGTAAATTCTAAAAGCTTTGCTAGTGGTGGAGTATCCAAAAAACATTCCTTCATAGGACTTTGGATCAAATTTTTCAAGGTTTTCTTTATTGTTAAGCACAAAATATTTGCAACCAAAAACATGAAAATACTTAAGATTAGGTGGGGTTCCTTTCCAAATATCATATGGAGTTTTCTTTAAACCTTTTCGAATGATGGTTCTATTCAAAATATAACAAGCTGTATTTACAGCTTCAGCGAAAAAAATTTTGGTACATCATTTTCACAATGCATTGTCCTAGTCATTTCTTGAAGGTTTCTATTCCTTCTTTCAACTACCCCATTTTGTTGAGGAGTTCTAAGACATGAAAAGTTATTTACAATACCAAAATCATCACAGAATTTTTTAAAATCTTGATTTTTAAATTCTTTTCCATGATCACTTCTCAAGTGGGCTATTTTCAAATCTTTTTTATTTTGAATCTTTTTACAAAGTGTGAAAAAAGCATGGAAATCATCATTCTTGTGAGATAAGAGAACCCAACTGAATCTAGAGTAATCATCTACCACCACTAAACCATAATATTTATCTCCTAAACTTTGAGTTCTAGTTGGACCAAAAAGATCAATATGCAATATTTCCAATGGTCTCTTAGTGGAAATTCCATCTTTTGGTTTAAAAGAAGATTTTACTTGTTTGCCTAGTTGACAAGCATCACAAGTAATATCCTTATCAAATATAATGTTAGGAATTACTCTCACCAAGTTTTTCTTAACAAGCTTAGAAATTTGGTATATGCTTGCATGACCCAATTTCTTATGCCAAAGCCATTTTTCAGATTCAAGAGAAGTAAAACATGTTACTTTTTTATCTTTTAAATCTTCTAGAGTTAATCCATACACATGATTACATCTCTTTGCTTCAAACAAAATTTCACCGGATTTTTCACAAATAACTAAGCAATCCAATTTTCTAAAAATAACCTCATAACCAAGATCACATAAGTGGCTAATACTTAGTAGATTGTGTTTCAATCTATCAACAAGTAATACATCATTTATGAAAGAAGAAAAACTCTTACCCACTTTACCTATGGGCACTATTTTTCCTTTTCCATTATCACCGAAAGTGAAAAAACCTCCATCATACTCATCAAGCTTGATGAAGAATGTTGCCTTTCTGGTTATATGCCTAGAGCACCCACTATCCATATACCACATGTTGTCTTTTTTCTTGGATGCTAGGCAAACCTACAAAATAAGCTCAAGTGACCCTAGGTATCCAAATCTTTTTGGATCCTTTGATGTCAAACCATCTTCTTTTTCCCAATCCATTATAATCACAAACAATTTTATAAACCTTATCCCCAATCATCTTTTCTCTAATGAAACACTAAATAGGAAAATGTCCATTCCGATTGCATAATCTACAAAATATATGAGTTGCTATTTTTCTAAAGCTTGTTGGGTTTTGAAACCTTATGTCATTTGAAGATGACACCACGTTGGTAAAAGAAGGTTTTTCAATAGATTTTGCAAATTTATGAAAACCCAAGCCAGCTTTATCATAAAAATGTTTTTGACTTGCCAAGAGTTGATTTAAGTTTTCAGAACTTTGAGCAAAGGTGGCTAAGTCTTCTTTAAGTCTTTTTACCTCTTTGAGCAGCTTTTCATTTTCTTCAAAATAGTTAAGATATGCAACCACAGAATGCTGTTTTTCATAACCTTTTATTTCAGCTTTCAACCGCTTGTTTTCTTCAACAAGATCAACAGTGATTTCAGCCTCTCTACTTTTTTTTAAGAAAACCATTTTCCACTTTCAGTATTTCAATTTGAGACACAAGATCTTGGTTTTCACTTAGGAAACATTTAATCTTTTCAGAAATATGATCAATCATAAGAAGAAGGTCTTCAGTTTCAGGATTAAGAAATACTACCTGCTCTATGTGATCGGCCATGAGACAGGTTTGAGACATGGTTTCTGATTCTTCATCTTCATCAGAGTCATTTTCAAGGTCTTCCCAAGATGCCACGAGACCTTTCTTCTTTCCCTTTTTCTGTTTGTCCTCCTTCTTCAGTTTTGGACAATCAGACTTGAAGTGCCCAACTTCTTTACAGTTGTAATAGATTACTTTGCTGAGATCCTTCTTTGTCTTCCTTGAGCTGCCTCCTTTGTTTCGCTCCTTCAACTTCATCATTTTCCTGAATTTCTTAGCAAACAAAACAAATTTATTTTCAGATGAGTTATCACTGGATTCATCTTCCAGAGGTTCAGTAATAGATTTGAGGGCAATTCCTTTTTTTTGTATCTTTTTTCAAATAAGTGTTTTCAAAAGCAAGCAAAATTCCTCTCAATTCATCATATGTCATAGTGTCAATGTTACTACTTTCAGCTATCACTATTGCTTTGGTTTCCCACTCTTTTGTGAGACATCTCAATATTCTCCTCACAAGCACAAATTCAGGATATGTGATCCCCATAGCATCCAAGCTAGTGATGATGATGTTGAATCTTTCAAACAGTTCATCTATCGTTTCTCTGTTCTTTATTGAGAACATTTCATATTCTCTGTTCAGCATGTCTATTCTAGTCTTCATCACTAGGGTTGTGCCTTCATGAGTGATTTGAAGTTTGTCCCAGATTTTCTTTGCTGTTGTGCATCTTGATACCCATCGGTATTCCTCGAAGCTGATCGCACAGTTGAACAAGTTGATAGCTTTGGCGTTGAGCTCTACTTTCTTCCTGTCTTCCTCATTCCAATCGACTTCACCTTTGAGAGTAACCACACCATCAGCTCCTGTAATGGTTGGAAATTGTGGACCTTCCAGGATAATCTTCCAGAGTCCATAGTCTATAGTTTGAAAAAATATTTTCATTCTTTCTTTCCAGTAACTGTAGTTCTTTCCATTGAAGAGTGGGGGTATGTTGCTTGACTACCCTTCTGTTAGAGTATAGGCAACCAGATTTGAGCCACTGTTAGCCGCTATCAGGATCATTTCTCCAACCTGCAAAGCTTGATCTCTTTGTGACCAAGCTCTGATACCAATGGATGATAATCAGTGGCTAAGAGAAGGGGGCTTGAATCTTAGCCCCTTTTTGCTGAGTATCACTTTCTACCTTTTAAGATTACTTCAGGAGATATTTCTGCTTTTTGTCTTATAACTAGACAAGAGACATTTTCTTTTTGTCTCGTAACTGGTTAAGAGATATTTTTTCAATTTTGTCTCCTACTCAACAGAAACAGAAATGGAGTATAAGAGAAAGAGAGAATCACACCAAAAAGTATTCTGGTTCAGCTGCTAAGTGCAATGCAGCCTACATCCAGTCTCCATCACAATAATGACGGAATTTCACTATATACCAATTCTTCCCTAGGAACTACCCATTCCTATCCGAGACAAGTCCAGAATCTATCCCCAAAACTAAACTTGACTTGGACAACTGCTAAGCTTTCAACTGCAAAGTGCTAACCCAACATACAAGAGAATCCCCATAGGATCATGAAACACAACACAAATGTACAAAGGAACTCTCAGACATCTATGGCTTTTTCTTTAATTTTGCATTCTCTGGCTTTTTCCTCTCACTGGCTTTTTCTTACAAACCTCACTCCGTTTGCCTTTTTCACTATGAGACTCAGACAGACAAAACTAAAGAAAAGAAAACAAAATGTAACACATTGAAGGAGAAGTTCTGTTAGTTTGGGTAGCTATGAGAACTCTGTGCTTACTCTCCTTGTCTCAAACCTTGGTCATTCACCCTTATTATAGAAGGGGAAGCTTCCAAGGTTAAAACCGGTTCAACCTAGTCACCTTCTTCTTCTTCTTCAATACAAAGGCCGGTTCAAACAGAGAGAAGAGAGAAGAAAAACTGAAAGCAAATCAATATTAATGTACATCTCGCTCATCCCTTCTCATCAAGCTTCATCAATCTGAGCCTTCCATCTTGACTTTGTCCCCAAGAAAGAATTCTGACCTTTGATGAACTCTTGATCCTTGACAGCTCCATCTGTTCCATTTTTGCTTCTTCCTCCACGTAGCTACAGTAGCTACCTTCTGTGATGGATGAACAAAAGTGGAAACAAGCTTCACCTCAAAGAACTTCTTCTCTGACCGAGACCGATTGCTTCTACTCTTGGCATACAGATCTTGAAGCTTCTTCTTCACATCTTTCCTTTACTGGCAAAAATCTCAGCCACGTTATGCCTTAGATATTCTTTTTTCAAAGACCATCACCCTAACCTTTTGCTTCTTCCTAGCTCCTCTGATGATTTCTCTGATAACTTTTACTTTCTTCTTTCTTGTTGACATGACCGAAGAAGAGAGAGAGGAGAGAGAAGAGAAAAAAAGCTTTTGGATGCAATGAATAAAATTAAAATGAGTTCATTTCCACTTCCATTCTCCTATGCATAGTAAAGTGTGAAGACTTAATTGCCATCAAATCAATTCTAAATTTTTTCTTTCCTGTTACCAATGCATGCAATTAAACCAAGTTAATTAAATTTTAAATTTCATAACCCATGAAAAAAGGTAACCGTGGAAAACATGCTCCACTTTCTTTCTTCCTTCAATTTCAGACCTAGGCTTGTTGGTCTCATAACAAAAAATTAGTTTAGGCTATTATCATGATACTTGCCCCCAAATACCATTTACAAAATAATTCAGCCACAATGCTTAGAATTCTTTTTCTACAAAGGCTGAATATTTCTTCAACATATTGGACTATGTTATTTTTAGCCCAATAATCAAATCTACACATTAGCAAAATTATTAATCAACCAAATGAAAATAACATAATAATTTTGCAATTAATTATTTTTAACAATGTTTGATCATCATCATATTTCAAGTTTTCTAAACTCAAAAAATATGATATTATCAATTGAACAAAATTTTTTTATACAAACTATTATCTTAAACTCTAAAACCTAAATCTTAAATCCATCAAAACTGCCACTATCTTACCAGCCAAACTGAAACCATGTCCACACTAACGTCAAGCCCTAACTACAATCAGCCCCATACACCTAATTCAGATCAGATGTACGTATATGATTGTGGAAGCAAGCGTTCTCACTACAATTTAAAATTTTTTGAGTAGTATATGATAATAATATTTATTTGTCTCTATTAAATTATTAAATTTGACCCCATAAGAATTTTATTCAACTTTTGGTATTTAATAGTTGATTTAAGAATATCATATTAGATATCTATTAGAATGATTATTTCTTAATTTAAATAAAATTTGTATTTTTTTCTTAAAAATTGACTCGAAAGAATATTATTTATTTATTTTTAATATTAGCTTTAATTTTTTTCATTGCAACTGCATTAATTATATATTATTATTTAAATTATTATTTTAGTATTTTAATTTATAAATTAGATATTTTAAATACTAATCATATTTCACAATAACAAAATATAATTATAACAATAATCATGCCATATGTACATAAAAAATAACTACTTGTATAAAATACATATTAAAATATAAAATACATATTAAAAATAAGTTAAACAATACATATAAATACATAAATACATAATAATTAATAGATAATTTGATAATTAATTTTTATTATAAAAATTATTATTATATTATATATATTGTCCCACTATCAAAATTTTTTAAATTTGTCACTGTATCTAATCATTATTATTGTCATCATTAAAAGAAAACAACATAAACGCCACCAAAATATCTATTGTCACCATCACTGCCACTAGAACTTTAAGTTTAACAAAGTTAGTTAAAGGAAAAAAGACACATCAATATATAGCAGGAGAAGGGGAAAAAGAAAAAAGGCTTGGATGTGAACGGAGACTTGTGGTTGTGGATATATATGATGTTATTATGGATGTTTATTCACGCGTATGTTATTATCATCTCAATTTATTCAATCTAGTTCCTTTTGTATTAGTTAATTTAGTTAATGAGAAAGTATAAGGAACAATAATAATTGTGAATAATGGATAAAAAAGAAAGGTAAAATTAACATTGTTCTTGATTGTTTGAACTACTCCATTAAGGATATCAATGACAATACTATCCTAAAGGCTCGACTTATTTATGCGCTTGCTTTTCTCAATCAACGTATTTCTTTTGACATGCATTCAGCTCTTAGCTCATTTATTGAGGACGTCTTCTCCCACCTTTCCAAAATTCACGATGCTGACCAAGAATTAAACAAGTCACTTGAGACTTTAGCCGACTATGATAGTCAGTTGAAAAAATATGACACGATTAAGTCTCAGGTCACTGAGGTTTTGTCAATGGATTTGGCTAAGGAACGACAAATGGTGTTGAAGATTGCAGCCTTAGAGAGAGAATTGGCTGATCTAAAATCAGAAAAAAACAAAGTCGCATCTACCAATGTTGTTCTCTCTCTTCGATTCCAAATAATTGAAAAGGCTCATGCTCCCAAATTTTCAAGTCGAGGTACTTTAGTCAAAGCAATCACTCGAGCCACCAATGCCCAAGAAACAGCGCAAGAATCCTCAAGCTTGGACCAACGACAAGAGGATCTGAAACTCATGTTTAGGAGCTTACTCTAGCTCTCTTTTGCATTTATTTTGTTTAGTATTCTCGACTTACTTTGTTTTAGTGACAATGGTATTTTTCGAGATACCTAGCATTTACATGCATGGTTCATCTACTATTTGTATCTCGTATTTCATACGCATTTGATCAAAAACTTTTTCTATTCCAAAGGGTCCTTCTCACAAAGGAGACCATTTGCCTTTGACCTGCTCAGTTTGAAGTACTAATTTCAATACTAAGTCACCAATTGCAAATTTTTTGCCTTTTATTTTTTGATTGTATGAATTAGATATCATTTTGTTTTGTTTTATCATTCTGTCTAGTGTCATGAGTCGAACTTAGTCTAACTCATCTAATTTATGAATCATACTTGACTAATATTGTTTGACTGGAAAATCATTCTGCCTTGCCACCCTTATGTTTTTTAAATTTATTTCAAGTGGCAATACATTTTTATGGTCGTACACTAAATCATTTTTATGGTTGTACACTAATTTAGTCGAAGAAGGGTGGATCATTCCTATTAAGTCGAGAGCCTAACCTCTAAATGGCTAAGGCCTGATTATACCGTTTAAATCGAAAGTAGGGACTCTCTGAATTAGTGCATGTCTTTGGCATTAATCACAGTGTCGAGCAAAATTGATACAATCTATCATTATTGAAGGCCAATATAGTCTTTGTCGACATAGGGTCCAATGCATTTTTCGAAAGCTTGATGAGCTTCCCAAATACATTCATGTACCTTGCCATAGCTAAATATGCATCTTGTATACCTACACACTAGAGCGAAGAACCATCGACACTTTTCTTGAATAGATCCCCTCTAACCAATACAAACCTCAATGCTAAATATTTAATTTTTCGATCTGTTCTTTGATTGAAATTTTTAAGGAAGTCGATGATCTTCTATCTCCAATCATTTGGATCGAGAGCATTTACGCAGCAAACCCCTCTTACTTTTAAAGGAGTTAAGTTAGTTTCAATTTTCACTAAATTGCTTTATCATCCTGGGAGATCTTTTATAACCATAAGCCATTTGAGCTAGCTCGTTAGCTTCCTGATTCGACTCTCTGAATATGTGCTTTATTGAAACTGAGTCAAACTCAACTTAGAGTCGAACAGCTACTACAAGATATTTGGATAATTTTGACTAATAACTCGATAGTTTCTATCCAACTGTTGAATTACCAATTGTGAATTTTCCAGAATTTTGAATTTTCGAGCTCCTTTTTCAATTAAGAATTCTAGGTCAATGATTAAAGCCTCATACTCTGCTTCATTATTTGACATTCATGGCTTTAGTCGAAACATGAACTTGGTCAAAATGTCATCAGGGGTGAATATTAAGATACTCACTCCTACTCTATTTTGATGTTTCAACCAATCGAAAAATAACCTCCAGGGTTTGAGCTCTAGATATCCCAGTACGGGTCGTTCATCAATATCGACGCAAGGTTGTTTTGCTAGAAAGTCGGTAATCACTTGCCCTTTGACAACCTTAGCAGGGATATAAAATAAAGAATATTCAATTAAAACTAACATCCACTTGCCAATTTGACCTCTCAAAATTGGATAAGAAAGCATGTATTTAATAACATCGAATTTTGTACCAACATGAACATTCTTTCCAATTAAATAGCTTTTCAGCTTAGTACAAGAGAAATATAGGGTTAAACAAAGTTTCTCGGCTATACTATATCAAGTTTCTACATCAGTCAACATTTGACTTAGATAGTAAACCACTCTTTAAGTACTATCTTCGTCTTCTTAGGTCAGCATGTCCCCTAGAGATGTTTCTGACATAGCTATGTATAACCGTAGTGGTTGACCTTGCTTAACAGGTGCCAAGATCAGTGGTGAAGTCAAATACTGCTTGATTTGGTCGAATGCTTGTTGGTTTTCATCTTCCTATTTGAATTCTTCTCCCTGTTTTAATTTCAACAAAGGAATAACTGTCCTTGTTTTTCCAAATAGGTTTGAAATGAAACATCAAAGAAAATTCAATTTACCTAAAAAAGATTGAAGTTCTTTTTTGATTTTGGGAGGTGATGAGTCGAAGATAGCGTTGCACTTGTTAGTGTCAACAACTGTTCTTTTTTTTTCTGCACAATAAATCCCAAAAAATTTCCTGCAGATACACTAAAAGCACATTTCCATAGGTTCATTTTGAGTCGATGATATCTCAATCATTTAAAAGTAGTTTCTAAGTCATCCAAATGAGATTGTTTTGACTTTAACTTCACCACTACATTATCAATGTAAATTTCCATAAACTTACCAATAAAATTATGAAAAATCAAATTCATAGCTTTTTGGTAAGTTGGCCTAGCATTTTTTAGCCCAAATGGCATGACTAATTATTTCATAGGTACCAATGACTCCAGGATATTGAAAAGTTATTTTTGAGACATCATTTTAAGATATGAATATTTGATTAGATCGTGAGTATCCATCTATAAAACTCAGAATTTTGCTCCCTACTGCAGAGTCGATCAGCATCTCTGCAATTGGCATGTGATACTCATCCTTTGATGTCGCTTTATTCAAATTTTTGAAATCAATACACACCCTCAGCTTTCTATTTTTCTTAATGACAGGAACAATATTAGAAATCCATTCGACATACCTGGCTATTCGAATGAAACCAGCTCTCAACAAACGTTCGACCTCCTCTTTGATTTTAACCATGATTTTAGGTGAAAATGTCTAAAAGCTTGCTTTATAGGTCGATCATTATCGATAAGGGGAAGCTTATGTTCGACCAAAGACCAGTCCAACCTAGGCATTTTCTCATATTGCCAAGCAAAACAATCCTGATATCTCTTCAGCACCTCTATTAGCTTTTTCTTAAAAACAAGAACCAAGCATTTGCTGACATATATAACTCGACCTTTCCACCAATCTTGACTTTCTTAAGAAGGTCTTGTACTTCGACTTCTTTATTGTGCAACTCTTCTGAAAATAAATTGGACTTCTCAAACCCTAAGGGATTGAGATTAGATATACAATCTAGTGCATATTCTCCTGTGCACTCCTTCTTCTCAGCCATATACGCTGAGAGTCGAGCCCAATGGCTTAATATATCCATTAAGTGGATTGTGTTTCCAAGCTTTCCTTGGTCTTAGGGACCAACTTCATACCATGGGCCTCGACATAACCGCCTTTGATAAGAGTTGGTCAAAGGTGCTCATATCAATATCTAGTGGTCGAACACTAATATGATATTCCTTAAAGCTGACATTCATCTATTTGACATAGCAAGGGCTGTCGTCAGCTTCAATTTCTTCGATCATTCCATTGTTGTCTCAAAGCACCAAATTTTGAAGAAGGGTCGAGAGAATTGCCTATATTCCGTGGATCCAATCTCTCCCCAATAGCATATTGAATGTTGCCTTAGTGGGCACCACTATAAATACCATGGGTCGTTCGATACTTCCTACTTTAACCTTGAGTGGGATCATTTCCAGAGCTGTTGTTGACTTACCCAAATTTGTCTTAACCAAATCTTTGACTATTTTCTAGAATAATGGGAGCACGCTCTCAGGAAGCAAGTTAATTACTAATGAGCAGATAATTTATACGCTTTTTGGCATTGTTTTTAGATAGTTTTTAGTATATTTTAGTTACTTTTTATTATATTTTTATTAGTTTTTATGCAAAAATCATATTTCTGGACTTTACTATGAGTTTGTGTATTTTTTTGTAATTTCAGGTATTTTTTTGCTAAAATTGAGGGACCTGAGCAAAAGTATGATTCAGAGGCTGAGAAATGACTGCAGATGCTGTTGGATTCTGACCCTCCTACACTCGAAGTGGATTTTCTGGAGCTACAGAAGCCCAATTGGTGCGTTCTCAATTGCGTTGAAAAGTAGACATCTTGAACTTTCCAAAAATGTAATAGTCCATACTTTGTCCGAGATTTGATGGCCCAAACTGGCGTTCAAACGCCAACCCGAGACCCTTTTCTGGCGTAAAACACTGGAACTGGCACCAGAACTGGAGTTAAACGCCCAAACTGGCATCCAAGCTGGCGTTTAACTCTAGAAAATGCTATGCACGTGTAAAGCTCAATTCTCAGCCCAAGCACACACCAAGTGGGCACCGGAAGTGGATTTCTGCACTATCTGCACTTAGTTACTTATTTTCTGTAATCCCTAGTAACTAGTTTAGTATAAATAGCACTCTTTACTAGTGTATTAAGACCCTTTTGATGAACTTCATGCTTGGCTGGCCATTTGGCCATGCCTAGACCTTCTTCTCTTATGTATTTTCCAATGGTGGAGTTTCTACACCTCATAGATTAAGGTGCAGAGCTCTGCTGTTCTTCATGAATTAATGCAAGTACTATTGTTTCTCTTTCAATTCACGCGCACTTCTTCTCCAATATATACTCTCGTACTTAATTCAGTTAAGTCAGAATGAAGGGGTGACCTGTGATAATCACTCACTATCTTCTTTACTCGCTTAGCCAAGATCCGCGTGGCTGACAACCACAAGCGGTCTACATAATGTTCAACGCAGTCATTAGACGACAGCCGGAGTATAGTCTCTTAGGTCTATGATCCATGGACTGAGTCTGTGAGATTAGAATCTTCGTGGTATAGGCTAGAACCAATTGGCAGCATTTCTGAGACCCGAAAAGTCTAAACCTTGTCTGTGGTATTCCGAGTAGGATCTGGGACGAGATGACTGTGACGAGCTTCAAACTCACGAATGTTGGGCGCAGTGACAGTATGCAAAAGGATAGAAAGATCCTATTCCGACACAAGTGAGAACTGACTGATGATTAGCCGTGCGGTAGCTGTGCCTAGTATTTTTCATCCGAGACGAGAAATCCGACAGTTGATTAGCCGTATAGAAACCGTAGCTGGACCATTTTCACTGAGAGGACAAATGGTAGCCATTGACAACGGTGATCCACCAACATACAGCTTGCCATGGAAGGGAGCACGCATAATTGGATGAAGACAATAGGAAAGCAGAGGTTCATAAGCAACAAAGCATCTCCAAATGCTTATCTGAAATTCCCACCAATGAATTACATAAGTATCTTTATTTTAATTTGCATTTTATTTATCTTTTAATTATCAAAACCCATAACCAATTGAATCCACCTGACTAAGATTTACAGGATGACCATAGCTTGCTTCAAGCCAGCAATCTCGGTGGGATCGACCCTTACTCACGTAAGGTTTTATTACTTGGACGACCCAATGCACTTGCTGGTTAGTTGTAACAGAGTTGTGAAAAGTGTGATCACAATTCTGCACGCCAATTGCTACTCCTCCATCGACTAAGATGTGATTGATCATCAATCCTTTGACCTTAGCTTTAATATTCAGAGGTCGAAGATGACCTTTGGTTATTTCATCAGGTCTTTCAAACAGCCCTTCATTAATCAATCCATTTTCGATAAACCTACATTTGTTCTCTAGGATGGCATCATCATAATCCCCTTCAAGACAACTCCAAGAGCATTTAGAGTCACCCTAAAAGTCGAAACGGAGTACCGACACTGTGACTACATAACTAAAATTAGTTTCACCAAACATGACATCCAAATCATCTTCAAATCCAGAGTCAAAAGTCTCTGTTAACGCTTCTTCATCTTCTTTTGAGACATTATTTTGTTCATGGATCTTGGTCGAGGATGTTTTATCCTCCTTTTGTTCTTCCTTATCGGGCAACTTACTGTCTTTACCCAACTTAGGATATGGACCTTCTGTGTCGACATATGCCCTTTGTGCCTAAGTTGCAGCTTTTGAAATGAAGGGAGCTCTATCCTGAAAGTTGCGTCAAGATTTAACTCAACCGCCTCCTCTTCTGCTTGTCCCTCATTGAGAAGAACCTCTTTTTTGGTTTCAAGTCCAATTTCCAAAACCTCCTCTAGCAACATTAAAATTATAATTTCTTAAGTAGTTCGGAACATTGCTCTGTACCCACTTATTATTCGACACATTAGATGGAGGAACTCTAGTTAGATTTGACACTCCTTGGGATTTCTAATCAATTGTGAGGATATTGCGCATCTGTTGTTTGACAGAAGCATTTGAGAAATCTCGACTTTTACTTACTACTTTAGTTGGGCTTGTATCAATTTTTTTTGGTAAACCCGCTCTCTACTCTTCTTGTAGGAATCGAAAGTCTTAGCAGCTGAGGTATCGAACAAAGCACTGTATCGAGGACAAATAGCAACATCTTTTTTCTCTTCTCTTTGCCTTAGCAAAAAATCCAACAGGTCCTCTCCTGCCTTTGGATAGATGGGCCTTTCTGTTTCGAACATGTCGAGTTCGAACTAACCACTTTTTCAAAAAAAATTATTTCTAATTTCAAAAATAGATGGCAGTCTTTTCCCTTCAGTGAGTACAAGTTGTATATCTTTTAATAACATGTCGAAAATTTGTTCAGCTTTTGTCAAGTCGAAAGAATAACTTCTTCCTCCTGATAGAGGAGTTTTGTGTTTTGCTGGATTAAGAGATCGACACACATATGAGGTCCATTTTTTAATTCTACAGCAAAGGTAGACTCATTGTTCGACTCTTCTTCACTAATACAGACATAATTTACCTTTTTATTAAAGAAAGCTTTTCTTTTGCTCGACTCAAGTTCTTCTTTTTCTTTATTCAACTTTTCAATTTGTTGAACTTTATCAGCTAACTGAACCAAACCAAAAAATTGCTGGTTTACTAATTTCTTTTGAATATTGAAGTCGAGACCATTGATGGCCATTTTGACCATTTCAGGTTCAGGAATAGGAGTGAAATATTTGTTTCTCATATTCTTGAATCGAATCAGATAGTCGTCGATCAACTCAGGATTTTTCTTCTTACTGTGAATAAATCAGACAAAGTTACTTTCATCTCACCTCTAAAGAATTGATAATGAAATCTTCTTTCTAACTAAACCTAGCTATGGATTGAGTTAGGTTGCAAATTTAAAAACCATGTGAATGTATTTTTTGTCAAAAAAGAGGAAAAATATCTCATTTTCAAATATTTATTATCAGCTAACTCACCATTTTCTACTATATAGCGAGCTATATGCTCGACGATTCTCCACTCTCACCTACAAACTTAGTGAGGGATTTGGGAGATTTGACTCTCCTAGGAATTTCGACTTGCAAGACATAATCTAGAAAGGGAGAAATAAAATAGGGTTGATTTGTCACCCCTATATTTAACCCTACTCGATCCAAAATTTGTTCAAAAGCATAGGTTATATTCTGACCATAAGTTTGAGCAGCATTATTTTCTCTTACTTCATTCAAAATCCTATTTGGATCATCTCCTGTATTTAACATTAGAGGAGGATCATTAACCTACATTCCACCTATTGATGGTATAAGCGGTCGATTGATTGTACCTACAATATCATCGACACGTCGAGCTATCTACTACTTTATCCTTGCATTATTATTTTTCATTATAGGATTTAAAACTGTAGCCATCTTCTGTGTAAGCATATTGAATAAATCATGTTGGCTATTCTCAATTTGTTGTCTAAACACAGCTAAAGATTTGACTGTGTTAGGAGATATTTCGACAAGAACTTGTCTCGACATATCTGAAAATATAGAAGCACATCCTCCAGTAAGGTTGCCCCTATGTCTTGTGTCGAAATGACATTTTGCATTATTACGTTAGGTTACAAGGATATGGGTATCGACCCTAAATATGGGGGATTATTCATCAAACACTAATAAGCATTATAATTCGCCATATTAGGGTTGTTCTTTGTCGTGGTTGTACCTCTTATATATTCCATGTTGGGGTTCTCCAATGATGGAGAGTAATTTGGAGGCAACCCATATAGAGGACACTTAGTGAGCACAATTGATGAAATTTTCTCTCTGATAATAGGGTTCGTCATTTGACTTGATAGGCCAGCTTATGCCTCTGAGCCTCCTATATTTTTATTAGTGTCATTATTCGACGTATCCGTCGAAGTAGAGGCTCTATCTATTTGATACGTTACTTAACCCAGTGTCTCACCGGGCATGCCAATTTGTTTCACTTGATTTTTGGTAACCTCAATAGGGTTTCTCAACAGGGTGTCGAATCAAACTTATATCAAGAACTCAAGTATCAGGGAGCAGATACGATTCCTTTGAAAAAGAGTGGACTCGATCCAAAAATTACTTAGCATTCATATCGAAATGTATGAAATGCTTGAATTGTGGCAAATAATAAAGAATTGCAATAAAACAGATGGAGTTTTAAAATTTAAATTGAAAGAAAGCAAAATGCTTGAAGTACAGAAGTAAAATAAAATGCATAATTAAATAATGAAAAGAAACGAAAAAAAACAAATAAAAGAAAATCAAATAAAAGTAGACTTCCAACACTCACATGTATTTGTGCTTCATGGTCTTGCGTTGCGTCGTTGTTAGTGAAAATTTTGGTGAAAACTTACCTGTGATGATCTAGTATTTTTGAAGAAGTCTCAGAACTCTTCTAAGTTTCTCCTATTTATAGACCATAGAGATAGACTTGCTATGGAGAATCTTAACCCACGATCTTACTTCCTCCTTTTTCTCAATCATGACCTTGCCTTGACCATGAAGAATCTTGACTCCCAAGTTTTGCCACCCAGTCTTTTTTGGTCTTCAAATCCCACGTTTTCTTCAGTTTATTCCTCAAATTTCGCACCCATGTTCTTCACTCACCTTGAAAGTCGAGTAGCAAGTCTTGATGTTCAAGAAAAGACAATAACTACCTTTCGACTTTGATACTCTTTGTACCATCTTTCTTTAACTTTAGCTTATCTGTTTTTACTTCTATAGTTGAAACATTATTTTTATAATCGAAACCATCATTGCTGTCAAACTCTCGAGTTAACTCGTAAACTCGTATGAGTTTACGAGTTTAGATATGGAATCGAGTTGACTCGGGCATAGACAATATCCTGAGTAAACTCGGCTAGACTCGGTCAAACTCAGACAAATTCGTGAGTCTAGGACCGAGTTAGCGAGTTTGTATTTTTCTTCATTTTTGCCTTAAAAAGCGTCATTTTAAAACCATAAAAATACTTTTTTTATTAGGGTTACGATAACACTCCCAAAGATTAAAAGAAAACTTACTCATCTGTGTCATTTCTGTCAAGTCTTACTTTCTCCATGTTCTGCCGCAGTCATCGTTCCCCGCCGAGTTGTCGTTGTTCGCCTACGTCTGCTACCTCTGCTCTGATTTGCGCCATTGTCTTTGTGAATTTTATCTATGTTGCCCGCTACTTTGTATTTCTTCACATCTCCACTATCCACAACTCCATCGTGCTATCACCATTCATGAGTTCAACTACTTCTCCTACAGTCCTATCTCTACTTGGTTTGCACCGTCGTGAAATTCATAACTATTTGTCGCCATCGTTTCGTGTTGCTGCTGCACCCTCACTACCACTGTCTGCTGCACCCTTGTCTTTGATCTGCTGTTACTGAGACTTTGTCCTTTCTTTTCTTCTGTATCCTCTATTTTTTGTATGCCTTTTGCCCTTTCTTTGAGCCTTTGCTTCTTGATTTTTTTTTGCTTTTTAAATTTTATTACTTCTAATTTTAGCCCATTGCTTATCGTTTATGTTAGATGGCGAAATGGTTCATCCATTCATAGCTGATTAGTAATTAATTATTTTGATTACAGTTAAATTTGATTATTTGATATTGTTCAATAATGTTCAATTAAAGATTTAGTATTACAGATTTTAAATTTTGAATTTTGTGTGTTCTATGTTGTATTTGTATAAGAATAATTATAGAGG
This sequence comes from Arachis duranensis, assembly GCF_000817695.3. Lineage (NCBI taxonomy): Eukaryota > Viridiplantae > Streptophyta > Magnoliopsida > Fabales > Fabaceae > Arachis > Arachis duranensis. The sequence goes on from NC_029775.3 coordinate 27,981,224, forward strand.
ATTTGAATGTGTATTTTAAAGTATTTGTTATAATGTATGCTATTATTTCAATTTATTATGTGCTTTGAGATTAATATTATTAATTTTGAAAGGTTAGAATTGAGTAAATATATATTATATATGATATATATAAACTTCATAACAGGTGAACTCGAACGAGTTTACGAGTTAACTCGCGAATCGAGTATAGGTCAGCTCCACGAGTTTACTTAGACTCGCGAGTTTGACAATCTTAAAAACTGATGAGTGGATAATTTATACGCTTTTTGGCATTGTTTTTAGTATGTTTTTAGTATGATCTAGTTAGTTTTTAGTATATTTTTATTAGTTTTTAGTTAAAATTCACTTTTCTGGACTTTACTATGAGTTTGTGTGTTTTTCTGGGATTTCAGGTATTTTCTGGCTGAAATTGAGGGTTCTGAGCAAAAATCTGATTCAGAGACTGAAAAGGACTGCAGATGCTGTTGGATTCTGACCTCCCTGCACTCGAAGTGGATTTTCTGGAGCTACAGAAGCCCAATTGGCGCGCTCTCAACGGCATTGGAAAGTAGACATCCTGGGCTTTCCAGCAATGTATAATAGTCCATACTTTGCCCGAGATTTGATGGCCCAAAC
>NC_029775.3:27983347-27983684 GCF_000817695.3 Arachis duranensis
CAGTTCTCAATTTGCTTTGATCTTATTTTCTTTTTAATTTTCGAATTTTTATTTTATTTTTTTATTATATTTTATTTTTTTGTTTAATTCAAAAAAAAAAATAAAAAGATATTTTTATCTATTTGCAATCCATATCATTTCCCTTTATCTATTATGGACCTAAGTGGGATTGATCAGTCCAGAAGGACTCTGGGGTCATATGCTAACCCCATTACAACTGCATATGGGAGTAACATTTGTACACCTCCCATCAAAGCAAGCAGCTTTGAGCTAAATTCTCAACTCATTATCATAGTGCAGCAAAATTGCCAGTATTCCGGTCTTCCACAGGAAGAGA
>NC_029775.3:27987559-27987888 GCF_000817695.3 Arachis duranensis
GTGTATGGGAAGGCCTGTCATCTGCCCGTGGAACTGGAACATAAAGCCTACTGGGCAACCAGATTCCTAAACATGGATGCTCAGTTAGCTGGTGAAAAAAGATTGCTCCAGCTAAATGAGCTAGAAGAGTTCAGACTTAATGCCTTTGAAAATGCAAAAATTTATAAGGAAAGGCAAAGAAGTGGCATGACAAGAAGTTGTCAACCAGAGTCTTTAAGCCAGGACAAAAAGTTCTACTATTCAACTCTAGGCTCAGATTGTTCCCAGGAAAGCTTAAATCTCGTTGGAGGGGTCCGTATGTGATTACAGGAGTATCACCATATGGATAT
>NC_029775.3:27988048-27988660 GCF_000817695.3 Arachis duranensis
CAGTAAAAGTCCAGCTAAAGACAGTAAAGAAGCGCTTGCTGGGAGGCAACCCAGTCATTAGCAGGTCATATGTTTTGTTTTACAGAGGCAAGTATCAAAAATGAAGGAATTCACAGAGTTACAGAAGGATTCAGCTCAAAAAGCAGAGAAAAAGAGCTTACTGGCGAAAAAACGCCAGTAAGGGGCATTTTGGGCGTTAAAGGCCAGAATGGGCACCATTCTGGGCGTTTAACGCCAGTAAAGGTACCATTTTGGGCGTTAAACGCCAGAATGGGCACCACTCTGGGCGTTTAACGCCAGGTGTGCAGCATCCTGGGCATTTTAGAAAAATGCCCAGTGATAAAGGAATTCTGGCGTTTAACGCCTAGCCAGGTAGGGTACCTGGCTAGGCGTTAAACGCCCAAAAGGGGCAACAAAAGGGCGTTAAACGCCAGAATGGGTGCCATTCTGGGTGTTTAACGCAAGAAAGGTGGGGGGACCAAGATTTTGTTTTCAAATCAAATTTTTTTTTCAAACTTTCCTTTTCTTACCCGTACTTTTCTACATAAATACATCTCAACCTTTCATCATTCACTTTCAAATCTTCAAAAATCAAAAATCATTCTTCAAATC
>NC_029775.3:27988954-27989715 GCF_000817695.3 Arachis duranensis
TCTTTTCTTTTGCTTGAGGACAAGCAAAACTCTAAGTTTGGTGTGCTTTTCCATGATCACTAAGCCAAGATTCATCAAGATCATGGCCCCTAAGGGAAAACAAACCAATTTAAGAGGAAAGAAAGAGAATAATCTAAAGAACATGAAGACCATTATCACAAGATAATGGGTCTGAGGTCAGTGATCCCGGAAGTTAAATTTGATCTGAAAGAAGATGAATATCCGGGGATCCAAGAGCAAATTCGAAACAGAGGATGGGAAGTTCTGACCAATCCTGAAATAAAGGTTGGAAGGAACATGGTTCATGAATTCTACTCTAATCTGTGGTTAACAGATAAGCAGAGAATGACTGGAACTGCTTACCATACCTACAGAACCATGGTCAGAGGGAAAGTTATGTACTTCCATCTGGACAAAATAAGAGAAATCTTCAAATTACCTCAACTGCAAGATGATTCTGAATCCTTTAATAGGAGAATGGTGAGAGCAGATAAAGGGTTGGATCAAGTTCTAGAGGACATATGCCTCCCTAGAACTAAGTGGATAACCAATTCAAAGATTGTCCCAAACCAACTCAAGAGGGGAGACCCCAAGCCAATTGCAAGAGGGTGGCTAGACTTTATTGGGCGTTCCAGATTGCCCACTAGCAACCGTTCTGAGGTCACCATCAAGAGAGCAGTGATGATTCATTGCATTATGCTTAGAAAAGAAGTGGAGGTTCATCATGTAATTGCTTGTGAGATCTACACAATTGCAAATAA
>NC_029775.3:27992688-27994803 GCF_000817695.3 Arachis duranensis
CTTTTATGTTGCAATCAAATACCCTTCTCCTTATATTACTATTACAATTCTTTCTCTTCTTTTATTTTATAAGTATTTTAAATTCTATTTTCTATTACTCTTTACATATAATATTAATAGCAATATTAACCATCTTTATTATATTGAGATAGTATCAAATGCAAATCTCCCTCTCTTTATTTTTAATACTTTTTCTTATCTTTGTATATATATACACAATACAACATATAATATTATTATATATATATAATAATTATTGAGCTAATTATATTAATAATAGAGTCTTCTATTTATACATCTTTATTTTATATATATCTTTTATTTTACAACACGTTATCAGCACGAGACTTTGATCAAATCTTTAGGAAGACTCAGGTAATATTTTCATTATGTCGAAGCTCTCTCATCTTGAATTCAATGCTCTTGATATATCTGGAAACAATTATTTATCATGGATATTAGATGCTGAAATCCATCTTGATTCAATGGATCTTGGAGATACCATTAAGGCTGAAAATAATGCATCCCAGAAGGATAAAGCCAAAGCCATGATTTTTCTTCGTCGTCATCTTGACGAGGGATTGAAAAATGAATATCTCACATTAAAAGATCCTGCAGATCTTTGGAAAGACCTCGAAGAAAGGTATAATCATCAGAAAACGGTGATACTTTCTCAGGCCCGATATGAATGGACGCACTTGCGTCTACAAGATTTTAAATCTATAAATGAATATAATTCTGCAATGTTTTGAATTACCTCACGAATGAAATTATGTGGGAAAAAGATATCTGATCATGATATGTTGGAGAAAACTTTCTCAACCTTCCATGCCTCGAATGTGCTCCTGCAGCAGCAGTATCGAGAAAAAGGGTTTAAAAAATATTCTAAATTAATTTCTTGCCTTCTTGTTGCTGAACGCAACAATGAGTTGTTATTGAAAAATTATGAAGCACGCCCAGCTGGCGCTGCCCCATTTCCTAAAGTAAATGTGACAAATTACCCCAGAAGAGGTAAATGGCAAGGTTTTAATAATAAGAAGAATTATGGAAGGAAAATGAATTATGTTCAAAAGAGAGGATCTCACCAGAAGTGGGATAAAAAAAGGAATATCGGGCAGAATAAATCAACAGGGGATAAGTGTTTCCGTTGTGGTGGAAAGGGCCATTGGTCTCGTACCTGTCGTACCCCAAGGCACTTAGTCGATCTTTATCAGGCATCTTTGAAAAAGAACGACAAAGGAAAGGAAACAAATTTTGTTTCAAATGAGGCTGAAAACTCCACCATTCATTATGATGTATCTGATTTCTTTGAGGATCCCGAAGGAAATATTGGTCATTTGATCAATGATGGAATAGTTTAATATGTGAGATTGTGAAGTATTTATGTAAATAAATAATGTAAAGAACTTATTGTTAAGTTTTATTTTCTATGTATTTAAGTTTCAAATGTGATGTACATAAATAATGAAATTTTAATAAATTTTGAAATTATTAAATGTGTCAAATTTTAAAATAAAATTTTAGTATATGACATTATATTATGTATAGTGTTCCTTAGAGAAATAATTCTGATCAAGCATTCAATTTAACTGTGCATACTACTCATTTTATTATTATTTGTTTTTGAAGAAAATGGCAAGGATATGTAATGAAGATGTATGCCTTGCGGATAGTGCAAGTTCGCACACTATTCTCAAAAGTGATATATATATTTTACCCATCTTGTGCCCAAAGAGGAATATGTTAATACTATTATTGGCTCAGGCAATGTGATTGAAGGCTCCGGAAGAGCTATAATTTTGTTTCCTGGAGGAACAAAATTTATAATAAATAATGCACTATTATCTACCAAGTCTCTAAGGAACTTGTTGAGTTTCAAAGATATTCGCCGAAATGGATATCATGTTGAGACAATGAATGAGGAAGATCATGAGTATTTATGTATCACAACTCATGATTCAAATAAGAAAGTTATATTAAAAAAATTACCCTCACTTTCATTTGGGTTGTATTATACCAAGATTAGTGCAATTGAATCACATGCCATTGTAAACCAGAAGTTTACTAACTCAAATGAGTTCATAACTTTGCACGACCGATTGGGTCATCTGGGAA
>NC_029775.3:27998155-27999269 GCF_000817695.3 Arachis duranensis
TCTCTCTCTCTTTATTTTTAATACTTTTTCTTATCTTTGTATATATATATACAATACAACATATAATATTATTATATATATTATAATAATATGAAAGAAGAGGAAAGTAGGAATATTTGTTATTGCTGTGTAAAAGCATACGAGGATGCTTGCTATTTATACATGAAGAATGATACCACTTTCAACTTTCATTTATTTCAATTTGTCTTGTAAATGGATTCATTTAGTCTTGAGAATGAAATCCACTTTCTTGGTAAAATGAGAACTGAGTCACCCAGCCATGATATTAATGGGCATCCATATCTATTGTGTTTATCACAACACTCCCCCTTGGATGACCATTTCGGATTATTGCCTCGTTAAAACCTTACTAAAGGAAAACCATGTGAAAAAAACCTTAGTGAAGGAAAAAGAGTACAATATCCTTTAGTGATAGGGACTGCCTCATTAAAAACCTTGTCAAGAAAAACCCAATGGGAAAAAAACCTGACCAAGGGAAAAAGAGTACAGTCTCCCCCTCTTGCCGACATCATTTAATGTCTCGAAATCGGCGCATTCCAATCTCATGTACCAATCTTTCAAAGGAGGATTTTGGGAGTGACTTTGTAAATAAATCTACCAGATTGTCACTTGAACGGATCTGTTGGACATCAATTGTCCCTTGATTTTGAAGGTCATGAGTGAAGAAGAATTTGGGAGAAATATGCTTTGTTCTATCACCTTTGATGTATCCTCCCTTAAGTTGAGCAATGCGCTGTATTATCTTCAAACAGGACAGTTGGAGCTATCTTATGATCAATCAGTCCACATGATAATAGAATATATTGAATCAGATTCCTCAGCCAAAAACACTCGCGACTAGCTTCATGAATCGCCAGTATTTCAGCATGATTAGAGGATGTTGCAGCAATCGTCTGTTTCGTGGACCTCCAAGATATAGCTGTACCACCATATGTGAACAGGTATCCTGTTTGAGATCTCCCTTTATGTGGATCAGACAAGTATCCAGCATCTGTATAGCCAACTAATTGTAACTTGGATCCATAGGGATAAAGCAATCCCATATCAACCGTTCCATGAAGATATCGAAAAATTTGTTTGATTCCACTCCAAT
>NC_029775.3:27999369-27999691 GCF_000817695.3 Arachis duranensis
AGAATACTGGCAATTTTACTGCACTATGATAATGAGTTGAGGATTTAGCTCAAAGCTGCTTGCTTTGATGGGAGGTGTACAAATGCTACTCCCATATGCAGCTGTAATAGGGTTAGCATATGACCCCAGAGTCCTTCTGGACTGATCAATCCCACTTAGGTCCATAATGGATAAAGGGAAATGATATGGATTGCAAATAGATAAAAATATCTTTTTATTTTTTTTTTTTTTGAATTAAACGAAAAAATAAAATATAATAAAAAAATAAAATAAAAATTCGAAAATTAAAAAGAAAATAAGATCAAAGCAAATTGAGAACTGA
>NC_029775.3:28000136-28001965 GCF_000817695.3 Arachis duranensis
AACGCACCCTGTCACGGCACGGCTATTCATCTGTCGGTTCTCAATCAGGTTGGAATAGAATCCAATGATTCTTTTGCGTCTATCACTAACGCCCCGCCTTCATGAGTTTGAAGCTCGTCACAGTCATTCAATCATTAAATCCTACTCAGAATACCAGAGACAAGGTTTAGACCTTCCGGATTCTCTTGAATGCCGCCATCAGTTCTAGCTTATACCACGAAGATTCTGATTAAAGAATCCAAGAGATATCTACTTAATCCAAGGTAGAACGGAGGTATTTGTCAGGCACACGTTCATAGTTGAGAATGATGATGATTGTCACGGATCATCACATTCATCCGGTTTAAGAACAAGTAATATCTTAGAATGGAAGCAAGCATGATTGAATGAAAAACAGTAGTAATTGCATTAATCCATCAAGACACAGCAGAGTTCCTCACCCCCAATCATGGGGTTTAGAGACTCATGCTGTAGAAGATACAATGAGAAACGTGTAAAGTGTCATGAGGTACTGATACAATGTCAAAATATCCTATTAATAGTAAACTAGTAACCTAGAGTGTACAGAAATGAGTAAATGACGTAAAAATCCACTTCTGGGTCCACTTGGTGTGTGCTTGGGCTGAGCATTGAAGCATTTTCGTGTAGAGACCTTTTCTGGAGTTAAACGCCAGCTTTTATGCCAGTTTGGGCGTTTAACTCCAAGTTTTATGCCAGTTCCAGCGTTAAACGCTTGGAATTTCTGAGGCTGTTTTGCCACGCCAGTTTGGGCCATCAAATCTCGGGCAAAGTATGGACTATTATACATTGCTGGAAAGCCCAGGATGTCTACTTTCCAATGCCATTGAGAGCGTGTCAATTGGGCTTCTAAAGCTCCAGAAAATCACTTCGAGTGCAGGGAGGTCAGAATCCAACAGCATCTGCAGTCCTTTTCAGTCTCTGAATAAGATTTTTGCTCAGAACCCTCAATTTCAGCCAGAAAATACCTAAAATCACAGAAAAACACACAAACTCATAGTAAAGTCCAGAAAAGTGAATTTTAACTAAAAACTAATAAAAATATACTAAAAACTAACTAGATCATACTAAAAACATACTAAAAACAATGCCAAAAGGCGTATAAATTATCCGCTCATCATCGGGCTTTGTAGCGCACCACTTCATTTTTCTCATTTCGTTTTCTTACAAATACCCACTTATATCCAACAGGTTTTACATCTTCAGGTGTACGGACTACAGGTCCAAAGACTTCACGTTTTGCAAGTGAGTCTAATTCAGCCTTCATGGCTGCTTCCCATTTTGGCCAATCATTTCTTTGTCGACATTCTTCAACTGATCTTGGCTCAAGATCCTTACTTTCATGTATGATATCTAATGCCACATTATATGCAAATATTTCATTGACAATTGTCTTATTTCCGTCCCATTTCTCTCCTGTAAAGACATAATTTATCGAGATCTCGTCATTTTCACAATTTTCAGGTACCTGAACGTCTTCTGGCGTTATATCAGAATTTTGGACAATTGCAGGTGTCTTTACTATGTCTTTTTCAACAGGAATATTATTTACCTCTTTTCTCTTTCGAGGATTTTGTCTTTGGAACCGACAGGCCTGCCACGCTTCTGGCGTGAATTTGCTTCAGTGGCTACTTGTCCTACTGGGACATCAATTCGAATGGGGGCATTTTCCGCTGGTATATAAGATTTGGTAATCCTCTTTGTATCGGAAAATGCATCAGGCAATTCACTTGCTACTCTTTGCAAATGTATAATCTTTTGAACTTCCAGTTCACATTGCCCTGATCGAGGATCTAAATGCATCAAAGATG
>NC_029775.3:28004130-28066039 GCF_000817695.3 Arachis duranensis
AGATCTGCAGGATCTTTTAATGTGAGATATTCATTTTTCTATCATATGTCACGATGACAACGAAGGAAAATCATGGCTTTGGCTTTATCCTTTAGGGATGTATTATTTTCAGCCTTAATGGTATTTCCAAGATCCATTGAATCAAGATGGATTTCAGCATCTAATATCCATGATAAATAATTGTTTCCAGATATATCAAGAGTATTGAATTCAAGATGAGAGAGCTTCGACATAATGAAAATATTACTTGAGTCTTCCTAAAAATTTGATCAGAGTCTCGTGCTGATAACGTGTTGTAAAATAAAAGATATATAAAATAAAGATGTATAAATAGAAGACTCTATTATTAATATAATTAGCTCAATAATTTTTATATATATATAATAATATTATATGTTGTATTGTGTATATATATACAAAGATAAGAAAAAGTATTAAAAATAAAGAGAGAGAGAATTGCATTTGATACTATCTCAATATAATAAAGATAGTTAATATTGTTATTAATATTATATGTAAAGAGTAATAAAAAATAGAATTTAAAATACTTATAAAATAAAAAAAGAGAAAGAATTGTAATAGAAATATAAGGAGAAGAGTATTTGATTGTAATATAAAGAGAGAATAAATTTCTTATTACTTGCTTTTCACTGAAAAGAGAGAGAAAGAAATAGAAACAGACTTTATAATAATATGAAAGAAGAGGAAAGTAGGAATATTTGTTATTGCTGTGTAAAAGCATTTTACAACACAAATGACGGAATGGATAAAAAATTATCATTTTTTGGCAGTTGTCCTTAACATCGCTGCTATCGTGACACGTTAGGCGTCTATTTGACACTGAGACAATTTTTGTTGACAACGAAACGTATATTATATTGACCTTAAATATTTAATTTACAAAATTCTAATCTAACCTATATATATATATATATATACTGGAGATTAAAGTTTTGCAAATTTTAGAAGGTTAGTATAGGTTCCAATAATTGGTTTATAGTTTATGAAATATGAATATTGAGTTATAATACTAAGTAGAAACCTAAAATGTCACGTTGTCAACGATATTAATGGAAACGACAAAGAGATTAAAAACTAGTCAATATATACAATATTTTTTCGTATTTCATGAGTCACAAATTTGTTCCTTCAATTTAGAGGCTATATTTTGTCGACTTCTTTTTTTTTTGGGGGGGTTGATTTACCCGCTAATCAACTAAATTAAAATTGATTCCAACAGAACAAAATTAAATTGGTCTCTGATAATAAGAACTTAAGAAAGTTGGCAAATTTAATTTAAAGAATATATGTGGGGTCATTGGCCACATTTGTGGGTTGTGAAGTGTCGGATTCCATTCCACCCCGATTGACCTTCATTTTCTGGCTATAAATACTAAAACAGATATTGATCAAGTGCATGCAGTGAAGTGTGAGAACTTATTAAGAAATGGAATTGAAGCTCATTGTTAATGGTGTTTGCTCAACAGCCTTGCATGAAGGGATAGTGAGTAGATCTGAGCCAAGGATGGCTTGCCGCCGACATCTCCCACTTTGCGGCCAGCTAGCCTTGGTTCATGTTTGTTCTCTTTCCTCTCTTTTAAGACTTTCAAAGAGTCACCAACAATTTAATTGTTCTATACGCATATATATTTTTTCAATCGTATTAGGTATACCTTAAAATCAGTTATTAAAATTATTAAATATTAATATAAAATATATATTAAAAATAAATTAAATAGTATATATTATTTCGAAAAACTTTAATACCGACTAAAAAAATATCAAAATATTGAAACTAATAAAAGACTTTTTAAAAAATAGTAATTGGTAAAAGTTTAGAATAAGCATTTCTCTTTGTTGCTGCTTCTTTTCCTTATTTACCATCCAACCCACTCATACCGGTTAACTTAGACAGCGCAAGGAGTTCTTTCTAGAATGAAGTTAAGTAGTTAACTGTTTTGACTCTGGTTTTGGTAAGTGACGGACATTTTGGTTCCAATAATTAACATGCTAGTTATTTATAAACGACTAAATGCTCAAATTTATTTAAAAAATATCACTCATTTTTTAAATTGGTATTCGAAAAAAAAATTTAGTCAAATTTATCTTACAAAAATTTTAAGTTAATGATGTTAGTCTTTTCATTATTTTCATTGTTAACGACGTCAAAATTTTTTAGTATGACATATTAATAAGTAATACCACACTAAATACAATACATATCTAACGATTTTAATTGATTATTAACATGATAAATTTATACAATTATATCAAATTAACTTTAAAATAAAAAAGTCTTACTTAATAAGTTAATAACTAATTCAAACTGTTTAATATATATTGTGGTGTTACTTGATCATATTATATCAGCAAATTCTGATAACATGAGTAACGAAAATAATTTAAAAATATTGTAAAAGTTAGGCACTATTTTTAGGTACCAAAACAATCGACTTTAATATATTACATCCCTCATATTCAATGAGGGATAGTGGGATATCTTGAATACTTCTAAAATGTTCCAAATTCTTATGAAAATTATCATGACTCGATGTATTTATGAAAAGAAACTACCAATTGCAATCTTGACTTATTCTTCATGTGAATGTAATAGATCTCTTACAACGTTTTTACACTAGATATACGACACGTGCCACTCAATTAACCCTTTTTTTTTTCTAAATTCGGTTAGGGATTGGTATATAGAATCAAATTCTTAATTGGAGATTCTAAAGACAATTGCATGTTCATGTGCTAGATATACATCTATATATATGGATAAGAATGCAAAATGAGCGCTCATTTAATTTATTAATGTGCAAATGAGTTCGAGTAATTACTCAAATATAGAATTCTAACTTATCTATTTAATTTATTTTGATTCACAAGATTGGGTTTTAAATTCTACGAAAAAAGGATAAATAGGTTTCTGACATTTTGCTTTGCAGACATTTTCGTCTTTGACCATTAAAAAATATTTTTAAGTTCCTAATCTTCACAAAATTTGGACGGATCAATCCCTGATGAAAACATTTGGACGGAAGAACTGATCTGTCCAAATTTTGTGAAGGTCAGGGACTTAAAAAATATTTTTTAATAGTCAGAAACAAAAATATCCGTAGGACAAAAGGTTAGGGACTTATTTATCCTTTTCTCAAATTCTAATTGTTTAAATTAAAATCTCCAATTTCTTTATTCTTCAAATCATTTAAATTTTAAACTCTAATTACATGCCGTCATTAATTATTTGGGAAAGTTATACAAAATTTTTTAACAATTAAGCTTCATATATTTTTAAGTCAAATTTTATTATATTTATTAAACAAAATTTTCAAAATTAACAATCTTCAAACAAGTAAAAAATAGTAATTATTAGAAAGTGTTGACCTCTTAATATTTTTTAATAATTATATTTAAGTAGTACTTTTTCTTTGGATATAATTATTAGAATTGTTTTAGCGTATCAAAGATTATTAAGTAAATGAATAATGCGACTCAATTTCTTGAATAATTGAACGTACGTATAATTTTTTCAAAAGTTAATATCTAAAGAACTAGAATGTTGATACAAAATATTTTAGGATTTTGAAACAATAAAAGGTATTGATACAAAAGGTTTTAAGATTTTGAAAATTGAACAAATAATTTTTTGTTAAAAGAAATATCATTTTGAAACAAAACAAAATTTTGATACAAAAGTCAATATAATTTTGTGACAAAAATGTTTTGGTTGCAAAAAATTACGATTTTTTTTAACAAACACGTGCTAGTTAAAAAAGATATTGAATTTTTGAAACAATATATATTTTGCTGCAAAAAATTGTAAATTTTTGTAACCAAAATATATCTATTATTACAATATATGATTATTTTGTATTAATATTTAATTTTTGTTTAAAAAATACTATAATTTGTAATCATTTAAATTTTGCTACGAAACTTTTGTTATAAATGTTATATCTTTTTGGAGTGAGTAAGGCAACTTAAACTTATTCTAAATGCCCAAATTTATTTGTTAGATATTTAAAATACGCTTGATTTTGGATGAGAGAAATAAATACAATAAATTGATAGTCTCTAGCTAGAATCAATATTTTAAGAATCATCACTTAAAAGTATATATATACAAATCAAATACTGAACAAGGGAAGACATATCCTCTTGGACAAGACACTGAAAGCAATTCTCTTAGACATACATAATCTCGCCATTTTCATTGGCTTTTTACAATATAGTTGCCTTTCTATTATCTATTTACTTATCTACTTAATGTACTAAAATTTGGTTTTTTTCTAATTAATAAAAGTGAGGAATCGATTTCTTATGACTCTGTTTTTCCTCCAAAATAAATACACTTTTTTCTATTCTAAATTATTTTATAAAAATATTCTTATTATAATTATATTATAATTAATATTTAATGAATAATACATAATTATACTAATTTAGGAACATATCTTTATTATAATTATATCAAATTAATATTTAATATATTATTTAAATCTAACTTTTATATAAAAATAATATTTTGAATTTTAGTCCCTTTTTCGCTTAGTTACCCTTGTTGGCCTTTGAGACTACTTCTGGAAACTTTTTGTCTTTTTATCTCGTAACTAGCTACGAGACTTTTTCTTTTGTCTCGTCCCCAGCCACGAGACTTTTCTTTTTGTCTCGTCAGTCAACACGAGATATTTTTCAGTTTTATCTCCTGGTCAGCAGAAACAGAAATGGAGTAGAAGAAGGAGAGAATTACACCAAGATATATCCTGGTTTAGCTGCTAAGTGCAAGGCAGCCTACATCCAGTCTCCATCACAACTATGATGGAATTTCACTATAATCATTCTGATTACAGACTGTAAAGTGCTAACCCAACTTACAAAGGGATTCCCACAGAATCATGAAACACAATACAGATGTACAAAGAAACTCTAAGGACATCTATGACTTTTTCTTTTAATTTTGCACTCTCTGCCTTTTTTCGCTCTATGACTTTTTCATACAAACCTCATTGTTTGCCTTTTTTCATGAGACTCAAGACATGACAAAATTAAATAGAAAAATACAAAATAGAATACATTGAAGGAGAAGAAAAAAACTATTAGCTTGGGGAGCTATAGAAACTCTATGCTCACTCTTTTTCTTTTCCTTGAATCAACCATAACTGTTCACCCTTACTTATAGGAAGAACCCTCCAAGGTTGAAACCAGACAAACCAAGCCAATCTTTTTCTTCTTCAAACAGAACCGGTTCAGCCAGAGAGAGAGAGAAGAGATAACTCATGCAAAATTCAACATGCAATTACCTCTAGTCCTTCCTTGGTCACCACTCTTCATCAATCCTAGCCCTTCATCCTTGCCTTGCTCTCCAAGATGAACTTCTGGCCCTTGATGGTTCATGATGATGATAGTTTTATCTGCTCCAATCTCTGCCTCTTCCATCACATAGCCATTGTAGCTACCTCCTGTGATGTTATAGCAGAATCAGAGACAAGCCATCTTCTCCAAGATTTTTCTTCTCTGTTGGCCGAGATCTTCACTTTTATTTTTGGTATGGAGGAGTCAAGATCTCTTTACAAGATCTTACCACAAGTGAATGAGAATATTAGCCACAACATACTTTATGTTTCTTTTTCTTGCCATCATTGAGATGGTCTTGTTGCTTGCTCTATCTTCTTTTTGGTGGCTAGGTGTAGCTTCCATAGTTGCTGGGTAATGACCAAAACAAGATGAAGAAAGTGAGAGAGAGAGAGAAGAAAAGAAAAGCAAACAATGGATATTGACACATTAATTAAGAAAATAATTTGCTTTTACTTCCCTTAGCTTTTAGGTAGCGTGCCTCATTAAGACAAGCCATCTAATCAATGACAGTTTCTCTCTCATAGTTTTCATGCATTTATTAACTTTACTTTAATGAAATTTGAATTTTATTACATGGTGAAGTGTGAGATCTGTTGAAGGCATAAAGCAATAACAACATTTGCTTTCCTAGTTAATTGGTTTCGGATCATGTATTGGGTCATGTAGTATCAATATTAATTTGGGCTTGTAGCCATAATAGTTTAATTTGGCCCAATTAATATCACAACAATTCAGCCATACTTCATTGAACATTTTTGAAGCAAAGCTGAATGAGAAATAAATTCACACTTGGGCTTGCAGCCTTTCTTTTAATTTTTTCGACCCAATAATAAACCTGCATCACAAAATTATTAATTAACATATGTTAAATGAAAATCAAATTAATAATTTTGTAATTTATTATTTCAATAATGTTTGTTCATCATCAAAATTAAATTAGAGTTTTCCAAACTCATCAATCTCCCCCTTGATGACAAACATTATTAAAATTGAAATGGAAAGAAATTAAGGATTAAAGTATAGAGTACTCCCTTTGAATATTTGAATTTCTCCCCCCTTTTCAAATTGTCACATGACTCCCCCTTAATATATGCCATTTTTATCAAGGAAAGCTTTATACCTGTAATAATTTTATCAAGCCTAAGGCAAAAATGTTATTCAACATATTCAATGTAAGATGTTGAATGACTTGATTTATGAGCAGAATTGGATTGATAATCAAAACTCATTTGTTATCATAAATTGATTTTCTGCTCAAACATACAAAAACAACCAGGTTGATGTTTTCTGAAAAAATTCTAATTAAAACAAGGCAGGTTGATCATAGCAACAAAATTTCTAATCATCACATCAGAGCAAGTTAATCAAACGAGATTATTTCAAAACATAGCAGCTATGTACATGTTTCAACTTAAAGGAACTGCTAAAAATAAAACCAAAACAGCCATCATTATATTAAGGTAGGATAAATGCATCACAATTATTATCAACCAAGCATTTTACTAAGATAAACAGCAAGCAATCAGCAGTTATCACAGGATAAAACATATGCATTATCAACATGCATTATCAAGCATCAGCTGTATCATTTCAATAGGGGTGATCATGAATTCTTAAAAGAATTTCATCCCCTATTTTCTAGTTTCAATTTTTTTTAACCAATTCCTCCCCCTTTTGGTATCAAGGGGCACCTGCAAAAAGAGTGTAACATAGCAGAATATCCAAAATATTTCCAAAAGTGTCTACAGAGTATCACAGAGTTATAGAGCTAACAGTATCAAAGCAAAACAGAGTACCAAATAGAGTACCAAATTGAGCCTAATTATGCCAATATCAAATACTAAATAGAAGATTAGTCATCAGAGCACTAAAGATCAGATTCTTCAGCCCCTTCTTCACTCGCCATTCCCGGATCCTCATCAAGACTTTCTAGCATCAAACTGACTTTTTCTTTGCATCTTCCCTAAGCCTTCTCATTTTCATACGCTAGCTTGCGTCCTGCTTTATGAAATTGTATCATGAGTTTTGACATGTTTGAAAATTCAGTGAGAATTTTCCTAATGGATTCAGTCACCTTGGAAGATTCGGGCTGGCTCTCATAGTCACTCTCCGAAGCCCCAGATTTCTTGCCCTTTGTTCCCTTAACCGCTCCACCTCCCTTGATCATTGACACTTTATTTTCTACAGCCTCATTCAGAAGATCAACTTTAAAGAATTCAAAGATGCTGGTTAAGAGCATATAATAGGGCAGATTTGCCTTTTTGGTACTTTTTACCGATTCCCACATATGTCGGATCATGAGATAACCAAAAGATATTGGAGTAGATGTAACAAGTGCAAAGATGATTAGAGAGTCAGAGAGTGTTACTCTATTATGGGAGCCACTTTGAGGGGTCAGAATATGGGTGATAATCCTATGAAGCAAGGAGTTGGTTGGTCCGAGGGCTTTGTGGGTAGGAGTAGTACCATCCAAACCAGAGAGATTCTCACAAATATGTTGAAGAACAACTTTATAAGTGACATCGACCTGTGAGTCCCACTTTTTGGCCATGTAAGCTCTCGGCCCTTCCTCTTTGTAGCCCAAGGCCGTCCCAATAGTGGCAGTGTCAAGAGTGATGTGAACTTTCTTCACATATAAATGGATGGTGCCATCAATAAGTCTCATGTTGGCGTAGAACTCTCGAACTAAACCTGGATAAACTGGCTTCTGGATGTGAAGCAGAGGAGTCCATTGAAGCAGTTTAAAAAGAGGAGACACATTTATTCCCTTGCTGGTGAGAGAGTCTAGGTTGACAAGGTAAGTTGCACAGAGATGACGCTTTTCCAGAACTTCTTTATGGAATTCATATGAAGCACAGGAGTTGAATCGGGCCGGGCCATAGTGAGAGTGTGTTTTGCTGAATTTGTTCTTGAAATCCAAAGATTCCAGGTTTGTAGGTTCCTTGGTGTTGTGCAGAGCAAATCCTTTTGATTTCTGGCCACTCTTCCCGGGTGTTGCTTTCTTCTGTGGAGATGGTGGTGGAGACGGAATGGGTGATGTGTGAGACTCTTCTTCTTCCTCCACGGGAACTTTCTCTTTCTTCTTTCTTGAGGAAGTTTTTGTAGCTATGACCTTCCTACGCATGGTGTCGGTTTGCTTTGAGGGAGGTGAGGGAGAAGATGATGATGTAAAGTGAATATATCAAGGTATGAGATTGTGGAGTGGACAGTTTTTGAGAGATGAAAATGCGTTCACTTTTCCTGGGAGCAGTTTTCTTTTTCATGGTAGTGAAAATGGAGAAATGGAATATGAGGGGGTGAGTAGAAACCGAATGTGGTGAGGGAGGAGGGAGGTTAGAGAAGCAATAAATGTGTAGTGGAGAGAGAATTAAAGGGAATTAAATGACCATTAAGTGGCGGTTAATACCCAAGGAGTTTCTCTTTTATTTGAAATAAATTAAAAGGTGGTTTCCTAGAATCAAGGGATTAGGTGAAGAGAATGATTTGATTTGACAATAACCACTTCCAATAAGATTTGATGGGACATCAAAAGAAATTGTGATTTTCATAGAGAGAAACTAACAAAATGGTCAGAGTGGGGTCAAGAAAATTTGGTGGGGCCCATGAGAATTAATTTTTGGCACTGTCCCATCCTTGATCACATCCTTTCCAACACTCTTATTTTTATCTCGTCCATTCCTACGAGACAAAACTGAGCAGAGTCAATATTTCATAGGTTATCAATAGAACTTAATCAAACATTCCCAAACTTTTTCTCAAGGTACAGAATCTGTCTTCACAGAGGGGTTTTATAAAAATATCAGCAAGTTGATCTTCAGATTTTACAAATTGAATATTAATAGTACCCTTTTGCACATGTTTTCTAATGAAATGATATTTTATCTCAATGTGCTTGGTTCTTGAATGTAAAACAGGATTTTTGAAATGTTAATAGCACTCATATTATCACAAAATAAGGGTATACTATTTATTTTCAATTTGTAATCTTCCAACTGCGTTTTTAACCAAATTAATTGTGAACAACATGCATATATAGAAATATATTCAGTTTTAGCTGTGGATAGAGCTACTATTGCTTGTTTCTTGCTTGACCACATGTTGAGTGAGCTTCCAAGGAAGCAACACATGCCGGATGTGCTCCGTCTATCCACTCTATCTCCCGCATAATCTGCATCACAAAACCCTACTGTACAGAAGTCATTAGATTTAGGATACCACAAGCCATAATCACTAGTTCCCTTAATGTATCTAATGATGCGCTTAACAGCCGAAAGATGGGATTCTTTTGGGTGAGATTGAAACCTTGAGCATACACCCACACTTTGAACAATATCCGGTCTAAAGGAGGTAAGGTACATAAGTAAACCTATCATACCTCTATACCTTGTTTCATCCACATCTTTGCCATCATCATCCTTTTCAAGTTTTGTGTTAGGATGCATTGGTGTACCCATTGGTTTGGAACTTTCTAGGCCAAATCTTTTGATAAGTTCTTTTGCATACTTTCCTTGGTGAATAAAGGTACCACTAGGAGTTTGTTTAATTTGAAGGCCAAGGAAGAAAGTAAGCTCTCCCATTAAACTCATCTCAAACTCACTAGTCATGATTTTTCCAAACTCTTCACACAAGGACTCATTGGCCGATCCAAACACAATGTCATTCACATAAACTTGAACTAGGAGAATATCATCATTAGATGCTTTAATGAATAAAGTTGTGTCGGTAGTTCTTCTTTGAAAGTGATTTTCCAATAGGAAGTCACTAAGCCTTTCATACCAAGCTCTTGGAGCTTGTCTAAGACCATAAAGAGCCTTTGATAGTTTGAAAACATGATTTGGAAAATCTTTATGTTCAAAATCGGGGGGTTGTGCCACATACACTTCTCTACCAATAAAGCCATTAAGAAAAGCACATTTAACATCCATTTGAAATATTTTGAAACCCTTATGGGCAGCATAGGCAAGAAGCAACCTAATTGCTTCCATTCTAGCTACCGGTGCAAAAGATTCATCAAAATCTATACCCTCTTCTTAATCAAAACCTTGGGCCACTAGTCTAGCCTTGTTACGAACAACTTGTCCATCCTCACCAAGTTTATTTTTAAAAACCCACTTAGTACCCGTTACCTTCTTACCATCCGGATAAGGCACTAGTGTCCAAACCTCATTCTTGTCGAATTGAGCAAGCTCTTCTTGCATGGATATGACCCATGATGGATCTTTAAGAGCTTGTTTGACATTGTTGGGCTCCATTTGTGACAAGAGTCCAAAGTCGCTTGGTTCGGATTGTCTTTTGGTTGAGGAGCTTGTTGTTACTCCTTGAGAGGGATCACCAATGATGAAGTCATGAGGGTAACCCCTCATGGACTTCCATTCTCTAGGCTTCCTTTGTGGCGTTGATCTTTGATGAGTTTCTGTTGGTCTCACTGTTTCAGTTTCTTGTGCTGGCTCAGGAGACAAAATGGAAATGTCTCCTCCAATCTGACGAGACAAAACTGGTCTGGCAGATTCTTCAATTTGGACAGACTTGAGATTTTCTTTACTTGTTCCAACTTCTTCATAATCTGAATCACTTTCTATCACAGTACTGGGAATTAAATTAGAATCACAAAAAGTAACATGTATGGATTTCTCTATGGTTCTATGTTCTTTGAGATAAATCCTATAGGCCTTGCTTGTAGTAGAATATCCAACAAACATTCTTTCATAGGATTTTAGATCAAATTTGTCAAGGTTTTCTTTATTGTTAAGTACAAAGCATTTGCATCCAAAAACATAAAAGTACTTAAGATTTGGAGGGGTTCCTTTCCATAGCTCATAGGGGGTTTTCTTCAACCCTTTTCTAATGATTATCCTATTCAAAATGTAACAAGCTGTATTCACAGCTTCTGCCCATAAAAATTTAGGAATTTCATTCTCACAAAACATGGCCCTAGTCATTTCTTGAAGACTTCTATTCCTTCTCTCAACCACCCCATTTTGTTAGGGGGTTCTAGGGCATGAAAAGTTATGAGAAATTCCTAAGTCATCACAGAATTTTTCAAAATCTTGGTTTTCAAATTCTCTTCCGTGATTACTTCTCAAATGGGCAATTTTTAAATCCTTTTCATTTTGAATTTTCTTGCAAAGAATTGAGAAAGCATGAAAAGCATCATTTTTATGAGCAAGGAAAAGCACCCAATCAAATCTAGAGTAATCATCTACCACCACAAGACCATAGTGTTTACCTCCTAAGCTTTGAGTTCTTGTTGGACCAAAAAGATCAATGTGTAACATCTCTAATGGCCTTTTGGTTGAGATTCCATCTTTAGGTTTAAAAGAGGATTTTACTTGTTTGCCCAATTGGCAAGCATCACAAGTGAGATCCTTATCAAATTCGATATTTGGAATTCCTCTAACCAAATTTTTCTTGACTAGCTTAGAAATTTGGTACATGCTTATATGACCCAACTTTCTATGCCATAGCCATTTTTCAGATTCAAGAGATGTAAAACATGTCATGTTTTGTTCTTTCAAGTCCTCAAGAGTCAATCCATACACATTATTGCACCTTTTAGCTTCAAATAATATATCCCCAGTTTTCACACAAACTTCCTAAAAATAACTTCAAAACCTAAATCACACAATTGACTAACACTAAATAAATTATGTTTCAAACCATTTACAAGAAGGACATCATTTGTACAAGATGAAAAGTTTTTACCAACTTTTCCAACAGCCATTATTTTTCCTTTTGCATCATCACCGAAAGTGACAAGTCCTCCATCATATTCATTAAGCTTTATGAAGAAGGTTGTCTTTCCGATCATGTGCCTAGAGCACCCGCTGTCTATGTACCACATATTTTCCTTCCGTTTAGATGCTAGGCACACCTACAACACGAGCTTAAGTGACCTTAGGTATCCAAATTTTCTTGGATCCTTTCACGTTAAACCATCTCCTATGACCCAAACCATTGTAATCAAAAACAACTTTGTAAACTTTATCACCAATCATCCGTTCACCAAAAAAACATTGAATGGGAAAGTGTCCATTTCGGTTGCATAGTCTACAAAACCTTGGAGTTGTTGATTTGTTAAAGTAGGTGGGATCTTGAAACCTTATGTTTTTAGAAGATGAAGCTACATTTTCAAAAGAAGGTTTCTCATCAGATTTGTAAAACCCTAAACCAGCTTTATCAAAGAGTGGTTTTTGACTAGCCAATATTTGATTTAAATTTTCAGAACTTTGAGTAAATTTGGCTAAGTCATTTTCTAGATTTTTAATCTTTTTCAGCAACTCTTCATTCTCCTTAAAGCAATTTACATATGCAACAACAGAATGGTTACTTTCACAACTTCTAAGTTGGGCTTTTAACTGCTTATTTTCTTCAACAAGATCACAAGCAGTTTCGGCCTCCCTTAGCTTTTCCTTGAGAAAATCATTTTCAGTTTTAAGAATGATAATTTGTTGTTCAAGATCTTGGTTATAAAAGAGAAAACATCTTTTTTTTCAAAAAGGTGGTCTATCATAAGATGAAGATCTTCAGTGTTAGGGTTGTGAAAGACTACCTGATCTATGTGATCTGCCATGAGACATGGTTGTGACTTGGTCTCGGATTCCTCATCATCATCTGAGTCATTTTCCAAGTCTTCCCATGAAGCCATCAGTCCCTTCTTCTTTCCTCTTTTTGGCTTCTCCTCCTTCTTCAACTTGGGACAATCAGATTTGAAATGCCCCATTTCCTTGCAGTTGTAACAAGTTACTTTGCTTAGGTCTTTCTTCATTTTCCTTGAGCTGCTGCCTTTGCCTTTCCCTTTGAACTTCACCATTTTTCTGAATTTTTTGGCAAACAACACAAACTCATTTTCAGAGGAGTTATCACTGGATTCATCATCCAGGAGGTTAGTTACAGAAGAAAAAGTAATTTCTTTCTTTTTTGAATCCCTTTTTAAATAAGTATTTTCAAAAGCAAGTAAGTTTCCTCTCAAATCATCACATGTCATGGTGTCTAAATTACTACTCTCAGAAATAATTAAAGCTTTTGTTTCTCACTCTTTAGTGAGGCATCTCAATACTCTTCTCACAAGCACAGAATCAGAATGTGTTATTCCCATAGCATCCAAGCCAACAATGATGGTGTTGAACCGTTCGAACAGTTCATCAATAGATTCTCCTTCTTTCATTGTAAACATTTCATATTCTCTGTTTAACATGTCTATCCGAGTTTTCTTCACAATGGTGGTTCCTTCATGAGTGATTTGCAATTTATCCCAGATTTTCTTTGCCGTTGTGCATCGTGATACCCGTCGGTATTCCTCAAAGCTAATAGCACAATTGAGTAGATTTACAGCCTTGGCATTTACTTCCACCTTCTTTCTATCTTCCTCAGTCCAGCTTGCTTCTGGTTTAAGAGTGATTACTCCTTCAGCACTTGTGATAGTTGGAAATTGAGGACCCTCCAGGATAATATTCCATAGTCGATAATCCACTGCTTGTACAAAGATCTTCATTCTCTCCTTCCAATAGGTATAGTTTTTTTCATTGAAAAGAGGCGGTCTGTTGCTTGACTATCCCTCTGTGAGGTTGTAGGACACCAGATTTGAGCCACTGCTTTCTGCCATTTGGAACTTTTCTCCAAGCTACAAAGCTTGATCTCTTTGAGACCAAGCTCTGATACCAATTGATGGATATCAGTAGCTAAGAGAACGGGGGGTTGAATCTTAGCCCCTTTTTCGCTTAGTTACCCTTGCTGGCCTTTGAGACTACTTTTGGAAACTTTTTGTCTTTTTATCTCGTAACTAGCCACGAGACTTTTTCTTTTGTCTCGTCCCCAACCACAAGACTTTTCTTTTTGTCTCGTCAGTCAACATGAGATATTTTTTAGTTTTATCTCCTGGTCAGCAGAAACAGAAATGGAGTAGAAGAAGGAGAGAATTAAACCAAGATATATCCTGATTCAGCTGCTAAGTGCAAGGCAGCCTACATCCAGTCTCCATCACAACTATGATGGAATTTCACTATAATCATTCTGATTACAGACTGTAAAGTGCTAACCTAACTTACAAGGAGATTCCCACAGAATCATGAAATACAATACAGATGTACAAAGAAACTCTAAAGATATTTATGGCTTTTTCTTTTAATTTTGCACTCTCTGCCTTTTTTCGCTCTATGGCTTTTTCATACAAACCTCACTGTTTGTCTTTTTTCCATGAGACTCAAGACATAACAAAATTAAACAGAAAAATACAAAACAGAATACATTGAAGGAAAAGAAAAAAAAGACTATTAGCTTGGGGAGCTATAGAAACTCTATGCTCACTCTTTTTCTTTTCCTTGAATCAACCCTAACTGTTCACCCTTACTTATAGGAAGAACCCTCCAAGGTTGAAACCAGACAAACCAAGCCAATCTTTTTCTTCTTCAAACAGAACCGGTTCGGCCAGAGAGAGAGAGAGAGAGAAGAGATAACTCATGCAAAACCCAATATTAATTACCTCTAGTCCTTCCTTGGTCACCACTCTTCATCAATCCGAGCCCTTCATCCTTGCCTTGCTTTCCAAGATGAACTTCTGGCCCTTGATAGTTCATGATGATGATAGCTTCATCTGCTCCAATCTCTGCCTCTTCCATCACATAGCCACTGTAGCTACCTCCTGTGATGTTAGAGCAGAATCAGAGACAAGCCATCTTCTCTAAGATTCTTCTTCTCTGTTGGCCGAGATCTTCACTTCTATTTCTGGTATGGAGGAGTCAAGATCTCTTCACAAGATCTTACCACAAGTGAATGAGAATCTTAACCACATCATACTTTATGTTTTCTTTTTCTTGCCATCATTGAGATGGTCTTGTTGCTTGCTCCATCTTCTTTTTGATGGCTAGGTGTAGCTTCCATGGTTGCTGGGTAATGACCGAAACAAGATAAAAAAAGTGAGAGAGAGAGAGGAGAAAAGAAAAGTAAATAATGGATATTAACACATTAATTAAGAAAATGATTTGCTTTTACTTCCCTTAGCTTTTAGGTAGCGTTCCTCATTAAGACAAGCCATCTAATTAATGACAATTTTTCTCTCATAGTTTCCATGCATTTATTAACTTTACTTTAATGAAATTTGAATACCATTACATGGTGAAGTAGTGTGAGATCCGTTGAAGGCATAAAGCAATAACAACATTTGCTTTCCAGGTTAATTGGTTTCGGATCATACATTGGATCATGTAGTATCAATATTAATTTGGGCTTGTAGCCATAATAGTTCAATTTGGCCCAATTAATATCACAATAATTCAGCCATACTTCATTGAACATTTTTTAATCAAAGCTGAATGAGAAATAAATTCACACTTGGGCTTGCAGCCTTTCTTTTAATTTTTTCAGCCCAATAATAAACCTGCATCACAAAATTATTAATTAACATATGTTAAATAAAAATTAAATTAATAATTTTGTAATTTATTATTTCAATAATGTTTGTTCATCATCAAAATTAAATTAGAGTTTTTCAAACTCATCAATAATAATAATAATATCCAAGTAGAGAAACTTCTTTAGAGAACTCTTCACAGAACGCAACTCACCAAACTCTGGTTCTCTCTCCTTACTTCTGAATGATGAAAGATCTTCTTTTATCTCCTTGCATATTGCTGGGTTCCTCTTCCTAGGTCAACTTCTTGAGCTTTGTGCTTCACCAACCCAACCGTTCACTTTCTCCCATTTTTTACTCAAATTAGGGACTTTACTTCTAACCTTCTCTTGTTGACCGAAAACCATAGGAAAGCATAAAATAGATATCCTCAATGGTAAACCCAGATCTTGGCCATTGAGAAGCTACTTGGTCTCCAAGACTCACTTGTGACCGTAGATACATAGCAGTGGGAGCAGAAATCAACTTTTCCATGAATCCTATTTTCGGACTAGCAGAGAGTTGGGAAGAAGAGAAGAAAATGAGATGCACGTAGATGGAAATAAAATCACATTTAGCTTCTGGCCTCTTCTTGATATGGATTGATGTGGCTGATTGGACTTCTACCATTTGCTTAACTTTTCTCTTTCTTGCTTCTTTGGTGAATAGCTTAGGGAAGAAGCTCTCTCTTTCTTCTGTGATTTCTCATCAAGAAAGGAAAAAGTGTACGTTGATTTGGTGAAAGCAAATGAGAGGGAATTGCTTGCTAAATTCAAGTCGGGCTTAGATCGGATCTTGATTTGCTTGGCCTGTCTGATTTCTTTCTTTATTTTTCTTTGGGCTTCTGTTTATGTTATAGCCCACCAGCCTTATTTATATTTTTCTTATTCACTTGGGTTGCTGTTTTATATATGTTTTGGCCTGCAACACTAAACCAACATAATCAACACTAATTAGGTAATTAGCTCAATAAACCAATGTTTTTCATCATCAATTATATTAGTTAATAGTATTAATTATTGTTATCTATTTTATTTATTTACAGTCATAATTAAATCTTAATTAAATCTAATATAATTATAGTAAGTTTCTATAATTATAGCAATCTAAACCTGCTTCATATATAATAATAATATTATACATATTTATATATCTTTTTTATCTCTTTCCTAAAAATTTTGGCATATAATTAATATGGATAACATATATATATACTTAACAGGTGTCTCTATTTATATAATATTTTTAATTGTAGCAAGTATCTCAATTAAAAATTCGTACCGTGTGTAATTAGTGTGTGTATGTATATATGTAAGTCATAATAGTCAATTATTACAATTATTTATCATCTTAAAAATTCATACCTCATTCATAGACAGTCATATTTCTTAGCGTGTTTCTTAATTTATTTTTTATAACTTATTGAATACAATTTATTACAGTAAATTAATTATATCAATTAATTGATTTGATTAGGTAGTTAAATATCATACGATTTATTATAATTTATATTAATCAAATAATTATAATTTATTATATCAATTATTTAAATTCATTAATTTATAAGGTACATAATAACATAAATAATTTGTTACTTATACTAATTAAATAAAATAAATATAGATTAATTTAGTTAAAAAAATTATTGCTCCTATGTTTTCTTATTTATTTTTTAATTCATTAAATTCAATCAACTATTTTTAATTAATTTTTTAATTCAATAAATCAAATAAAATCAATTATACTAATTATTTGTATCAACTAATTGATTTGATTAATTCTTAAAAATATTTTTATTTATTTTATTTCATTTATTTAAATACATGAATTATAACTAATTAGTTATTTAATTTTAGTAGGATAAATATCAAATTCTATTCCTAATATAAAAATATAAAATTTTATTTATTCCATTTTTATTTTACCACTATAAAAGACCATATACGCTAGAAAAAATATCATTCATTTACCAATTATTCTTTTATTGGATAGCTTTCACAACAATTCTTTTTCTTCCTATGAAGCGTCGTCACAAGAAAGCAACTATCGTGGACACAAGTTACCACACACTCTTCAACTCCCGTGCTCATCATTCAAAGTAATATATGATATGTTATTCACAAAGCATTTATTTTGATCAAAAGTGTTATCATGTATGCATAAATAAAAAAAATCCGTAATTAAGCTTAAGTCATTTACCTATTTGTGTGGTATTCTATAGTGTGAAATTACTTTCAATGTGCAATGATATTATAGTTTAATTTATACTTTTATTTTAGAACTGTGTTATGATTTTATCTCATCATTTTTTCTCTTAGATATCAAGTTGATGTATTTTTATTTATTATTATTGAAACGGATGTGATATAAAATTTGTTAAAAAAATTCTCACATTCAATTTATTTTATTGTAGTCTTCTATCTCTTCTATTTCTTTTTATTTTTTTTAAATATCATATAATTTATTATAATTTATACCAATTAATTAATTAGAATTCATTATATCAGTTTGTTTAATTCATTAATTTATAATATGCATGATAAAATATATCATTTATTACTTATACGTTTATTCTTCTAAAATCTAAATCTCAATAATTATATTTTTAGTTTTTCTTATGAACAAAATATTATTAAAAATGAATAATAATTAACCACTCATACTTTTAATCAAAGTATTTGGATCATTTTTATATTTATTAATATTAATTGTTGATTATTTTTTCGTAAATAAACTGTATTATAATTTTATGTTAGTTCATAATTGATTAATGATTAATGTTCATTAATATCATACTTTTACTTTTTTAAATTATTTTAAATGAATATTTTATCAAATACTAATTAAAGTCTTTCATTCTTCTATTTGCTTTTACTAATCTATTATCAAATTATTATATAAAATTAAAATCATATTAATAAATTTAATATTAAATTTAATATGACTTTTTATATAGAATATTTTTAGATATTTTTGGTCTAATCAACCAAAACTATTCAATTATGAATAGTCATATCTATCTTATTTTATATTATTAACTAATTAAAATTACTAAAATTTAACAATATAACTCTATTTTATATTTTTATATTTAGTCCAATCTATCTAAACTATATAATAATCATTTCAATTTTTATATTTTATAATGTAATACTACATACATTAATAGTAAAATAACATAGTAAATTAGCATGTTTTAATATTAAATATAAAATTAATATGTACAAAAAATTTTAAGTTTTTAAGTCAATACGGATCATTGTAAACAATATTTATTCATGATATAAACAAAGAAATACAGAATCTTAAGTTTTGCATATAAAAATTTAGAAACATGTTATATGTACAAATGTAATTATATAGTGTTAATTTTTTTAATGGTATAGACTAACAATTCTAATTTTATTTCATGGTTAAATTAAAAAAAAAGTCGTAATTTTAAAGGTAGTCAAAAAAATAACGAAGGGAGTTAACTTATATTATTCTATTAATTTATTCAATATATTAAATTATTTTATTTATATTCAGATTAATTTTTAAATGTTTTAAAATAAAAAAGTATAATTAATTATAATTTGCATCTTAAATTATATTGAGTACATAATATTCTGTTGTGCTATTAAAAGTAAAAATGAGATAACAAATATAATTTTATCTTTGAAAATTAATTTGGTTTATGGCCATGATGCAGTGTTACCTTTGGAAATTAATTTGAATACTTTAAGAGTATCAAAACAAAATGATTTGCCAGTCGATAATTATTGAAATGCAATGTTTGATGAGTTGAATGAGTTAGATTCAAGTCTCTGGCCGCAGTCCAACAAGAGCATGGGAGATCTTGAGATAAAACTCTTCACGGAAAACTTGAATTGGTTGAGCAATTGCAAGACAGTTTTCTATTTTAGATTTGGCTGTAGCCTCCTCAGTTTCAGTTTCTTGGAGTTGAAATTGAGATTCAATGTTTCATTGAGAATTTGTTGGAATTCTTGGATTGAGGCAGAATGTGGTGTGTTAGTTGGCAATACAAAGGAGAAATTCAAGCAATCTTTCAGAAGTTTGTTGAGAATGGAGTCATTAACCCATGTGGTAGGTGGATGATCCAAGAGTTTGATGAGTGATTGAAGTTGTTTCCGAGTGTTGGGATCTAATTCGATTGGAGGCTTTGATATAACAGGCCTTGAGATTGCTGGTACAGGCACTAGCACTTTGTTTTCTTGGATAATTTTGTTTAAAACAGAAGTTAAGTCTTCCAAAGTAGTACTGGTTGGTGTGGTAGGAACATTTGACGTCCCTGGTTTTAGTCCTGGAGGAGTCTGGAGTGTAGGATCAGGTTGTAACTCTGGAGGGGTTTCCAAAACTTTGGATCGAGAAGAGTCTGAATTGGTGGTGTCAGCAGCCTTAGAAGCAGAGTCAAAATATGGGACTGCTTGGTTTTCTTCAATAAAAGTAGCTTGATCATTTGGTGAAGTTGCTTCGAGTCTGTGGGTTTTTTTTTTTGGAGAGTGTTGCAAAAGATTTGTTGTGGAATCAATCACCTGTGTTGTATGAGAAACAGGTGGAAAGGTGTCTGAAATTGTTTGAGTGGGTCCTGTGAATTGAATAGAGTCATGTGATGTAGATTGTTCTTGACCTTGTTGTTGTGGCAGAATTGACTGGTCAATAATCCCAACAGTTGATGTCGAATGGACAATATTGACAGGTTAGTATAGAAGGTACACAGTTACAAGTTTGAAATCTATTTTAAATTAAAGTATGATATGTGTAGAGATAATGGTATTACCTGAGAGAGCTTGGATCTTAATACTAGTTGAGAACCAGAATCAGAATCGGCTGCATCTTCTGATGGAGAAGAGACAGTAATAGCATCTTTATTGGTTGGCTCACTCTCATCAGCGCTCTCACTCGATGTCAGTAGTACTAACTGATAAAAGATTCAAAATTGAGTCTAAATAAGAATACCTAACTTATATGGTTTTTAAGTTAAAGAGAGGAATTATAAAATTACCTTTCGAGAAGTTCTGGTAGGAGTTCTTCTACTTTTAGAGGGTGGTGGTCGAATAATTTCAGGTTTCCTTTTTTGAGTTCTTTTCGGGGAACCCTCAGCAACAGGGATAGTACGAATTACAATTTGTTGAATTTCTTCCAAGGTACAAGTGTACCTAGAATAATAAGTAGTTCACCATTCAAAACAGGATTATGTGATATAGAAACTGCGATCGTACACCATGAAATTGAAGCGGTCCCTGCGCTGTTGATTCTTTAAGAGGCAAGAATCAAAATCCTCTTGATTGGTTAAAGCAAAGTGGCAGAAAGGCTCATCTTTTCGAGGTTGTGGTGTTGGGATGGCTTGAAAAAGTCTAAATTGGCTGGCTATCATATTTGGAGCATACAGGGTGATTTTGAATTTTTCCTTTTTGTGTAAAGTTAACCCTATTGGTATTACTTGTAGAGCCAGCATATTTGCCCAACTTCGATTTGTAAGATCATTTGCTTCATTGGTGTCAGGGAAGAGTAAACGGTCCAACCAAGCAGAACCACGATTGCGACGCAAGAAAGGAGTTAAATTGAGTTGGTCATTGTCAAAATCTTTACAAGAATGGAAAAGGGAGAAAACAGCCCAAAATCTATCTTCATCTGATTCAGTATCTGAAAAATTTGGTTTGCATTCAGTTAATCGAAAATCTTTAATGTATTGCTTGTCAGTATTACCATATTTCAGGTTTTGTCATAAAATTTTCGAAAATGGCATTAAGGCATAGTTGGAGAAACTATAGAAGGCCTCCTGCACTGATGATTTTGTTGTCTCGGGGGTCACAAACAAATTGACCAAACTCTTCAAAAATGTGTGCTAGAAGAAGCTTGGCCAAATTGAGAGCTTTTCCTTCGTGAAGAAGAATGGCTAGAGGAAGGTAAATTCTCGATATTTGGATACTTCGAGAATAGAATAGGATGGCATTCAACCAATAAAATAGGAAAGCAACATGTTCATTATCAGTGATTTTTGTACCTTCTGCACCTATGTTGTGGGCAATGAAGTTACTGTAAGAGTTGGTCAGGACCACATTGTATTGACGCTTTGACTGCATGTCAAGAGTACAGTATGGGAAATTGATCGAAAGCCCTGTAATAGCAGCCACGTACAGAAGAGACATTCCAATCATTCCACATGGAAGGTGAAAGTTGTTAGTTGTTCTATTCCAGAAACAGTTCGCAGCCCCAATCATCCAAGGGTGGGTGATTAGTGAGAATTGGGAGAGCGTTAGTAGTTCATGGATTTCTGAAGATTTTCAATCAGCATTTTTAGTAGGCTCAAGACGTCGATACCAAGCTGTGAAATCGTAGCCCCTAAGACTAATCTTCGGATTATTCCTGAAAGTCTTTTGGTTGATAAAATGAGAAATATTGAAGGATTGGTTTATCAACAAATCTTTCCCTTTGGCACTTGGGAAGAAAGAGAGTTTTTTGTTCGCCCTTTCCAGAGATTCAATTGGTCCAAGGAAACAGTGTGTCTTGGCTCCAATGGTGAAAGGGATTAGGATTCTGGTGTCTTTGGATGACAAATGAGGATCGTCGATGACTTCATCATTAACTTGGTTGAGAATGCGAAGAGCTTGTGGAGATGGCGGTGTTATTTTGTGACCTTTTCTCTTATCTTGGGTGGTAGTTTGAGAAGAAGAACTAGTCATTTTCAGGAAGAATAAAGATTGAAGATTTAATGAAGAAATCTTAGGGTACAGAGAAAACTCAGAGAATGATGGAGTTCAGGAAGTTTGAATGAAGGTAACAATGATGAATTTAAAGTGTCACTGTAGCCGTTACTGTAAAGGAAATGTGAATAGAGGTAACTTCACGAAGAAGATGAAGTAATGGAGAGAGAAAGCGCAAGTCTCGAGAGACGTGTCGAGTGGATCAATCGTAATGGGAGATTTAATGGTAATTATTGTTGATTTTGAAACTGACGTTTTTTGGATTAAATGCTTTATTTTTCGATAACGATATCGAAAGCAATCATATTAATCCAAGGGGGCAATTTGTTGATCGAAAATATTTTCGATCGAAGAGATTTGTCAGATCGATGTGAATCAATTATGGTTTCTCGAGAAGACACATGCATAAGTATGAGTTTGAGAGTAGTCATCGTTGATTTGGGTTTCGATTATTTTGTCGAATCGAATGAGGTTTAATCGAATAAGGGATTTGATTTAAGAAATCGAGTAAAGCCTTCGAAGAGCTGATTGAATAGAAGTGGAAGCGGAAAGGTTAGTAGCTTTCATCATGCAAGGAAAACATGGGGAATATCTACAATCACGCAGCGGGAACAGTTACCAAGAGTGATTGTATTTCAAATTCATAATTTCTTATTTAATTGTAATTTAATTAACCGTTATGTAAGATAGCCTATAAATACTGTGAAGTGTTAGAGAATAAGGGTTGGAACTTTTACTCAGAAAAAACACTCTAGCACTCTCACATCCCAGCGAATCACTGAATTTGCGATTGAGTTACATTTTCTATAGGGTTCCTTCCATCTTCTTCTTTTATTTAATTTGTCTTTACTGTAACTTTAACATTTCAATTAATCATGTTTACTAAGTATTCTCTACTTTTCTTTTTAATTTTTCTTTTTGCATTTTATTGTTTAAGTTAAGAATTCTTTGATTTAATTAAAGGCATTTTCATTGTTTTATTTTAATTATGATGCAAACCTTTTTTCATGTTCCATGTATTTAGTTTTTTTGAAGATTTTAATTTCTAAGTTTCATTCATTAATTTACAAATTTGCTTTTTCTTTATTTTCAAACTCTCTGTCTAATCGAAGACACTTTGATGCACTTCTAGAAAACTGGTACTCATACAGAGAAGTAGGTTTCACTCCCAAATTCCTAAATATCAAACAACTATCGATTTGCTAAAAATTGACAAAACACTACTTATAATAATGAATAAATGGTTAAAATAATTCATTTAATTTCAACTACTAATTTAATTAATCCCTCACATTTTCATTTAATCAAATTAGCACCTAAATTAACTAATAATTAAAGATGGTAAAAAAATTCGCACTTGCAAATACATGTGAAAATTATTCGCGATGGAGAAGCTAACAAGGACTTGTAAAATCTCCACGAAAAGGAAGACCCACTCCACAAATAAATAAGAACAGGAGACTGGAGCGGGAATTAAAGTACCGATTTTATGGGAACTCACAAAATCTCCGCAAAACGAAATTCACTTAAATATTCTTATATATATAAGTTGGGTAAATAATTTTAATTTAGTTTATTTTAATTTATATGTTAAAAATTTTATGTGTATATTTCTATGTTAAATTTGTGTTTGATTTAATATATTCAGTTGAATTGTATAATAATTTATTATGGTTTTATTAATTTGCTTTTTTAAAAAAAATTAAAATTTAATGATATCTATAAATACTCGTAAAAAAAATAATATAACCGATTGTCATTTTTACTAATAAATCATATTAGTCAATGACCTATTTTTTTCTCACAGCATTGGTCATACCATTAGTCAATTGGTTAAATGATGATTTACCATATCTAAATTACCTAATTATCCTATGAGTTTAGCTAAAATAAAGTTGTTAAGTGCTAATTAAAAAAGTTTTTTTATAAAAAAATAAAATAAAATCATTTTTTAATACATTCTTTATGTATTCATTAAAATAAAAGTTTTTAAATTTTTTATTAAAAATAACTTTAATATTTGTTGACAAGACACGTGATAACTAAATTTTTATTTTAAAACCAATTATAAAATCTAAAAATACTGTATCTTTCTCTTCCAGTTACAACTCGTCATTGACATCACAACCATTTATGCCATTATTACCACCACTATGACCACACAAACCTCTCTTTCCCATCCATTTTCACTTTGTAACTTGTGCTTTGTAACTTGTGCTAATAGGACATGGGATATATCTTCTTCCATTCTTAGTAACAAGGCAAGCCAATCTAGATTGACACATAATAACACACTATTATTTTTATAAGTTTTGCACTGAAACTCAGACCCAACCTAACCAAATCTTGGCTTTTGTTATATTGGCAATGTCAAAATGATGATACGTCCTAGTAGTATGAGGGCCGTATCCAACTTTCATGAATGGAACCAACAGTTTTATTGAAATTTGGTTAACATTTAACCAACAAAAACAAAGTGAGAAATCTCACAACTTTAAATAAAATCTCACACCATTAAAATCACCAATAATAATTAATTGATGGTTATAAATCACAAAACTTGCTACCTCGTAATACTCCTCCTAATTAAATACTGGACTTGCAAAAATTGGCAATGCAACAAGTTCTATTTTTTTTTCGTTTATCTTTGCAAAAATCTATAGTTTGTTTGTGACAAATTTTATAGACAAGGCGAATACAACTCTAGTTGAGATTTTAAATATAATTTTGAAAAGTAGTTCGAATTGATTAATTTGACATGGTTAATTGAAATAGATTTAGATTCTCTCAATTTTAAATTTTATTTTAGAAAATAAAGTGTGATCTCTCATTTATTTTATAGGCAAGACAAAAAAAAATACAAAAGAAAATTATTTAAAGGTAAAAAATTATACTTTACTATATTAAGTAAAATTTTAAAATTTAGAAGATTCAAATTCAATCGAAAAAATGTTATCAAATTAGTCTGGTTCATTGTTGGACCTTTTGTAATTTTTGACTATCCAATTGGAGTAGGGAAAAACATGTGATATATTCCTTCTAGACATGGCTTCTTTGGATGTTTGTACCCAAATAATTCAATGCATTGGCATCAAAGCAAATGTCTTTCGTGCATTGATTTACAAGGAAATCCTTCTCTCCCATCATCAAAGAAATTAATTAATTTGTTATTGTTAGATTAACCTATATTTGGAAGAATTATACAAAATCCCCATTATCTACAACTCAATAATGCACAATTCATTTTTATCTCATACTTTAATATCCCTCTGATTTTGGTCGTTTTATATTTAACTGTTTATTTTAGATTTGGGGGAAAGAAAAAGAAAGAAATGCAGAACAATGTCTTATCTGTGTGGTCAGTGATCAAAAGGAAGGTAATTCAAACAATATGGCAATGGATATGGATATGAATGCTATGAGACTATATAAGTTAATTTCTCCCACTGTGTAGAAACAGCATATGAACATGGCTAAACTAAAGTTTGCGTCGTAGTCAAATCTTGATACATATGGCATCAAAGGCGAGTGTATTTATTGCTGAAACAAACCAAGGAGGGAACTGAACAAATAACATTAAGTTTAATCATAATTCAAATGCTATATTACTGAAATCCATCACAGAAAACATGTTTAGTGTAAAACTAAATTAGAACTCAATTGAACTCTAAGAGAAACAAACTTTGCTTTTCCCTAAGAAAAAACGGGGTCAACGAACAACAATGTTAAAGAAACCTAGCTGCCAAATTTGCTACACTTCATCTTCAACCGCAACAATTTTGTATTTCCCTGATTGCTGTTGCTGCCAAAAAAAAAACCCATCAAAATTGAATTCCAAGTAAATCAATACGAGTGAGTTATAAAACGGTTACCTTGTCCCAAATTTGGGTGTGGGTTTTGCAGAAGCCAGCAACAATGGTAGCACCCTTCTTGCCTTGCTTATACTCAATACAAAGCTCCTCTTTAATCCCACAAGTAACATGAAACGCCAAACCGCACTTTGGCTCAGAGCACACAACAGCACAACCATCACAAGAATCACAAACATAGCACCTCTCCAACCACCTCTTCTTCGGAACCATAGAACAATCGATTCCTTCTCTCCCTTCAGGATCCAAGAAGAACACCTCCGGCACCAGCAGCGCGCAAACGATGTGAGCCCAACGGTTATCCGTTGTCTTCTTCATCGCGCCTTCGGTCACCGGACAGAGGCAGCAGCAGCAGCAAGAACCAGAGGATGCATCTGAAGCAGCTTCTTCGTCTTTGAAACGACACCGTTCGCAGAACCAGTCTCCGTCTGGGATTGACTTTGAGAGCGGATTTCCGTAGCAGGAAGCGTGGACCATTAGGTCACAACCGTCGCAAAATACGATTGGATCCGTAGGGTCTCCGTCTGTGCTCTGGCACACACAGCATAAAATCCCGTCGTCAACGTCAACGTCAACATCATCGCAATCGTTGACGTTACCGTTGCCGTCAAGATATTGCTCTTGACGCTTTTGGAGAGATGAGGGGAGAGATTGGAGCTTTTTGTCGATTTCTTGGTATTCGAGGTTGAGGTCGATTTGGAAGGGTGAAACGGCGTCGTTTTGTGGGAGGAAGGGTTGAAAAGCGCATACTCTTTTCTTGGCGGGTAAAGAATAAGCAGTGGCGGAAGGAGGGATTGGATTTGGGTTCAGGTTTTCGTAAAACGCAGCGTTTCGGGAATCTTTGCGCTTCTTGGCAGGTAAGGGAGTGTTTTGTTGTTGTTGTTGGAGTTGTAATCTGAGTCTCTTGAGGGGAGGTAGGTCGTAGAATGTGGAACCAGAAGAAGAAGAATCCATTTTTTGTTCGGGGGCGGGGGGGTTCTGTCTCTGTGTCTTTGGTAGGTTCGTGAATTGGAATTTGACAAGTGAGAAAGAAATGGGTTTGGCACTTTGGTGCTATGCTTTCAATTCAAAACTAAAAGATGCAATGGAAGTGGAAGCGGTGAATTGAAAGGGAAAATGAAAAATGAAAGGGAAAAGAGGGCCGGGAAAACGGAGGAGGGAAGCGAGGAGGGGAGAGGTTTTCGAAATGAAAACATTTTTGGTAGTTTAGGGCAATGAAAATTTGGCGCGGAAGCCAAACGGTTTGTGTGTTTACTGTTTAGACTTTGGAATTTTTTTGATAAATAAATTAACGCGGGCGCGGTTTGTTTTCTGAAATCTGGATCTGGTTGTTGCCATTCCGACTAGATTAGTACTAATTAATTAAGTACAAGTTGTACAATACAAACTAAATAAATTATTAGAATATTAGTAATTACTTAAGCTTTTTTTTTTTTAATAAGAAGTCCAACACAATAAGGAGAAGTATTTAAAAAGCGCTTTTTAATTTTGATATTAAAGAGTAGTTGGTGTTAGGCGTGGATATGGGGGGACTGGGTGCTTAACAAGGGTGTGGTGTCAGGAAGAATGCTATAACAGGAACTAGAGATGTTGATCGTCCTGAACTTCACATTGTAAATTATCTGTCTAATCCTGATTATGTAAATTAAATTTTTTAATTTTTTGCAAATTTCTGTATTTTAATTAAATTTTGTAGAATTTTTTTTTATTTTATGGTTAAATATTGCAGTTAGGTAGATAGATATGTAAATGTTGATTGTTACAGATTTTGTAAGAATTTTTTCGGAGTAGTATTAGAAATTTTAATTAATTAATAAAATCTAATGATTAATTTAAAAATTATAATATTAGCAATTATGATAATTTTTTGTTATTATGTTTAAATATTGTTAGTTAATTGGAAAATATGTTAAAAAAAATTTTGTAAGACCGTTAGAAATTTTGATTAATGAATAAATTTTGATGATTAAATTTATAAATTATGATTGTAAATTGTTTGTTATTATGTATAGATGTTGTTAGTTAGTTGGAGGAAATGTAAGATATTATTTTTCGAATAGATTTAGAAATTATAATTTAGTAACTTAGCTTTTATGATTCATGTTATAAATTATAAGTTTAGGAATTATTTCCACACATTTTTGTTGGAAATTATATATTTAGGATTTATTATAATTTTTTGTTGGAGAATATGTTAGAAATCTTTTTGTAATACGAGTAGATATTGTAGTTAACTAATTAACTTTTGTGATCAATGTTGAAAATTATAATTCTGATTTTGTAATAGATTTAGAAATTAGAATTACTTAATTTACTTTTGTTATTAATTTAAGAATTTATAATTCGGAACTGCATCATTAATAACGATATTTTTTAATATTAATTGCAAGGCCAATTTACTTAATACATAGTTCATTTGGGAAGAAAGGTAAATTATAAGAATTCAATTATAAATAAACTAAGAATACTAAAGTAACGTTAATTTCGTATCTTGTTAGTTAGACAATGTTTTTCAAATGTTGTTTGTAAATAGCTGAGAAGTTATAATTAACTAATTAATTATTATGATTAATTTTTGGAAATTATAATTATAGGAATTATGATAATCTTTTGAAGTTATGTTTACATGCTGTAGTTTGATCATTTGTTAGTTATTTTTTTGTAATTCATTTGTTAGTTATTATTTTGTAATTGGACTAGAAATTATGATTAATCGATTAAATAGTATGATTAATTTAAGTTGTAAATTAGTAATCATTCATGATTTGACTAGTAACATGTTATGTTTTTTCAGAGTTCACGGATGATGACATGTGACCACCCACTGCCTCCTGATCGGTACCATCCAAGTGTAGAGGATCATTTACGGGTTACTGGGTTTTATCATGCCTCTTAGATTGGAGTAGTTCAATGCCAGAAAGCATTGATAAATGCTTTAGTGGAGAGGTGGCGGCCGGAAACACACACCTTCCACCTTCCGATTGGTGAGTGCACGGTGACCCTGGAGGATGTAGCCGTTATTTTGGGCCTCCCGACGAACGGCCTTCCGGTGACGGGGATGACCTTGAGCAGCTTTGAAGCATTGGAGGGTGAGTGTTTCCATCAGTTTTGGGTTGCACCGAGAAAGGCCGACTATAGAGGGAGCGGCATAAAAATGACATGGCTTAGGAATCTAAAAGAACGTATACAACTGACTGACGAAAACAGTATGCAGAGATACGTCAAGTGCCACATTATGTTGTTATTGGGTACTATCTTACTTGGAGACAAGTCAGGGGCATCTGTGCACTGGAAGTTTCTGCCTTTGCTCCGGGATTTTCATAGTATCAGTAATTTTAGTTGGGGATCGGCATGTTTGGCGCACCTATGCCGGGCATCTCGTTTTGATTGTAAAGAAATCGATGGTCCGTTAACACTTCTGCTAGCTTGGTTTTAGATCCACCTACCCTATCTTGCGCCCCCTACTAGGGAACCACGCAGTTTTCCGCTTGCAAACAGGTAACATTGTCAACTTACTTGTTATGTTCATAATTCTATTTAAGATGTGCTAGTGACATAAATAATTTCAGGTGGCGTAACTGGGAGCGTGGTGACAATCGGTATAGATATCTTAGCCTCGCCTGGTGACAATCGGTATAGATATCTTAGTCTCGCCCACTTTAGGAAGGCATTAGATGAGGTTCAGGAAGGGCAGGTGTGTTTTTATTAGAAAATATTTGTCTCGAACTGAGGTTGACTGTTATTTGGCTTGTAATCACGTATGTCTTATGTTGTGTGCAGTTCGTGTGGGTTGCTTATGGTGTGGATCGCATTGATCCGGGCATAATCCCAGAAGACATCCTCCTGCACGCAGTAGTCTGGAGCGCTACGGTTCCGTTGATTTTATTCGAATCTATTGAGTGGCATGCAACGGATAGAATTAGAAGACAGTTTGGTTTTGTTCAGGGAGTTCCACCTGAGGAATGGAATCTGGGAAGGGCACATGGAGAAACACTGGCTGGTCCTAAGAATCTTGACTGGGCCACAGCCCCGTCCCATTCATGTTGGATTATGCACTGGACAAACAGGTATAATAACGTTCTGAGTGAGTATCTGGAACCTTCACAGCATCCGTTGGATGTTTACATGGACTGGTATCGTACACAATATGGCAACCATTTGAACTTGTCAAATGTTGTAGTTCAAGAGAACGATGAAGGTGAACAAGTAATGGATGATGAGGGTAACCCAGGTATAAATGATGATGGTAGCCCAGTAATGGAGGATGAGGGTAGCCCAGTTATTGATGTAGCCAATGAAGAACCGGGGGCACAGTCACAGCCACATCCACCTCCACCTCCAGCTTATCAAGAACAATTTCAGGCCTCGGTACCATATGTTGTTCAGACACAATTTACCCCGTCATACCCAATAGATCAACAATACTGGAGTACCCCACAGTAGGATGCAGGAGAGGGCGCTTCTTTTAGCCAGTTGCTTGGGTTCATGGCTGCGGATGCAGGGCAGTCACAATTTAGCCATCAACCTGAATTTATGCCCGGTAGGTATTCTTTGGACGCGAGGATTCCATGCCACACTACCTCAGTTGCTTCTGGAGGTTTGGAAACTGGAGATTCCAGTAGAAGTGACGGTGGTCGGGGGATATTTAATAGCCGGAACCTACGGCGTGTATCAATGGGTCAGATTGAAGAAAATGCCGGGACAGGTGAGCATGAAACGGATGAGTATCTCGTGGATGAACCGGATGATGAGGATCAAGACGAGAGCAACGATGAGGAGATGGATGAGGATGAAGAATCTCGCAACAATGCCCCTGATGATGGGGATGATGCAGGTCCGACTTGATTTCACTGTCCATTGATTATGTTGCATTCGTCTCAGGACTTGTGTCTTTATGATTATGTTTTGAACTTGTTGGTTTCTTTTTTTTTTGCCTTTTTATCCCGTGTTTTCATCATTTTGGATAGTCTGTTTCATTAAATTATGTACAGGTGAGACAGGTAAACATTACAATCTCAGGGTGGATCCGCCACGTCGGAGCGCTAATCGATACACCCCGTCCATGTTCAAGAAGGACAAGAAGAAATGCAAGAACATCGTCGAGAACATAAAGTGGGCAATAAGAAAGTAGTTGTGTTTGTATCATAAGTATCGTGTATGTATGTCGGAAACTCGTAATTTGAACTTAATATTGTGTATCTATGTTGAAAACTTGTATTTTGAACTTAATATTGTGTTTGTATGTTGGAAACCTGTGTATTAATTCTTTTAGTCATGCAAATTTAAGATATTTTACTTATCTTTTAGTCATATTAAATTAATTTATTTTTGTTTTACATTTAATCTTTCTTAAATTAATTACTTTTTAATTATATCATTATTAAAATAAAAATTAAACTTTGTTAAATATCTATAAATTAAGTCATAAAGAAGTTTCATGAAAGAACAATGTTCCGATAAACATAAACAAACGGATAAAAATAAACAAGCAAATGCCATAAAGTACTACAATGAAACATGATAGGCATAAATCTACTGTCCTGGGTTGCTGGGACCTACACCAGCTGACCGACAGCATCTACTTCGGCTGTGTCCCTCGGCTCCACATTGCCGACAACGCCTAGGAGCACGTAACATTCGTGTGTCCATTTCGTTCAAGAAACGTGTCATCCTCGGGCGACCTTTCGTCACCCGTCTCAGGTTCGGATTCGGGACAAATCGAGGGCCGCTGTACACAGGCCACGTTGTGGGATTCCCCAGTGGCCGAAACCTAGCTCGGTAAACCCTCCGAACTTGGTCCATCTTGTAAACTTCGTGGACATACACTCGCCAATCCAGTCGCTGATTCGCACAACATGCAAAAACATGTCGATAGGGAATCCGATCCACCTGGAACTCACCACAGTCACATCGTTGTTGACGGAGGTCGACGGCATACTCAGTTCCACCTGGCATCTCACGAACCTCGAAGACCTCATTCATCCTGTCGAAGCAATTAACCTGGATGTTTGAACATGCAAGTTGATTTGCATTCAATTTCGACGTGACAACCTCAGAAAAAACATGTCCAGCTATTATCCGCGACTCCACCTCGGCTCTTTTTCTAGTGAACAACTCGTTAAGCCTGTAGAATGTGGCTTTGACAAGTGCAGTTATAGGAAGATTGCGTGCCCCCTTCAACACTGAGTTGATGCATTCCACTAGGTTTGTCGTCATGTGACCCCAGCGGTAGCCACCGTCATACGCCAACGCGTACTGTTCGCGTGGGATTCGGTTAAGCCAGTTCGTATATGCCTCGCCCCGTTCACGTAAACGCTGGTAGCGCTGTTCGTACTCACGCACCGTCCTCGAATAACCTGCACAACAATCAAAGCCACACAAGAGAAGAATTCATGAAAAACGCTGCTTGAAGGTAACTCGGTTAATAACGAAATTCGAATTACTAAAATTTACCTATATTGACCACAAGTTTTTGTAGGTACGGTGCCTTGAACTTTCTCAAGAAGTTCGACTCTATATGCCTGATGCAAAACATGTGGAATGCTCTCGGGGGCGACCAAGCTCCGTTGCTCCGGGCAATAGCTGCATTGATGGATTCGTGCCTGTCAGAAATCAGTCCCACACCATCCCGAGTCACAACATGTTGTCGCAGGTTACTAAGGAAAAAGTGCCATGCATCAGAAGTCTCCCCCTCCACAATTGCAAACGCAATAGGGACGATATTATTGTTACCATCCTGTGAAACTGCGACCAACAAACAACCCTTATACTTTCCGTACAAGTGAGTCCCATCAACCTGGACAACTGGCTTGCAGTGTCTGAACCCTCTAATGCAGGGGTAATAACTCCAGAAGACTCTGTGCAATACCTGGATATCAGTTACTTCCTCATCACCTTGATATGCAGACATAGTCTCGAAATGGACGATTGCTGATGGCTCCTTGTTACACATGGCCTGAAACCATATAGGCAAAGCTTCATATGATGCTTCCCAACCGCCAAATATTTTTTCCACTGCTTTTTGCTTCGCCAACCATGCTTTCTGATAGCTGATGGTGTAATTGAACTTCGACTACACTTCCGCAATAACTGATTTCACCTTTATCGACGGGTCAGCCTCAACCAACGGCTTTATTGCTTCCGCAATTGTGTTCGAATCCAGCTTCGAATGATCCTGAGAAATAGTGGCTCTAGTACAAGTGTGAGAACCGTTGTACCTCCTTATAACCCAACAATACTTTCTGCTGATCATGCTAATCCTGATAAGCCAATCACACCCTGATCCATACTGTGTACACTTCGCATAGAAGGTCAACGGCTCCGACTCATACACACGGTAGTCTACGCCTCTTCGGATGGTATAATCTTTCACCGCCATCATAACAGCTTCCCTAGAACTGAATTCCATTCCGATTGCAAATTCACCATTTGTGACCATAGGAATTTCTACCACAACGACAGGCAAATCAAAATAATTTAAGGCAAATACATTTAATAACTGAAATTAAGACTACGTCAATGCTCCCTATATCCACATAAATATAAATATTATTCCTATCATGTTGTCATCCCACTTTTAATATCATACAAACATAAACACATAAAAAACTTTGGACGAATGCGCACAAATTAATTTTCACGTGACTTATATTCTTATTTACATCTATCAACATAGATTATTTCCTAAAGTCTACTACTTTCTATATTTATATGTTAATACGTACCGGCACTCATATATTCCGGAAACTCCGGCGCATGCATGGCTTCCAAGTCCAGAACCCGCATGAAGGACGGCTCCTCAAAGGGATCTTCGTTTGCAAGTGCATTTGCAACGTCTCCCACATTTGGAGCCACCACCCCGTCACCTTGATCTTCTTCTCCGTCTGGAGCAACAGCTTCGTAATTGCTTTCAAACTCTTCCTCACTGTCACTATCATATTCTTCCTCTTCAATATCTCGGTCCACTTCAGATTGTTCGAATTCGACGTACAACTCTATCACCGATATCTGACCGCGACTTTCAAAATACATTGAAAACATCTCCTGCATACTCGCTTCGTCGGTTACATACTTGGTTTGATACTGCACGAAACCACCAAATACCGGTATGGGATATCTATATACCATACATGATATTTTTTTGGATATCTGAAAACCTATCTTCTCACAAATCACACCTTTTAGCTCCTCAAATGAGATTGTGAACGGAATAACAATATCTAACGGCTTCTCACAACTAAATCTCACTCCTTCAGATGTTTGTAACAGAATCTGACCAA
This sequence comes from Arachis duranensis, assembly GCF_000817695.3. Classification (NCBI taxonomy): domain Eukaryota; kingdom Viridiplantae; phylum Streptophyta; class Magnoliopsida; order Fabales; family Fabaceae; genus Arachis; species Arachis duranensis. Next base: position 28,038,728 of record NC_029775.3, read on the forward strand.
AATAATATACTCTAAGTGTAACTCTATCAACCATTTTTCATACTCTCATACATAAATATCTAGTAAACTCTCATTTACTCTTGGAGTTCAAATGAAATAACAGAGACGCAAGGAGAAGTAGAAGAGAAACAGGGGGAGGAAGAAGACGCAGAACAACGAAGAGGAATCAGATATGAGGAGTGCATCCGAGTTTCCAAAAAAAACACACACACACACACACTCAAATCGGACCCTCCGAATCACACACACGTACTCAAATCGGACCCTCCGAATCCTATTAAAAAAATTTTTTTTTCTCCTGCAACAAAACGGACCCAGCGACTCCGAATAAAAAATAAAAACAAAAAAAAAAATTTCTGCCAGAAAACGGACCCAACGACTCCATGATAAAAAAAAAATTATCTGCCAGCAAACGGACCCAACGAGTCCATGAATAAAAAAAAAACCACTAAACGTACCCTCCGATTCCACTTTCATACACAAAATAAAAAAAACTTAAATTTGGTCCCTTAAGGAATCGGACCCTACGATTACTACCTACAAGTTCAACTTTTTCTCCCGCGCAAGGCAATTGCTCGGTCCGACTCCCCCCTGCAATGGCTCAGAAAAAGCTGCCCCACACCATTGTCTAACACCACCATATTTCATATCCCTGCACAACTCATCCACCCGTCCAAGATTGAAAAAACTGAGCCTTTAAAAAGTTCAGAATTACAATATAAATACTAACAAAAAAAACTGAAATTATCTCTGACATTGCCATCAACAACTAGACTAAACAAAGTCAATCCACTCTTTATAATTTTTAATCGACTTGGTAATTACTTAAGCTACTAATACTTGTTCTTTTACTTAAGCTACTAATACTTGTTCTTTTGCTAACTGTCCAACTATGCATGATAGTACCAAAAATTATTAAAATCAATGTTATGATTCAAAACATAAATACAATTTCTCTTATCTTGAATTAAATATTTGTACATTATTAAATCAGGGAGTTTATGGCCGAATTGAGTCTTAAGGTCAACAGTTTTATTTTGATTTGACCTAAAATAAATTGGATCAATTCCATATAAAATTAGTATATATAAATTTATATATTTTATATATCAAAATAATAAAATTTTAATTTTTTAAATTAAATTTAATAAATATTATATTATATTTATACTAAAATAAATCATTTAAAAAAATATATCGTATAATATAAAAAATATTAATTAAAATATAAAAATATAATATAACATTATTAGATATATATATTTTTATTATAAAAAATAATTTTTGATTGGGTTAAGTGACCGAGAGAAAAATTTAAATCTGACCCGAAAATAATATCGAATAGAAATAACAAATTCAAATCCAACAAAATATATCTTAGGTTCGGACTAAATTTTAAATAGGACCAGATCTTGAACACCTCTACTATTAAAAATAAATTTGTTTTAAGAGTTAATTACCAATTTAATTTAATACAAAAAAATCTTTTAAAAAATTTGACTAAATGTTAACCCACCTCTCTCTAAAAAAATTCCAATTTGAAATTTTTATGCCGTTTAAGTTGTGGTAAAATTCTTGATAACTTGAGACTAAAATGTGTGTTGTCAAGCCATGTTAGAACATATTTTGAACCATTGTGTGCTTTTAAACTCCTAAAACAGCAAAAAGAGGTATGAATTTGCATTTTTTCGTAGCAATTTAAATTTTATGGGGGTTAAAAATAATAAAAATTTCAGCAGTGGTGCAGTTAACATTTACGAGATGTATCGCCAAATGCTCACTCTAAAAGACTTGTGGGCTACTAATAGAAGCAAGAGAAGGCTAATTACAAAAGGAGTAAGGAATGATACGCAAAGGAGTCATTTGTTTGGAGCCTTTTGCTACGATACAGTGTCTTAACTTTGTCTGTTTGTGCTATTATTTTTTTCTTATTTTCAATTTTGTTTAGTAGTGTTCACAAGTCGAGATGGTTCGCTAACTAATTAAATTTTAATTGGTTTGAATTGGTTTGGATTTAAAATTTTTTGTGAGTGGACCCAAACCAAATTCAAATCGATTAAATTTAAGTTGAATTGGTTCGGATAATTGGACATCCAATTAAAAATATAATTTATAAAAAATTTTTAAAAAATCGATAGATAAAAAATTGATTTGGGTTCTGCAATCTCATAACCAATACTCGAATTAATTACGATCGTGTTTAATCATTGATAAACCCCATTTTTAAGGTTTATCTTGTGCTTAATTTAGTAAATTTTATTCATTATTCTCATACTTATGCATGTAATTCGCATGTTTTACATTTTCCTTCAAAATTTTGCACTAAGATTGGAAACATACCTTTTTTACCTTAATTTTGCTAATTTTAATTCTTCCTAATTACCATTCAATGTCGTGATATGTTTGTTGAGTGTTTTTAGAGTTTATAGGGCAGGAATGGCTTAGAGGATGGATAAGAGGCATGCCAAAGTGGAAGGAACGCAAGAAAATGATGTTTTGGGAAGTTGGCAGCGACGCACATGCGTGGACGACGCGTACGCGTGACCAGGATTTTGTCAAGCGACGCGTATGCGTGACAAAGCGTCACGTGCTGCAGATATCAGAACTCGCTGGGGGCGATTTCTGGGCTGGTTTTTTCCCAGTTCCAAGCCCGAAAACACACATTAGAGGCTGCAGAGTGGAGAAATCAGGGAGACACTTCTCATTTACATAATTTTAGGTTTTAGATGTAGTTTCTAGAGACCTCTCTCCTCTTTCTAGGTTTTAGGATTTTTAGGTTTAGTCTTTCTCAATTTCAGATTTTTATTATGCTTTAATTTAGTTTCCCTTCTACTTTTATTTGTTCTAGCATTCTAGTTTATTTATTTTTCTTGTTGATAACTTTATGTTGCCAATTTAATTTATGAATATTTGATGTTAGATTAAATTTCTATATTAATGCAAGTTGAGGTATTTTATGTTTATTGCTTCTTCCTTCTTCCTTCTTTTGTTTTCATTGATGTTTGAAATTGGTTGTTTAGATTTTTTATTCTTTTATTACTTTTCTATACTTTTATTTTATGCCTTCCAAGTGTTTGATAAAATACTTGGTTGGATTTTAAATTAGCTTTCTATATTCTTGACTTGGATTGATTAGTTGAGACTATAGAGTTATCAAATTCTCTTGTTGAAGGGTGACTGAAAATAGCTGATTGGCTTAGGCTTCACTAAATCTAGTCTTTGATTAGGACTTGTGAACCTAAGTTGATTTTACTCACTTGACTTACCTTCATTGTAGAGGTTAACTAAGTGAAAGCGAAATACAATTACCATCACAATTGATGACGATAACGAGGACATGACTTCTAATTCTCAATCCTAGTGAAGAGTTTTCTTAGTTATTAATTTAATTTCTTGCCATTTTATTTCCATGTTTCTTATTTCAAAAACCCAAAAAGATACTTTTCCATAACCAATAGTAAAGACACTTCCCTCAATTCCTTGAGGTTATGATAAAGTATATTTTTGGGTTTTTTGAAATAAGTAACAAGAAAGTAAAATGGCAAGAAATTAAATTAATAACTAAGAAAATTCTTAACTTGGACTGAGAATTAGAAGTCATGTCCTCGTTATCGTCATCAATTGTGATGGTAATTGTATTTCGCTTTCACTTAGTTAACCTCTAACAATGAAGGTAAGTCAAGTGAACAAAATCAACTTAGGTTCACAAGTCCTAATAAAAAACTAGATTTAGTGAAGCCTAAGCCAATCAGCTATTTTCAATCACCCTTCAACAAGAGAATTTGATAACTTTATAGTCTCAACTAATCAATCCAAGTCAAGAATATAGAAAGCTAATTTAAAATCCAACCAAGTATTTTATCAAACACTTGAAAGGCATAAAATAAAAGCATAGAAAAGTAATAAGAGAATGAAAAATCTAAACAACCAATTTCAAACATCAATGAAAACAAAAGAAGGAAGAAGGAAGAAGTAATAAACATAAAATACCTCAACTTGCATTAATATAGAAATTAAATCTAACATCAAATATTCATAAATTAAATTGGCAACATAAAGTTATCAACAAGAAAAATAAATAAACTAGAATGCTAGAACAAATAAAAGTAGAAGGGAAACTAAATTAAAGCATAATAGAAATCTGAAATTGAGAAAGACTAAACCTAAAAACCCTAAAAACCTAAAGAGAGGAGAGAGTCTCTCTCTCTAGAAACTACATCTAAAACCTAAAATTATGTAAATGAGAAGTGTTCTCCCTTGATTCTCCCATTCTACAGCCTCTAATCTGTGTTTTCGGGTTTGAAATTGGGCCAAAACCAGCGCAGAAATCTCCCCCAGTGTTTTCTGATATCTGCAACACATTACACTTTGTCAGGCGTACGCGTTGCCCACGCGTACGCGTTGCCCACGCGTACGCGTCGATTGACAAAATTTTGGTCACGCGTACGTGTCGTGTCACGCGTACACGTCGCTTGCATCCTGCGCCAGTCACGCGTACGCGTCATGTCACGCGTGTGCATCGTTGCCAGCTTCCCAAAACATCATTTTCTTGCGTTCCTTCTACTTTTGCATGCTTCTTATCCATCCTTTATGCCATTCTTGCCCTATAAACCCTGAAAACACTCAGTAAACATATCAGGGTATCGAATGGTAATAAGAGAGGATTAAAATTAGCTAATTTAAAGCCAAAGAAGCATGTTTTCAATTATAGCACAATATTAGGAAGAAAAATGTAAAACATGCAAATTCTATGAATAAGTGCGACAATAAGGGATAAAATCTACTAAATTAAGCACAAGATAAACCCTACAAATGGGGTTTATCAATCTCTCCACACTTAAACATTAGCATGTCGTCATGCTAAATTCAAGAGAAGCAAAAGAGTGAAGAGAAATGGTAGAATGTATGAAATGTAACTTATCTAAATGCAAGCTACCTACATGCATCATGCTATTCTAATTACTAAAAGCATATACGTGGTCAAAGTGAGTCAAATTTCCAAGAAATCATATATGCACAATCAAGAGCTAAATAAATCACATAAAACACGTTCACAGTTGAATTGAGTTACTAAACAAAAAAAAAAAGAATTCATAAACTTGTAAGATAAGCAATGATCAATCATGTCTGATCTAATTTTACCCAATTACACTCATCGGGTCTAGAACCAATATAATCGGGTTGGTTGATTTTGGATAGGTAATCGGATTATCTGTACCGGTGAACACCTTTAGTTTTGTTATTTTGATTAGTATTGCTGAAGACTTTATATTGCTTGTATCAGGGGATTCAGAATGTGGTTTAGATCGATTTTGAGTCAAAAATTCATCTAATTCGAACACTAATTTTACCTATAGTGCGGTTGGATTGGATGATTTTCTCTAGACAATCCGATCCAATTTTAAATGGTTTGGATTGGATTGAATTTGCGGTTTTATAAATTAAAAAATAAAAAATATACTTAACAAGTTTCAACATCAAATCTTAAATAACCAACAATGACATAACACCTTTCAATAGTATACTGAAAAATCAATAATAACATAATAATAGAATAATAAATTCTTTTTTAAATTTATAAAATATTTACTAAATAATAATAATACATAAATAACATAAAAATGTATAACAAATTGAATATATTAAAGGTAAAATTTTAAATATAATAATAAAAAATAATATTATATCACATTGTGTGGTTTTCGTTGGATTGTATCGATTTTTGAGAAGTAAATCTAAAATTTGATCAAATCCATGCAGTTTGCCTAAAATATAATCCAATCAAATTCAAATTAGTACGATTTTAATATGTTTTTAGTTTGGATTAGATTGAATAAGTGGTTTAATTTGAATCAATTTAGATTTGAACACCCTTAGCTTGTATTATTGTTCTGTTGACAAACTCCCAGTGGGAGGCCTTGTTAGCAACGTCAAGGGAGAAGAAATCGAGAATGGTAGAACCCTCCGTGGTGGATAGAAGCTCAGTAAAAAATATCCTATTATAGAAGATAAAGCAGGACTCGCTATTGTTGTCTTTGTCAAGATTGTAAGATTTTAGAAATTTATTAGTTAATCATCTTATTTAAATTTGGGTTAAGAGATATTAAACTGTCCGATTCGTGTTACAAATTTAAAGTTTTCAATTTGAATATTCACAGATAAGATTTGAACTCAAAAAATTATTTGGAGCGTCAAAGTGTAATTATTTTTAAAAAAATGTGTACCGGTGTCATAAGTAAAAGTACATGTTTATGTCACTCTGGTACTGCCAACAAAAAAAGTAAAGAGGTAAAAATAACGAAAAAAATATTCTAAATACAAATTAAAACAAATATCTTTTAAATTAGACCCTCTAAAAGGACAAAAATACGTTCACCCTTAACTAATAAGCCTTGTGTTTTATCTCTCTCTTCAATTATTATTATTATTATTGTTGTTGTTGTTGTTGTAACTTAACAATTAAAATGTATCACATCATTTTTCTCTTGTTAAAATTTAGATGGCATATTTTTTTTACTTAATAAATTCCGTTGCTCTGTTATCTTATTTACTTTACGATTTAGTATAGATTTATTTACTTAAAATAACTCTTTTTTGTTAGAAAAAAATTATTTGCCTATTATTTTTATCAGATGACATAAATTAATTTTAAATAATTTATATTAATTGTGTATTCTTTTGATGATTGGAGAAAAGAAAAGCATCGACATTGTAGATAATTAAAGTAAAGACTAAATTTTTTAATGCAAGAATTAAAATTATAAAATATAATTATTTATTGTCCTATTCTTTATACATTCTAAAAATAGAAAAACGAAAAGAACAATTAAAATTATAAAGAAAATTAAACCTTTATATTTTTCGAGAAGATAAAATAGTTGAAATAGATGAAGCAATCTAATTTATTAGTTTAATGACTGACTTGTCTTTTTTCTTTTTGGATTAGGGTTAAGGTTCACATAAGCAGACCTAACCCGCAGAATTCGATCCATTTCCAACAGACTCATACCTCCGATTTGGTTCCCGCCCACTCCGACATAGACCTTCTTTCTCCACTAGTAACATATATGAGTTCCATGAACGTTAAAGAAGATGATGTTCTTTGTGGACTCTCTACACGCTGTCGTGGAAGCTTCGTCGGAACACATCTCATTGCTACCTCTGTGTCATAATTATCGAAATCGAACCGATCATCGAAGCGGTCAGACTACTGGATTACTAGTTTAAACAGTGAGTAACTGGTTGAATCGATTGATCCGATCACACGTAAATAAAAAATATATAATAGTAAAAAATAAGAAATTTAAATTTAAAACACATAATTTCACTAACATTTTAAGAATAATCAAATAATTCTAAAATAATACGAAACAGTAATAATAAGTATTTCGTTATTTCTACTCCGTCAAAAATATTTTTATTTTATTTTTATATTTAAATAATATTATTTTCACATTTCAATAATATATTAATTACTTTATACGTATTATACTATTATATACTACAAGTATTTATTAAAAAAAATATTATTAATAGATATTATATAATTACGAAAATAAAAAGTGAGTGAGTGTATGATTATTGCTAAAAAAATTAATTTAAAAATGAGTGAATTTTTAACTAAAATTAAAATAAATTAATTAGAAGTAAACTATTTGATGAAAGATATTTATATGTATTATAATTTGTATATATATTGACAAGCATGACAGCCTGTTGGCAATTCATTCATGTCCCTTTCTTTGAGGAGAGGGATTCAAGTATAAAGGATCAGACTGTTTACATACCATTCTTTTCTACAACTATTTTTTGTAATTATATTCTTTTATTAGATTATATACTATTATTTTCTAATATTATTATTATTTATACAGATATGAGTTTTAGAAAAGAATAATATTAAATTTTATTTTCTTATCTATGAGAACATTATAGCTTATTATATTATAAATTAATATTGTACCATTCAATAGGAAATAAAAATATATGTATTTGATTTTTGTTACTTATTTTTTTAATGGTCTAAAATAACTTATATATTATAAAATTATTTATATTATTTAGGTAATATTTTTCTCTCTTGATAATTATTCATTGATAAATACTGAATTAACAATTCTGTTTGTTATATTAGTGTGGTTATTTTAAAAACATTTGTTTAAATGAGGAAAAAATAATATAAAATCAATATTTACATGGTTCTCAGTAAATAAGTAGTCAATTTTTGTAAAAAATAATTTGTTTGTATCATATATTTTTTTTACAAATAAAAATATAATATTAAAAATGAGGAGTCATTAAATTTAAAGAGTTAACTATTTTTTGATGGGTAGTCTTTTGGATTAAACATGATAAAAAATTGAGTTTCGAAGATTTCGTCGCTTCTGATATTTTATTAGTAGATACATAAATCATCATATAGGTAGCTAGAAAGCTTTGCATATATAAACATGGCATCTTGTAACCTTCTTGGAAACATATGTTAGTATTAATGTTGAATTAGGATCTGCTAAATTTTAAATTTTCACTTTAGAGGGTAAAGTGTGTATTATCATTCTTGAGAAGTATTTTTTTTGTGTTTTTTTCCTGGTTCCAACTATGGAATAAATGGTATGATATCATACTTTATACTCTAAAGAAAAATCTAAAATTTAGAGAATCCAGATCCATTAATATTGTATGCAAACTTTTTTTCTTGCTTTATTTACACGACAAGCCTGTTTGTCAATTTAAAAATTTAATCGTCATGTATGTTAATCTTTTAAAATCTAATTTAAAATGTAACATTTTAACTTCGCTAACAAAATTAATTCTAAAAAATATTTTGGTTTTTGTAGACTTCATTTTAGTTCTTAACTATTTAAATTAAATTTGTAATTTTTAGCAATTTTAAAAAACAATAATACAGACATGTTGGTACTTTTTATCTTTTTAATTAATGTTGAAAGGAATATGTAAAAAGATCACAGACTATGATAAATAGTTTCCAATTTAAAGGCAACGTAAAAGTTATACAGCAAATAGTACACTGATACAGAGTAATGTTCGATCACCTAGGTGAAAAAAGTGCAGCATCTAAATTGGCATCATAGCAAAATAGAAAGCATTGTTCCAAATGGCTTATGGTTCTCCTATTACCAAAGGTGAGTTGATATCAGTTGTGAGAATGACGTGGTTGTGGCCTACGAAGATGGCAGGATCGTCTACTCCAAGGTAGACTCAGAACTTGATAATAGGTACTCAGGGTGATTCAGGCGGCGATAATTCCTGAATGATGAAGCCATGTCGCGATAACGTGCACGAAGTTGTTCAAGGTTGTTGCGAATCTCGTAGTGGACAAGTTTCTCCTCCTCTAACAAGTCGTGGTTGAAGTCATCAACGACCATTGCATGCAACTACAACAGCTTTCTCGGCAAGGCTACTGTAGCATCTTCGCGCGTAAGATGTTTTTCGGTCGAGTATCTCCCGGCCGCACTGCAAGAAGAATACTCTGAGTTGGTTAGAACGACAAACAGGAATCTTTGAACAGTTCCCCTGGTGGCGGAGTCGTAGGTTTGCTTGTGGTAGACAGGCAGAGGTTCGTGCAAATTAGTATACACTTGTTGGAGTGAGATTTGGCAGCCCTTGTAAAGAGCCGCATGGATCCAATCACGATCCGGAACGAATTCGATTCCTGCAAAAAAATATTTGGTCAGACACGTATTGCATGTGCAAAATGGGGATGTTCTAGTAGGTGGAGGATGACGGACACGTACCGTGTTCGTGGCAGTCCGCTAGGGTCAACTGGCGAAGGACTTCGTTCTGGTTGAATGACCATGGAATAGCATGAATGCTTGAGCCAGCTCGTCGCCGTGCCAAACGTGCTACACAAATTAGTGCTCGGATGTGCTCCATGGATGCAACTTGGTCGGCAGTGGCGGCAGGGTTGATTGGGTGCGACATGGCCAGCGGGTTGGAAACACAACGTGAGTTTGAAGGGCCTTTGGTGTGTTCTATACGAGGCAACGTGAAGGCAAGAAAATGTATGGGTTCAAGTATATATAGGCAAGAGATCTATCCCCTCCACCACATAGAATGGGCCACACGTACTATGTTCATTTTGCAAAAAGAGTGGAGACATATTGGCTAAATAAATCATTATGGAGTTTTGGTAGGTGCAACATCACACATTTGAATTAGCTTAGAACAGAATGCTGGTATGTAATTTTTTTTAGTCACCACCACTGTATAAGTTTTAAATAGTATAAGTTAACTACAATAAAGAATTAATGAACTACAAATTATATACCATGTTTAAAACGCATTACACATGAACATAGGATAGAGTTTAAACTATAATCTAATTAAGCATAACAGAAATAAAAAAAATAAATTACTTGTTTAATTGGTTTTCTGATTTCTTAATCAAAGTCATTAGATGGAAAGCGCGAACGACATGGAAGTACGCTTTAGAGTTTTAATTTTTTAGTAATTTTGAATGTAAGAATATTACAGTTAATTGGTCTTAACTTTGTTCAATTTAATAAGATAAATTATTCATGTGAAGGAGCTTTAGGTACAGTTTTAAGTTATAATTATTCAATTATCTATTGTGTAAAGAATTTTCTACATTTGGAGGTTCACAAGAATGCGCGTGGCTTACGACGTAAAATTAAAGACAAAAATTGAGTCTAATTCTTTGAAAATGCTCTCAGTATTATTTTTTTGAATATTATTTGATACAACAATTCATTAAACCTTATAATTTAATTCTGACTTTATGTTCAGTTTTTGGATGTAATTTATATTTTTTAGTAGGTTTAGTAATTATTAAGATAAAATTTTTTTTCTTAATTATCGGACCAAAAGAAATAATGGTAAAATCTGATAGTGATAAGAATATGTCAGCAGCAACTCCAAGTTAAAGTGAACGTGTAGGCTAAATTTAATACGAGACAAAATTTACATGCAAACCGAAGCAATTGTAAAAAAATAACAAACGTAATGAAAAATAAAAAAGTGAACAAAAAGTGTATCAAAAAAATAAAAAAGGTCCCTAACAATGACTAAAAAATATCTTACTCAAAATGGCATGAAACAAAAGAAGTTGACATTTAGTTTTATACTTTTGCCATGAGGAAAAATCAAATATGATGCAGTCAATAGAATTCCACTGCCATAGTCAGATGAACTAAACAACTATAACCGAGTCGAACAATAATCGATAAAAATTGGTTGAATACAAGAGTGTGGAACAAAGTATACAGCAGGTAATGAACTGGATCAAAGACTTGTCCAATCCCAGGAATCATGCAAGTCAAGAAGTTGGCGCAAGCTCAAACGCTGTTTTAACCGGGTCAGAGCATGTCCATGGTTTAGGAATGTGGGATGTTGGTTAATGAATTCTTCATCTCTTTACATCTTTTGACAAATACCCATTGCAAATCCCTCAGACTTTCTCTTCACGTTTCAACACCTTTGTTCCTTGTCCATGGAGGGTGAATTCTGTTAAAGAAACCAGCACCGTCGTTTGAAGAAAATAGACAGACTTAGTCTCCAAAGTGAATGATTTTTCTCGAGCTAAGGAGGCTCTCTTCAGAGAATATATTCTTCGGCAGTTGCTGTCCACTAACAGGTATATCTCTGACTCTTTTAATATCGTCTCTGTCGTCCCTTAAGTGACAATATTACTCAACTTTATAAAGCATTCACACCGTTGGAGTCCAACGTGGCCATGTGTCGTTTGCAAGAGACATGGAACTTTAATTCGTTGCTTTACAAAGCTTGTTATCCACCGTTTTTACCCAACCCAAGGCATCTTTTATCGTTTTACGACACTGTTAACCATGAGAGTCGTTGTTGGCTATGTGAAAGGAAGTACTTTCCTATTGAGACAACTATTTGCTGAATCATATGGTAAGAATGAAATAGTTTCTCCACTAGTCCAGAAGCTAATATTAAAACAAGCAACGTAGCGCATTTCATTAAAAAAAGACTATCCTTTTGTGTACTCACTATGCATTACCCTTCAACCAGTCTTCTTATTTATTATCCTAATATACCGTGAAAGCTGCTGTCCTTTTCGCTGCAGTAACACCTAATACTTTTATAATTTGTCAACTTCTAGTGAGCGTATTCATAGCTACTGCAAGACAAATTTTAACATGTGAACCACAAAAGAGAAATACTGTGCATTTTAATGTTGAACACGGGTACCCAAATAATTTAACCATGTTTCTCCCCATAGGAAGTTGGCATTTGTTATAAAAAAAATATTTTATTAGTCCAAAAATTCAATTTTGGATATGTTATTGCCATTCGGTTATCCATGATTTTCATTATTACCCTGTTATACCCTAAATTATGCTCTCATTGCTGTGTTCTATTCGGTGACCTTTTCGTAACTTCCTCTTTTGTATCGATGTAGTTGATGCATGTTTCTTTTCTTTTGGGTTCCGGGAACCACAAATGGGATGATGACCAAAAAACACCCAGCGCCATTTGATGACTCACCAATGTAAGCCATTTCAAATGTTATTGTTGGTATTATTTTTTTCTCATAATCAAACCAAAAAAGTGACAAAATAGTGGAAAAAAGGAAAAATTGCGGCCCAAAGACCAATACTTCCAATGCGTTCGAATTCAAAAAATGGTTAAAACAATACATGAAAAAAGTTAACGCAACCCATAAAAGAACATAAAAAGAGAGTGGGTAAAAAAGGCTTCGTGGGCCTTCCATTGGCAGTACTCAAAACTTTCACCCAATGCGTGAATGCAGTATCACTGTATTCACATTTTGTAAACTGAATTAGGGTTCATGCAAATCAGAATGTAACTTTGATCCCAAACCTAAATAAAGTGACCTTCGGCTGACCTCCACTTACGCACGAACCCACGATTTCGTCTGCCGATTTACAGCACCCAAATCCGTTGACTAGAATGCTGAGGAAAATGGTTGTCTATAGGTTAACGATAAAATGGAAAAGGAGATGGAGTTACTTGATGGGCCAGTGGAGGTTTTCTCCGACGACGACGAAATTCAAGAATGGCCTGCATCAAAGACTTTGAACAGCAGCCCACTCCAGAAAACCAGCTTAAGCCATACTCCAACCCTACCGGAATCGCAAAGGTAATTATTTTCTCTTTCAGTTGGTTTTTAAACTTTTTTCAATTTTTGGAGCACATGTTACAGTGGTGTACACACCATTTTATTCTTGACAGCAAATTCATTAAACAAACATTTGTCTTTGTGTAGGAAAGAAAACAGCCACTGAGTTCGACAAGTGGGCGTCAGCTTAAATGTGAATTCTCAAGTTGTAAAGATCCAACAACAGATAAATGACCTAAAGGCTATAATCGTAAAACAAGGGCAATTCAATTACGATGTGCTCGAAATGTTCCACCAAGCCATAAGTGAGAAGGATGGTTCACCAATGGTGGGGAGCAACTTCCCATACATCATTCGGTCTAAGAACTGGGGGACGACTACAATGGAACCCTTGAACAAGACAGACATGCCAAGGCTAAAAACCTACAAACGGCGAAAGACCAGGACCAAGAACAACACGAAGGATGACCCTGATTATGATCCAAAGCTGAATCATATCACCAACTTAGACAACAGATCATTCAAGTGCAGCCGAGGTAAGGGCAAAAAAAGGCAACATTCAAGACTGCTATGCTAAAGTCCAGTCCTAGGGGGAGGCATAATCTGTTTCTGGCTTCGATGAGTTCACCTGGATGTCACAGACCTAACAGCTCGTATGTTACGAACACGACTGTGAAGATTGCTCGAGCAAGGAATCTTCAACAGAAGTTCATGCTGCATCGGAACTTGGATAGCAGTTTCATGGCCGGAGACATTGGTAAAATAATACCCAACATTTGTTCCTTTAACATGGAAGTGGTAGTGTAATTCGTTCTATTTGATGTCAAGTGAATCTGTTTCTAAATGAAGTTAAATCCTGCTATCATTTTTTACGGTATGCCGGTCTCGTTTCAACCTACACTCGACATGGAGATAAAAGGGTTACACCTAGCTACTGCAGCCTACATCTTTAACACAAAACTGGATCAAGAGTGAGTTTTACGTATCCACACTTGTATACATGATGGCACTAGTAACTGCAATTATATAAATAGGTTCAAATATCGTGGAAGCTAATGAGTGGACTTGGCTATCGAAGGTAAAATTGAATATGTCAAGTATTTTTAAAAAGGTGATATATCCAATTTAATCACCCTTCCAAACATTTTCCCATCAAAAGTGGTTCATGTTGGAGTACGAAACATTTATTAAGTAGATAGCTCGTTAACTTTGATATGATTAACGAATTCAGGGAGATGCTTGTTTCGAATCCGCATTGTGCCATGACACGGAAGGCACTAAAGACTTTAGAGCCGGGAACGCAATTAGTGGATGACGTATGTCACACATCCAGAACTGTCTAAAGTTTGTGCCTATTATCTTCTTGTGGCAGCACGCTCTCTTCTTCATGTCCTTTTTTTTAATGCAGGTGCTGATTTTGCTAGCAAGGATGCTTGCGTTTGAGTCAACAAGGCTGCAGTGGTATTTTCTAACGACATTTGTGGTTAGTTTTCGAACCCTATAATCTGGTTTGCATTGGTCAACTTTGATGGGGATAAACCGAAAAGTTTCGAATGCCTGTGATACATGAGCTGTGACGGATAATTAAACGTTTTCAAAAGATTGAATAATTTGTTCATTGTTAATACAATTAAATGTTCATTTTTTTATATATATTACTAACTAATCATTTACAATTTCATGTCTTATAAGATTACGAAATTTGCTCTTTATAATATACATAATTAATTTTTTTAATTGATGTCATTAATACTAAAGAAACTAGAACTAACTTCAAAAGAAGAAACATCAATAGATATCCATATATTTGGATGCTACTTTTCATTTTAACTGTTCTTTGTTGTTAATTAATATTACTAGATTTCAAAATTTAAATTACTAATGGATCTGATTATTCAATAATAATTAACCATGTAATAAAAAATATACAATAATATAATTACAAAATAAAATACAAAATAATGGAATCAATTACAAATATAAAAAAATATAAATAAATCTTTAATTGAATCAAAATAATTTAAAGAATGAAGTTAAGGAGTCTTACTAGGAAATACAAAGTTAAGAAAGAACAAGAAAAGAGAATTAGAATTTTAGAGAGCATAAAAAATTATACTTTTAATACTTAAATTTAGATTACTGACTTAATTTTTAATTATTTTTTTATTATTATTTAATTATTTTTATAATCAACATGATATTATGATAAAATAGTTAGATATTTTCTCTGTACATTATGGAAACAGAGATAGATTAAAAAAATTATAATAGGGTCAAATTTATTTATTGAGTGAGGCAAATAAATTTTTATCCCAAGTACTACATGTACCTCTATAAAATTTTAAAGGGGGCATTTGCCCCTACACTCTCCAAAGTAGATCTGTCCCTGTATATGAGGTTTCTAATTAATGGAAACTCTGACTGGCCATGTAACATTTTCAATTTGTAGCAAATAGCGACTAGGCGAGGACCTATACCTAAAGCAACCATTTTTGCTAAACATGATCAAATTTTTACATGCTACCTACATGACCATCGTAGATGACTGAATACACACTTTGTTTCCTGAGTTATGGCAGATTTACTACCCCATGTGGTGCGATAACCACTGGTTTCTCGTTGTCATTGATCTCTCACGAAAGCAGCTGGTGTATCTTGACTCGCTGCGGTCCCCAACAGCCAGGTCAAAGAGACGTCGATAGATTCAGATATTGGTAATATTCTTATTCCGTAACGTCTAAATATCCTAACAGCGTAGTAATGACAATGAACGGTTTTTTTTTTGAAAAAGCATATGTCCCCATTGCTACCTGCATAACCTTAATATTTAACTGTAGATCAAGTTTTGTTAGTGTCGACATAACTGCTAGCCATGGGGTGTTGACTTAAAGGCCTGCACCTGTCGAATCCTGGTGTCCTCCTTTAATATCCACATCAAATCTACTACCATGAATAGAAGAGAATGGCTGACTTATATTGTAGAATACTAACCATTCAAATTTGGTTAAAAAAATCAAACGTGATGATTAAAGTAACCTTGCAATCTTATTTCAATAAAATGATTTTTACCTTTCTAGTGTCTTACAATAAAATGATTTTTATTGAATTTCAGTTAAGTAATACTTTAACCAAAACCAATTTAGTTGAATATCAAGTGATAAGTTTCCGTCAAACGTAAATTCCTGTTGATTCCATTCGGTAAAGGAGGTTAAACTTGAATGTGCAAAATAAACATTTGATAAGCCTTGTCAATCAATCTTTCGTTTTTATGGTTGGATTAATTGGATGTTCCTTTACCTAGGTAATAAAATTATATGCAGAAATAGTTCACAGGTTGAAATTCAAAATTAACGTTGCTGTGTTTGCAATAAGTGTTTGTTTCGATATTTTAATTCCGGACCATTCAATTATAGTTATTTTTTTTTGAATTCCCAACCAAATTCTTGAGTTGAACAAGACATTATTAACACTAATGAATTTTTATTGTTACACAGGCAATCATTCCGGATGACCTTTTGAATGACCGTGCTTGGTATGCTAATGTAGACACTGACAAAATAGAATGCAGTGAGTTTGACATAAAGGAGCCTGAGGTTGTCCAACAACTTCCTAAAAGGTGAATTATTTAGACCTAGAACATAGTAAAATTTATATTCGGTGGCTGCAACTATTATGATACTTCAATTGTTTAAGAAAAATTGAAATTTGATTGGGTGACTTGATTTGTCTTCTTTTCAAATACGGGGCCAATAACCACGAATAGCCATGACTGTGGCGTATTTGTTGCATAGTGGATGATCATGTACCACTTGTTCCATGACTATGATGTCGAGGTATAATCTGCACTTACCTTACATGCAACTATAATGAATTACCTCACTTCCCAATGAGCTTGTATGAGTTATCATCAAATGTAAAGTTGCACTACTACTTATCCTCACCTACAAGCGTGCTTTCGAATATTTTAGGCATTTTAGTTTGTGACTGATTATAGTAGGATGCGCCTCGCAATCGACATGGTGCTAAAGTATCACAACTATAATAGAATGGAAACTGTTGAATCTGTTTTTTTGGTTTCAGGCATACAAACTTTTGTTCTGTTCAATGATTTTTTTTAGTCGTGCTATTTTGTAAGGTCATTAGAAGTGAAAACTGTTATGTTTGTGCTGCAGCACATGTGATGTTTAACATGTAATGTGGATTTCATGCTACTAGACATGGTTATTTTGAATGGCTTGTAAGCTTTAATTTACAAGACTGTTTGCATAGCCTTCAGTAATGGTTAGATAATATGGATTGAATGGCATACTTTTAGATGTAGTTTCTTACTGTCATCAGCATCACCTTTTATGTTCACAGATTCAACCATTTAAACTGTCATCACAAAGCATTCATGCATGGCAAATTATTAATAATACAGGTCATGTCACCAACAATGTTTTATTTAATGAAATCTATTTTTTTAAGCGTGACTTGATGCATTACCTTTTATTGGTGATTTGATAGTGATGAAAAATTATACCGCACAAATGCCTAATGCTAACTAATAATTTTTTTTAGTTACAATTTTAGCCTTATTTTAATGGCCGTTAGTTTAGACATGTTCAAGAAAAGAATTTCAAATCTTGAAACTACATAAATAACTGAATGACATAAGTTACTGTATAATTGAAAAATTCTTCACAGTAATAAAAGATAAGGAAAAAATAACCTGCCTTAATAATGCCTAACATCAAAATGAAGAAGCCATGACAGGAATAGAACAAATTACTTGCATTCAACACCAAAAGTATTACTTAAAAAAGTCTCATTCATGGGACAACCACCACATAAAAACCAATTTTAACATCACATTAACCTACCACAAAAACGACTAAACTGTCAACACAACTAGAATCATTTACATTGTACAACCAAGGTAAAAATATGTAAATTTTTTCTAATCATCTAAAGACTTCAATCACATGCCGTCATGTCCATCAACCTAGTTTCGTCGTGACCTCTTTCCGAAATTATAAACTGGCCTATGGTCTGATCCGCCATCCTACAAACAAATAAATCGCTTGTGCAATCAAATGCTATAGTTCAAAACATTAATGCACTACAATTATCATGACATAAGTAACAAGTACAAATGTCTAGCATGACCACATCAGGCGCATATGAATCACCAGAATCCTAGAAATTAATCAACACATACAAACCTCATCAACAACATCATCATCCATGGCAGTGCAATTTCTTCTGTCGTGGCCTAATCCGAGGCACCGCCTACAAGGCCTCCTGTTATTGGCATTTGTGCTCCCCTGAGGTGCTCCCTTGGACCTGATAACCTTTTGGTCGAGAATGCAAGTTTCATCCTCCCTTGCTTGAACACGACTGCTCCTTTGCCCTATGCCACCTAGAGATTCAAACTCCCTCGACATTTTGGCAACCTCTGTCATGGTAGTGTTTTATGCTTCCGTGCATTGCGCGGCTGTAAAACACAGCAACAGGCAGGCACTCCACAATGCACCATATCTAACGCGAAATCCATTAGTGGGATTGACTGAGGCATGCTAACTACTGCTATTGGCGACCTTGACATTTTTGCACCACCTACGCAGGACCAATCGGCTCAGAAAATCTTCTTTCTCTAGCTCTTTCAAGACACAAAATATATGGCAACAAGGTATCCCTAATCTCTCCCACAAATTACAAGAACATTCATACTTTTCACAACTTCTATCCATGAAAACCGAGTACACATGATGGGACTTTCAATGCTTTTAGAACATGAAGTTCTCGGTGCCACCAATTGTGCAACACTAACAATGCCCCAATTCCCTCGATCTGTTTTTGCACCTCATAGAATATTTCCTTCATGTATAACTTGCTCACAGATCTTTCCAATGTTTCGAGACCCGTTGTCATCATCGGATTTGAATAAAGAGTCTTGTAATCCGCAATGAACTTGTTATTCCGGTAATCCTTAACTACTCGATCCAGATTCTCGACCAACTCAAGTAAGCAATTCCCGGACTTAATAAATTTCTTAAGTGATGAATTAATACCCTTGCACCGAGAAGTGGTTCGAATACCAGCACAAAACTTCTCACACAAATAAGAATTTGCCCATATCTCTCTCTCTTTTTGTATGTCTTTGCGACCCAATCGTTGTCCTCGACACTGAATAACGTGATCGTGTCCACCCAATAACTGTTAAATTCTTCCACATCAAAGTGACCATACACAGTAGTCTTAAACGCAGCACAAAATTCTTTGTCCTTGATATTAACAACTGCATTTCGAGCAAGATGCCAGGTGCATAGTTTATGTGTCGCGTTAGGGAATTCACATCTAATGGCCTCTCGCATGGATTCATCACCATCTGTGACAACGAATTTCGGCTGCTTGTGTGTCATTACCTCCAAAAAGCTACTTAACAACAATTTGTAGGACGAAATCTTCTCATCCTCTAGCAAACCAAACCCAAAATTAATTGTTTGTCTATGATGGTTGGTGCCCGAAAATATCACAAGAGATCTGTTATATAAGCTTTTTCTATACGTCGAGTCAAATGCTAACACATCACCAAAGCATTCATAGTCATGCTGCATGTTACCATCTGACCAAAATAGGTACCCAAGGTGCTTCTCAGCGCAATAAGAGTACTGCACAACTGCCATCGGATCCAACTCAGCCTTGCCCTTCAAGTAGCTTATGATTACGGCTACATCTCCTTCGACGATTCTGGATTGCCTAACTCCATCCATATAATTATACAAGTCCTTACTTATGAAGTTAAGATTCTAATATCCACCACACATGTGGGCAAAGAAGCCCCTTATTTGAGTTGTTTGGAACCCAGCTTCATGCATTCTATGTATATGCACTTTGTGCCCTTCTGGGATCTTCCTATGTGAAGCCATGATATTAGTGAACTCTTGGGGCGCCAACTCATGATTATGTTCCTCGACCAATATTTTCGTCCGCCATTTCCCACAAATTTTGTCCAGAAACACCATAAGCTTGGCATCGCAATTCGTTCTCGTCTCTGGTTTATGAGTCCTTTTTCTGTCAACTCGCTCGTAATGCTTCTTTTCATGCTGCCCTTGCCGATTGCAGTAGAAAAACTTCCTAACAATATTCCCGTCCTCGTCTTTAATAGAATCTCCCTTTTGCACCGCAAAACCAATACCCTTTGCATACGCTACATAGCTTGCATACGCATCTCCAATCCCATTAAATTCTACACATAACAATACAGAAGCAATCACAAGGTCTGGATAGCTGAATTATTTACCCATGACATTCTCAGAGTTTGCATGATTCTCTGCGGAAGCATGCATATCACTTCCATCACCATCCTTGCCTTCGTATTCACTATCTGCATGGCCACTATCCCCTTCCTCAGTCAGTGGTTCCTCCAACCAGTTCAAATCATCCCCATCTCCCAAATCGGTGCTCCAACCATCAGTCCAATGGCCTAAAAACTCTAACGTGCTACCATCATCCAAATCCAACTCACTATCAGACATCCCTGGATTAAAAAAACCCATTTATGAACAAAGCATGTCGTACACATTGTCTCTTATGGAATTAACTTAAATAGAGACAATTGCTATACAAATTGGCATTAAGCGAAGTCCATAGTCATCAGTCAATAGTCTATCACAATTTTTGGTCTATATAAATTGGTTGACTCATTGGTTTCTAACATTACAAAGACAAATTTTTAATTTTTGGGTTAAGGTTGACCAGAAGAGAATTGCTAAAAGAATATATCAAATTCAGTTTAACCAAAATCATTTATACATACTAAATGCACATAGTTTTATTTTCGAAAGAATAAGTTTAGTCATTTAATTTTACAGCATGGGGACTTCAAGACTATGACAACGGTTAAATATTCTACTAGGTTTACTGTTTTTGGAAAAGTCATAAGGATCTGCTTTTGCTCGTTAGTTATGACTAAGTGTGATTCACGTTTGAGAGTGCTACCAAGTTTTTGGCACCACTGTTGATGATCACAATTTTGTGCACCAAGTTTTTGGCGCCGTTGTCGGGGATTGTTCAAGTTTGGACAACTGACGGTTCATCTTGTTGCTCAGATTATGTAATTTTTTTTATTTTCTTTTCAAATTTTTTTTTTCAAAAATAAAGATTTTTCAAAATTTTTCCCTTTGTTTTCGAAAATTATTCCAAAATTTTTAAGAATGAATTCTAGAGTTTCATGGTAACATGTTGAAGCCTGACTGGTTGTAAAGCCATATCCAAATCCTTTTGGATTGAGGCTTCCACTTGTCAACATAACGGGTATGTATATGGAGTTGGATGAAATATCAGCTGTTGCTTGCCTGATTTATATCTTCTAAAGCTGGCTGGCTATTAAGCGATGCCCAATCCTTGGATTGGAGCTTTAGACTAACATTGAAAGATTCTTGGAATTCTTATTAAAAATTTTGAATCTCTTAATTTCTTTTCCTATATGTTTTTCGAAAAACAAAAGAAAATACAAAAAAATAATAAAATCATAAAAATAAAAAATATTTCGTGTTTCTTGTTTAAGTCTTGAGTTAATTTTTAAGTTTGGTGTCAATTGCATATTCATCTTGTTCTTGCATTTTTCGAAAAATTCATGCATTCATAGTGTTCTTCATGATCTTCAAGTTGTTCTTGGTAAGTCCTCTTGTTTGATCTTGATGTTTTCTTGTTTTGTGTCTTTTATTATTTTTCATGTGCATTTTTGCATTCATAGTGTCTAAACATGAAAGAATTCTAAGTTTGTTGTCTTGCATGTTTTCTTTGCATAAAAAGTTTTTTTCAAAATCATGTTCATGATGTTCATCATGATCTTCAAAGTGTTTTTGGTGTTCATCTTGACATTCATAGTGTTCTTGCATGCATCATGTGTTTTGATTCATAATTTTCATGTTGTGAGTCATTTTTTATGTTTTTCTCTCTCATAATTAAAAATTAAAAATCAAAAAATATATTTTCCTTTTTTTTCTCAAAATTTCGAAAATTTGGGTTGACTTAGTCAAAATTTTTTAAAATTAGTTGTTTCTTGTAAGTCAAGTCAAATTTTCAAATTTTAAAAATCTTATCTTATTAAAACTTTTTCAAAAATCAAATCTTTTTCATTTTTCTTTCATGATTTTCGAAAATTTCAAAAATTATTTTCAAAATCTTTTTTTAATTTTATTTTAAAATTTTCGAAACTTAACTAACAAGTAATGTGATTTGTTCAAAAATTTGAAGTTTGTTAATTTCTTGTTAAGAAAGGTTCAATCTTTAAATTCTAGAATCTTATCTTTTAGTTTCTTGTTAGTTAAGTAATTAATTTTAATTTTAAAAATTAAATTTTTTCTAACCATATCTTTTTAATCATATCTTTTTATTTTATCTTTTATATCATATCTTTTTTCAAAATTTTATCTTTTTTCAAAAATTTGATTTTAAAATATTTTTTCTAACTTCTTATCTTCTTATCTTCTTATCTTTTCAAATTTGATTTTCAAATCTTTTTCAACTAACTATTTGACTTTTTGTTTGTTTCTTATCTTTTTCAAAACCACTTAACAACTTTTCTCTCTCTAATTTTTGAAAATACCTCCCGCTTTTTCAAAGATTCTTTTTTTAATTAATTAATTATTTTAAATTTTAATTTTAATTTTATTTCTTATCATAATTTTCGAAAATCATTAACTCCTTTTCAAAATTATTTTCGAAAACTTTTGTCTCTCATCTTATTCTATTTATTTATTCATTCACTAACACTTCTCTTCATCTCAAATCTCTGCCCCCTATCCTCACCTTTGTGTTTGGATTTTCCTTTCTTTATTCCCTTTCTTCTTCTACTAACAATAAAGAACCTCTTTACTGTGACATAGAGGATTCCTCTTCTTTTTCTCTTCTCTTCTCTTTCATATGAGCAGGAATAAGGAAAAAGACATTCTTGTTGAAGTTGATCCAGAACCTGAAAGGACTCTGAAGAGGAAACTAAGAGAAGCTAAATTACAACAATCCAGAGACAACCTTGCTGAAATTTTCGAACAAGAAAAGGAGATGGTAGCCGAACCCAACAACAATAATGCAAGAAGGATGCTTGGTGATTATACAGCACCTACTTCCAAGTTTGATGGAAGAAGCATCTTACTTCCTGCCATTGGAGCAAACAATTTTGAGCTAAAACCTGAATTAGTTGCTCTAATGCAACATAACTGCAAGTTTCATGGACTTACATCAGAAGATCCCTACCAGTTCTTAACTGAGTTCTTGCAGATCTGTGAGACTGTTAAGACTAATGGAGTAGATCCTGAAGTCTACAGGCTCATGCTTTTCCCTTTTGCTGTAAGAGACGGAGCTAGAGCATGGTTGAACTCTCAACCTAAAGATAGCCTGGACTCTTGGGATAAGCTGGTCAAAGCCTTCTTGGCTAAATTCTTTCCTCCTCAAAAGCTGAGCAAGCTTAGAGTGGATGTTCAGACCTTCAAACAAAAAGATGGTGAATCCCTCTCTGAAGCTTGGGAAAGATACAAGCAGATGACCAAAAGATGTCTTTCTGACATGTTTTCAGAATGGACCATGATAGATATATTCTATTATGGTTTATCTGAGTTCTCTAAGATGTCATTGGACCATTCTGCAGGTGGATCCATCCACCTAAAGAAAATGCCTGCAGAGGCTCAATAACTTATTGACATGGTTGCAAATAACCAGTTCATGTACACTTCTGAGAGGGATTCCGTGAATAATGGGAAACCTCAAAGGAAGGGAGTTCTTGAAATTGATGCTCTAAATGCTATATTGGCTCAGAAGAAAATGTTGACTCAGTAAGTCAACATGATTTCTCAAAGTATGAATGGATGGCAAAATGCATCTAACAGTACTAAAGAGGCATCTTCTAAAGAAGAAGCTTATGATCCCGAGAACTCTACAATGGTAGAGGTAAATTACATGGGTGAACCTTATGGAAACACCTATAATTCATCATGGAGAAATCATCCAAATTTCTCAAGGAAGGATCAACAAAAGCCTCAACAAGGCTTTAATAATGGTGGAAGAAATAGGCTCAGCAATATCAAGCCTTATCCATCATCTTCTCAGCAATAGACGGAGAATTATGAACAGAGTATCTCTAACTTAGCAAATTTAGTCTCTGATCTGTCTAAGGCCACTTTAAATTTCATGAGTGAAACAAGGTCCTCCATCAGAATTCTGGAGGCACAAGTGGGCCAGCTGAGTAAGAAAATCACTGAAACTCCTCCTAGTACTCTCCCAAGCAATACTGAAGAGAATCCAAAAAGAAAGTGCAAGGCCATTGATATAATCAACATGGCCGAACCTAGAGAGGAAGGAGAGGACGTGAATCCCAATGAGGAATACCTCATGGGACGTCTCTCAAGCAAGAAGTAGTTCCCTATTGAGGACCCAAGGGAATCTAAGGCTCATATAGAGACCATAGAGATCCCATTAAACCTCCTTCTGCCATTGATGAGCTCTGAAGATTATTCTTCCTCTGAAGAGGATGAAGATGTAACTAGAGAGCAAGTTGCTCAATATTTAGGAGCTATCATGAAGCTGAATGCCAAGTTATTTGGTAATGAGACTTGGGAAGGTGAACCTCCCTTGCTCATCAGTGAACTAGATACATGGGTTTAGCAAACTTTACCTCAAAAGAGACAAGATCCTGGAAAATTCGTAATACCCTGCACCATAGGCACCATGATCTTTGAAAAAGCTTTGTGTGACCTGGGGTTAGGCATAAATCTTATGCCACTCTGTGTAATGGAGAAGCTAGGGATCATTGAGGTACAGCCTGCCATATTTTCATTGTAAATGGCAGACAAGTCAGTAAGACAAGCTTATGGATTGGTAGAGGACGTGTTGGTAAAGGTTGAAGGCCTTCACATCCCTGCTGATTTCATAATCTTAGACACTAGGAAGGAGGAGGATGAATGCATCATCCTTGGAAGACCTTTCCTAGCCACAGCAGGAGCTGTGATAGATGTTAACAGAGGAGAATTAGTCCTTCAATTGAATGGGGACTACCTTGTGTTTAAGGCTCAAGGATCTTCTTCTTTAACAATGGAGAGGAAGCATGAAAAGTTTCTCTCAATACAGAGTCAAACAAAGCCCCCACAATCAAATTCTAAGTTTGGTGTTGAGAGGCCACAGCCAAACTCTAAGTTTGGTGTTGAATCCCCACATCCAAACTCTAAGTTTGGTGTTGGGAGTCTACAACATTGACCTGATCACCTGTGAGGCTCCATGAGAGCCTACTATCAAGCTATTGACATTAAAGAAGCGCTTATTGGGAGGTAACCCAATTTTTTTTATTTATCTAATTTTATTTTATTTTCATTGTTTTTTTATGTTTTATTAGGTTCATGATCATGTGGAGTCACAAAAAAAATACTAAAATTAAAAACAGAATAAAAAATAGCAGAAGAAAAATCACACCCTGGAGGAAGGACTTACTGGCGTTCAAACGCCAGTAAGGAGCATCTGGCTGGCGTTCAACGCCAGAACAAAGCATGGATCTGGCGTTGAACGCCAGAAACAAGCAACATCCTGGCGTTCAGACGCCAGGAATGCACACTGAGGAGAACTGGCGCTGAACGCCAAAAACAAGCATGGAACTGGCGTTCAACGCCAGAAACATGCTGCAATTGGCCGTTGAACGCCCAAAACGAGCATCACTTCGGCGTTTAAATGCCAGAATTGCATGTAAAGGCGTTTTACACGCCTAATTGGTGCACGGATGTAAATCCTTGACACCTCAAGATCTGTGGACCCCACAGGATCATATCAGGATCTGTGGACCCCACAAGATCCCCACCTACCTCCACTCATATTCTTCCCTCTTCTCAACATTCATCCTCTTTTCCCCATAAACACTCTTCCCCAAAAGCCCTTCTCCCCATAAGCCTCACCAACATTCAAAATTCAAAATCACTTTTCCACCCAACCCACCCAATATGGCCGAACCTTAACCCCTATCCCCCCACTATAAATACCCCTCCATTCCTCTTCATTTTTCACACAACACAACCCTCTCTTCTCCACCTTGGCTGAAACACAACCTTCTCTCCATCTCCTCCATATCTTCTTCTTCATCATCTATTCTTTCTTCTCTTGCTCGAGGGCGAGCAATATTTTAAGTTTGGTGTGGTAAAAGCTTAGCTTTTTATTTTTTCATAACCATTAATGGCACCTAAGGCCGGAGAAACCTCTAGAAAAGGGAAAGGGAAGACAAAAGCTTCCACCTCCGAGTCACGGGAGATGGAGAGATTCATCTCCAAAGCCCATCAAGACCACTTCAATGATGTTGTGGCCAAGAAGAAGGTGATCTCTGAGGTCCCTTTTAAGCTCAAGAAAAATGAGTATCCGGAGATCCGACATGAGATTCAAAAAAGAGGTTGGGAAGTTCTGACCAACCCCATTCAACAAGTCGGAATCTTGATGGTTCAAGAGTTCTATGCCAATGCATGGATCACTAGGATCCATGATCAAAGTATGAACCCGAATCCAAAGAACTATCTTACAATGGTTTGGGGAAAATACTTAGATTTTAGTCCGAAAAATGTGAGGTTGGCATTCAGCTTGCCCATGATGCAAGGAGATGCACACCCCTACACAAGAAGGGTCAACTTTGATCAAAGGTTGGACCAAGTCCTTATGGACATATGTGTTGAAGGAGCTCAATGGAAAAGAGACTCCAAAGGCAAGCCGGTTCAATTAAGAAGACTGGACCTCAAGCCTGTGGCTAGAGGATGGTTGGAGTTCATCCAACGCTTCATCATCCCCACTAGCAACCGATTTGAAGTTACTATGGATCGGGCCATCATGATTCATAGCATCATGAATGGAGAGGAAGTAGAAGTTCATGAAGTCATCTCCCTTGAATTCTACAAAATAGCCGAAAAGCCCTCTACCTTGGCAAGGCTAGCTTTTTCTCATCTTATTTGCCATCTATGTTACTCAGCTGGAGTCATCATAGAAGGAGACATCCCCATTGAGGAGGACAAGCCCATCACTAAGAAAACGATGGAGCAAATAAGAAAGCCCACTCATGGAACCCAAGAGACGCATGAGGAAGCTCATCACCAAGAAATCCCGGAGATGCCTCAAGGGATGCACTTTCCTTCCAACAACTATTGGGAACAACTCAACACTTCTCTAGAAGATTTGAGTTACAATATAGATCAATTAAGGGTGGAACATCAAGAGCACTCCAT
>NC_029775.3:28066189-28066707 GCF_000817695.3 Arachis duranensis
ACACCAACACTAAGGTGGACTCATTCCTTGTTCTTATTTTTTTCTGTTTTTCGGTTTTTATGCTATATGTGTGTTTATGTTTTCTGTCTTTATTACATGATTATTAGTATGTAGTAACTATGTCTTAAGGCTATGAATAATTTCATAAATCCTTCACCTCTCTTAAACGAAAAATGTTTCTAATTCAAAAGAACAAGAAGTACATGAATTTCAAAATTATCCTTGAATTTAGTTTAATTATATTGATGTGGTGACAATAATTTTTGTTTTCTGAATGAATGCTTGAACAGTGCATATTTTTTATCTTGTTGTTTATGAATGTTAAAATTGTTGGCTCTTGAAAGAATGATGAACAAAGAAAATGCTATTGATAATCTGAAAAATCATAAAATTGATTCTTGAAGAAAGAAAAAGTAGTGAAAAAGCAAAAGCTTGCGAAAAAAAAAGAAAAAGCAAGTAGAAAAAGCCAATAGCCCTTAAAACCAAAAGGCAAGGGTAAAAAGGATCCAAGGCTTTGA
>NC_029775.3:28066875-28072227 GCF_000817695.3 Arachis duranensis
TGATCCAAAGCAAAAAGAGTGTGCTTAAGAACTCTGGACACCTCTAACTGGGGACTTTAGCAAAGGTGAGTCACAATCTGAAAAGGTTCACCCAGCTATATGTCTGTGGTATTTATGTATCTGGTGGTAATACTGGAAAACAAAGTGCTTAGGGCCACGACCAAGACTCATAAAAGTAGCTGTGTTCAAGAATCAACATACTTAACTAGGAGAATCAATAACACTATCTGAAATTCTAAGTTCATATAGATGCCAATCATTCTAAACTTCAAAGGAAAAAGTGAGATGCCAAAACTGTTCAGAAGCAAAAAGCTACAAGTCCCGCTCATCCAATTAGAATTAATATTCATTGATATTTTGGAATTTATAGTATATTCTCTTCTTTTTATCCTAATTGATTTTCAATTGCTTAGGGACAAGCAACAATTTAAGTTTGGTGTTGTGATGAGTGGATAATTTATACACTTTTTGGCATTATTTTTAGATAGTTTTTAGTGTAATCTAGCTACTTTTAGGGATGTTTTCATTAGTTTTTATGCTAAATTCACATTTCTGGACTTTATTATGAGTTTGTGTGTTTTTCTGGGATTTCAGGTAATTTCTGGATGAAATTGAGGAACTTGAGCAAAACTCTGATAAGGAGGCTGACAAAGGACTGCTGATGCTGTTGGAATCTGACCTCCCTGCACTCGAAATGGATTTTCTGGAGCTACAGAACTTCAAATGGCGCATCTCAACGGCTTTGGAAAGTAGACATCCAGAGCTTTCCAGCAATATATAATAGTCAATACTTTATTCGTGATTAGATGACGTAAACTGGCGCTCAACGCCAGTTCCATGCTGCATTCTGGAGTCAAACGCCAAAAACACGTCACGAACCAGAGTTGAACGCCAAAAACACGTTACAACTTGGCGTTCAACTCCAAAAGAAGCCTCAGCTCGTGAAAAGTTCAAGTTCAGCCCAAGCACACACCAAGTAGGCCCCGAAAGTGGATTTCTGCATCAATCACTTACTTCTGTAAACCCTAGTAGCTAGTCTAGTATAAATAGGACCTTTTACTATTGTATTAAGTGTCTTTGATTGTCTAGTCTTTTGATCATTCGGTCTTTTGATTACGTTTGGGGGATGGCCATTCGGCCATGCCTGAACCTTTATCACTTATGTATTTTCAACGGTGGAGTTTCTACACACCATAGATTAAGGGTGTGGAGCTCTGCTGTACCTCAAGTTTTAATGCAATTACTACTATTTTCTATTCAATTCATCTATTCCTGTTCTAAGATATTCGTTGCACTTCAACATGATGAATGTGATGATCCGTGACACTCATCATCATTTTCACCTATGAACGCGTGACTGACAACCACTTCCGTTCTACTTTAGACCGGGCGCATATCTCTTGGATTCCTTAATCAGAATCTTCGTGGTATAAGCTAGTTTGATGGCGGCATTCATGAGAATCTGGAAAGTCTAAACCTTGTCTGTGGTATTCCGAGTAGGATTCCGGGATTGAATGACTNNATTCTATTCCAACATGATCGAGAACCGACAGATGATTAGCCGTGCCGTGACAGAGCATTTGGACCTTTTTCACTGAGAGGATGGGATGTAGCCATTGACAATGGTGATGCCCTACATACAGCTTGCCATGGAAAGGAATAAGAAGGATTGAAGGAAGGCAGTAGGAAAGCAGAGATCCAACAGGGACAAGCATCTCCACACACTTATTTGAAATTCCCACCATTGAATTACATGAGTAACTCTATTTTTATTTTTTTTCTTTATTTATTATTCCAAAACTCCATAACATTTACTATCCGCCTAACTGAGATTTACAAGATGACCATAGCTTGCTTCATACCAACAATCTCCATGGGATCGACCCTTACTCTCGTAAGGTAATACTTGGATGACCCATTGCACTTGTTGGTTAGTTGTGCAGAGTTGTGACTAAGTGTGATTCACGTTTGAGAGCACTACCAAGTTTTTGGCGCCATTGTTGATGATCACAATTTTGTGCACCAAAAGGCTAAAGTGCTGAAGGAGGAACCCTAAATCACCAATTCACACTCATCTCTCCTCTCTTCTCTAAGAACCATTGCAGCCACCACCACCAATCGAGCAGCCCACCGCCACCGCATCCCACAGCCATTGCGTCCCTTAGCCACCGCGTCCCACAGCCACAGCAGTGACGAGTTTGACCACCGCAGCCTCCACCGCGTCCTTGTCATCGCTGACCTCGCCTCCTCTATCGTCGTCGTTGCTCGCCGCCGGTAAGTAATACTATGTTATTCCTCCTCGCCGACTTCTGATTTTCTGTTCATGATTTTCTGATTTGCTAGACTTCATTTGGTTGCTGAATTCATGATTTTTTGAGGTTATTTTGGATTCATGATTTTTTATTTTCTGAGGTGATTTATTTGTTCATGATTTTCTGAGGTTATTTTTAATTTTGATTTTTTGAGATAACTATTTATTGAGGTTATTGTTATTTATTCATGATTTTGGTTACTGAATTTATTTGTTTGTAAATTTGTATGTTACAGATGGAACAGTCCCAAAGTAACCCACAACTACAAGATAATGCTATTCAAGATTCTCAAACTGGTTCTTCTAGAGGTAAATCTGATCCAGCTTGGCAATACTTTACAGTGAAGTATGACAAAATTAACCCGGTAAAACTTTATTGATTCTGAGAAAGTTATGGTAAGGCAGTTAATTTAGTCCATTCCTCAGAGATTTGTTGGCTGATTTCAGCAGCTAGTTATGCTCGTATACATTTACAAATTTGTCTCAAGTAAAACCAACAAGAGGAGGGTCAAGCATCGGTGTTGGAGTTGCATATGGTGTGGTTGATTCTCTCATTAAAGCCAATGAACTTATCTCCGAGGTATGTTAAGTCTATTCAGAACTGGATGAAGAGAAATTTTTTATTAATGTAACCATTTTTGTTGAAGTATAATGAAAATAGAGAAAATTAAGGAGGGATACAACTTGACTAGAATTATTTCCTATAAAATTTATACCTATCTCATAGTATATGTTAAGTTTTTGTCATTGATTTTGTCTGTGATAGGGAATTGACAATAAAGTATGAAGGGAAAGTGCTTTGAAAGTGATAAAGAGACTGGAACCTGGTAAGTTATTATATTTCTATGTTCAATTTACTTTGAAGGTTTTTTAAATATTGAATGAAAATTGATGTTTGACTTTCATATCTTGGTAGGTGAATGGTGGAGGCTACACGGTGGGAGTGCTCCTAATTTGCAAAAATGGCTGTTCGTTTTTTTCATCAAACATCTTCATTATTCGGATGTGAGAGGAACTGGAGCCTCTTTGATTAGTGATGATTATGATTATGATTTGTGATGAGTTGCACATTTGATTAGTTGAAAATTTGCTAGTAATTGTTTCTTTTGAACGTAGAACATTATGTGTTTGTCATTATGTGCGTTTTTTGTTTAGTTATAAACTTTGATGTTTGAAGTTGTTTATGAACCTCTAATATTAAGTTATGGATAATTTATTACATGAAATTTTAAATTTTATTAAGTTAGAAATGATTGAATTTATATATTTAAAATTATTTTTAAATTTTTTAATAATTTTACTTAATATTTAATTAAACCGGTTGAACTCCGATTGAATCCTGGTCGAACCAATAAACTATTGAACCAGTGATCTTACTGGTTTATTAACCGATCCGGTTCTCGCAACCTTGCTCACCAACGTTAGAGCACAGAATAGGAACGAACAGGAGCCAGATTCTACCGTTTCCGAAGACCAACGACGCAACCCAGGAGAGACAAGGAACACCAGGCGAGTCAGAGATCCAGAACCAGCATCCAGAGTTCAGGGGTTCCACCCTTGAGCGAGATCAAAGGAATACTTTAAAGGAGACAGAAGAGAGGCAACGATGACGCGAACCCTACCGTTCCACTATTCTTTTACTCTATCTCGCTGAATCGTCAGCAAAGATTCCGATTTGCCTCTTTGGGGATGCCATGCGACCACCTCCCGCAATAGTGTGCACAACTTCAAAATGAACCCTAACTTCTCTAACTAGCTTGAAGGTCTGCTCATTCAATTCTAACTTTCGGAATGTTTTCATTTTTCATTTTGATTTCTGTTTCAATTCCCTCCTGTTTCAAATATGGGAATGGTTGAAATTCGAAAAAATGACCCTCACAAACTACCATTGCTAATCCATTACATTTCCTACTTATCCGTGTTTATTCACTTTTACTGTGGCTCATTAACCAAACTAATTATTTCCATAGTCAAACTTATATGGGAGTTAGTCACATTCATTCCATGTGTCAAGTTCCAATTGGCTACATATTTTTTAGCCAGTCCACCTAAATAAATTGGCCACCATAAAAGTCACCTTTTATATGACAATATAGAGTGACTTTAAGATCTAAAAAATACATATTAGACTCGGCATTTATAATCAAATTCAGATTTCACAATTATAATAAAATATATTCATAATTATAATTAAATTCTACGACCATCAAACTAGATTTATATTTAATTTATAATTAAACAAATTGACAGTTACAAAAATATGTATGTATATGTAACATATATAGTTTTGTATTGTTGATTGATTTTTTTACGATGATGTTATATGATTAAATAATTTTAGTAATTAAGTTCAATATCAAATTGATCCAATAGCTTAATGATTTAAAAAAAATAGTTGAAAAAGAACAAAGAAAAAGACAGGCATAAAAAAAAGAAGAAAGACTTAGTTAAACTTAATTAAAAAAATAACTTGTTTATTTAATATTTTTCGATTTCTTCTTATGTTGATAGAGCTACTTTTTGAATAATTAATAGGTATATATAAGATTTTTTTTTAGAATAATTAATAAGTATTATATTCAATAGATAGAAAGACATTTCAAAACCTTTCAAAATAAATTTAAATAGATTATTCTAGTTGTGAAATGTAAAATTATGTCTAAAAGATATATCTATAGCCATGCATCTTCATATAATATAGCTCATATGACAGATTGAAACACTATTCAATTCCTGTTTTATTTTTGACTGAAATTGACCATGGCTAATGCTATTCCATTTCAGTATCACATTCTGCTTAATGGGAAATAAAATCTCTCAAGCAGAACCTAAGGTGTCCTATTTCTCTTTGCCCTTTTTCGATAGATGCTTCTTGTATTGTGCTATTCGTTAGCATCATATCACATATGTTTATTACCTAAAAGATATCATGGATTATTCATCGCAGAGCTAGATGAAGTATTAGAGAGAGGCTAAAAATATTAACACAATAAAATAAAATTAAAATAAAATTTATATGTAAAAAATTAAAATTAGAAGAG
>NC_029775.3:28072584-28081735 GCF_000817695.3 Arachis duranensis
TTGTTTATTGTAGAAAAAAATATACACTTTCATTTTTTCATATCTTTTATAAATTATTTTTAATTTTAAAGTAAAAAATGTACAAAAATAATGTACATAATATTTTTTCAAAAAAATATAGGAATCACAATATATAATATGTGAGTGTGAATAAATTTAAAAAATATATTTTGGTAAAAGTTAAAACTATATAAATACTTTTTGGGTAAGTTTTAAAGAGGTTAGAATTACAAGCTACAAATTAATAGATAAATGAGGTGTTAACAAATGACAAATTTTGTCAAATTGAAAGGTACCAGAATAGTGAGTGAAAGAGAACAAGAAAAGCAAGAAATTAGAACGAGAGAAGAGAATACTGGAAAATACTGACTATTGTATTGGAGATGATGAATTAAACCACAGAACCAAGTTATGGTGTCTGTCTTACATTATTTATAGACACAGATTAGAAGCCTCTAGAATACGACTAATTCAGCCGACTCAGTAAATACTTAACAACACTAATAAATACTAATAACAATGCTTAACAATCTGATAGTTTTGTGTAACTGACTTCCTCTTGCTCATTCTCTCCATCATTTCCCCTCAGACTCAAAGATGCTGAATTTTTAGAATTCTGCACCTTGAGTTTGGCCCTTAAGTCAAGAAAAGCAGTTGAGGGTAATGCCTTGACGAGTGTAACCAAACTAGGTACATGATTAACTCGAATCACATTCTATGTTACATAGTCTCGCACAAAATGTAAATCAATCTCAAAGTACTTAGATTTTGACTGTAAGATGGGATTGGCTGCCAAGAGAACTACACTTTGATTGTCACAATAAGAAATTGGAGGTTTTGCAACATTCCACTTTAATTCACTTATCAATCCCTTGATCCAAATCAATTTAGCCACTAAATCTGCTAAGGCCTTGTACTCTGTTTCGTGCTTGGTCTTGCCATTGCACCCTTCTTCTTTAATTGTCAAGAAATTAAATTCTTTCCCAAGTATACACAGAAACCACCAATCAATTTTCTGTCATTGGGATTTCCTCCCCAATCAGAATCACAGTAGGAAGACAACAACATCGAATTATTTTTGCTGAGCTTGAGGCCATAGGTTGTAGTACCGCTTGCATACCGTAGGATCCTCTTTACCAATCTTCAATGATCTTTTAAGGGATTTTGCATAAACTGAGCAACTTTATTAATGCTATGCCACAGTTCAGGTCTAATAATAGTGAGATACTACAAACTATCCACTACTGACCGGTAGAGGTGGGGATCATCGAACACTACCCCTCCAGTAGCTCTAATATTCACAGTGGATGCTAGTGGCGTATAGCAAGATTTACACCCTACCATGCCTGCTTTGCTCAACAGATTCTGTATATACTTCCCTTGAGCCATTAGTAAGCCTCCATCATTGGTTTGATAGACCTGAATTTTCAAAAAGTAGTGCAAGTCCCCCATATTTTCGAAAGCAAAAGCAAAGTTCAAGTTCTGAGTAACGACTGAAATTACCTCATTTGATGGCAGAGAGTGCTTCACAAAAACATAAATGTCTGACTTGGTGGCGGAGAAACCAAGATCTCATAAAGAGCTTTGTTGAGCTTACACACTAGCATGCCATCACCTTCTTTGTATCCTTGTGGCTGGTTCATATAGACACCTTCTATAAGCTCACCATGTAGAAAGGCGTTCTTAACGTCAAGCTGCCGAATGTTCCAAGACTTTGCCAAAGCTATGGACAGTATAATTCTAATTGAGGTTGGCTTCATAACTAGGCTATAAGTCTCAGTAAAGTCAAACACAGGCCTTTGGGAGAATCCCCTGAGTGACTAGCCTGGCTTTGTGCTTTTGGATCGTACCATCAACATTATACTTGATACGAAATACCGATTTTTTCTCGATCGCTTCTCTTCCAGCAAGGAAAGGCACTAGAGTCCAGGTATTGTTCCTCTAAAGAGCAGCAAATTCAAGATCCATGGCACTCTTTAACTGTGGATCCATGAGGGCCTGATGTACAGACTTAGGTTCAACAGTAGCTTGAAATACCTTGGGTTTTAATATTTTTGCTTTATCTCTAGTGATCATGGGATGGATATTAGTACTGGCAGTAGGTTGATCAGGGATGGAAGGGATAACAATTTCCAAATAAAAAATTAGGATCAGAATAGAAATATCGAATGTGGCTTTATGTGATGTGGATTCAAGAGGGGTGGAGGAATTCAGTAAAGAAGGCTGAGGTGACGATGATGATGATGGAAAAGAAGGTTGTATAGAATGATGTGTGAGGGGGTAGTTGAGATGGGAATTGTGGTTGTGACCTGAAGTGGAGATGGAATAGCGGAACAAGGTGGAACTTGGTTTGAAGGGAGAGGAGGAAGAACATGTATGTGTGGTAGTAGTAGAGAGTAAACAACGGTGGATTCTGGTTGGTTAGAGCCATGAAACACAGAGTTTGGGTCTTTGAAGGAAAACTTATCTTCATCAAACACTACATTGCGAGTGATTATCACCTTGTCGGAACTTGTGAGACATTTATAGCCCTTATGTGAGGTGCCATAACCAAGAAAAACACTTGGACAGGATCTGAATTCAAGCTTGTTCCTATTATAAGGTCGTAGATAGGGGAAGCATAAATAGCCAAAGACCTTTAGATTCTCATAGGAAGGTGTAGTTTTGGACAACTTTTCAACTGGGGAGATACCATTTAGCACTGGTGTGGGAAGAATGTTGATCAACTTGGCTACTGTGAGGAAAGCTTCACCCCAAAACCTGGTAGGTAGCGATGCTGCTGCAAGCATAGTTAACCTCATCTCCACAACGTGCCTATGCTTCCTTTCAGCCATGCCATTCTGTTGATGGACATGAGGACAAGAGAACCTGTGAACAATTCCCTGCTCGTATAATATTATGGACAAGCTAACATATTCTGTAGCATTATCACTTTAAAACATCTTTAATTTAGCATTTAACTGTAATTTAGTCATACGTTGGAAATGCACAAAAACTGACTTTAACTGAGCTCTATTTTTAATTAAGTATAACCAAGAAAATCTAGAATATGCATCTATGAAATTCACAAAGTAATTGTTTCTATTCGAATCAGAGGTTGGATTTGGGCCCCAAATGTCAGAATATACAATCTCTAGAGGATTATGATACACAGTTTGTAAAGCAGAAAAATAAAGAGAATGAGATTTTTCATTGCAACAAGGTGTACAAAAGAAATTTATTTAGGGAAAGGGGAGTATCAAAAAACTTCAGAACTTTGGTAACAATACTTTAAGATGCATGACCAAGTCTGGCATGCCACAGCAAAAACTTATTTGCATCTAACTCCACTGAACTAAGTAATGTAGCAGGGGTGTGCATAGGATGAAAGTTCAGCAACTTATACATTCCTTTGTCAACAATTTCTCTCAGGAGCACCTCTTTAGAGTCCTGGAATTTGACAAGGCAGCCATAAGAATGACACTCAAAGTAGACATTGTTATCACAGTAAAATTGGTACACACTTAACAAGTTTTTGGTTATTGATGTAAGAGTTTATGTTGATCTAGAATTTCTCAATAAATTGGATCACTTCGTTGTAAGTATAGTCTAGACCAACAACCAATCCTCCATCAAAATTTAATTTTGGTTGTCACAAGTTTAACCCAATAAAAATATCCGAGAGTATCAGTCCCAGGTTGTTCTCCCTAAGAATTACAATCGAGTGCTCAATTATTGGTTATGAGTTTCAAGGGGTTGGGTTGATAAAAAGAAAAGAAACTAAATGACAAGAAATTAAATGGCAAGAATCTTAAATGACAAGAAAATAAAGCAACCAACTAAAGATAACAAATATTAAAAAGAGGCATTCATGGCAAGGATTGAGAATCTAGGTTTTCTATCCTAGTCATTAATCATATCACAATAATTAACAAAAGTTAATCCTATTTCGTCATCTCCAACATCGGAAGAAGATATAATGTTATCTTCACATTGAGAGAAAGTCAAATAAAACTATTTAATCTCAATCTATAAGTCCTAATTAACTTACTAATTGAATTAGCAAGAGACTAGAGTCAATGGAAACAATATTAACTAACAACTCTAGATCACCAACATAAGTTGGGTATTAATGACTTAAGAGCACCTAATTTCTCTTCCCAAGCCAAGAATGCTCAAAATCTACTCTAACATCCAACCAAGCATTTTGCCAAACACTTGGAAGGTGATGAGCGGATAATTTATACGCTTTTTGGCATTGTTTTTAGGTAGTTTTTAGTAAGATCTAGCTATTTTTAGGGATGTTTTTATTAGTTTTTATGCAAAATTCACATTTCTGGACTTTACTATGAGTTTGTGTGTTTTTCTATGATTTCAGGTATTTTCTGGTTGAAATTGAGGGACCTGAGCAAAAATCTGATAGGAGGCTGAAAAAGGACTACAGATGCTGTTGGATTCTGACCTCCCAATACTCGAAATGAATTTTCTGGAACTATAGAACTCCAAATGGCGCGCTCTAAATTGCATTTGAAAGTAGACATCCAGGGCTTTTCAGCAATATATAATAGTCCATACTTTATTCGAGCTTAGACGATGCAAACTGGCGTTCAACACCAGCTCCATGCTGCATTCTGGAGTAAAATGCTAGAAACACGTCACAAACCAGAGTTAAACGCCAAAAATACGTTACAACTTGGCGTTTAACCCCAAGAGAAGCCTCTGCACATGTAAAGCTCAAGCTCAGCCCAAGCACACACCAAAGTGGGCCCCGGAAGTGGATTTCTGCACTTAGACTTATTTATGTAAACCCTAGTAGCTAGTTTAGTATAAATAGAACTTTTTACTATTGTACTAAGGGTCTGTCTTTTGACCGGGTCTATTTTTCCTATTTTCGAATTCATATGTCATTTGGGGAGGCTGGCCATTCGGCCATGCCTAGACCTTATTCTTATGTATTTTCAACGGTGGAGTTTCTACACACCATAGATTAAGGTGTGGAGCTCTGCTATTTCTCGAGTATTAATGCAATTACTGTTGTTCTTTTATTCAATTCAACTTATTCTTATTCTAAGATATTCGCTGCACTTCAACATGATGAATGTGATGATCCGTGACACTCATCATCATTCTCACCTATGAACGCGTGCCTGACAACCATTTTCGTTCTACCTTAGATCGAGCGCGTATCTCTTAGCCTCCATTCTGAAAGATCGGAGTCTTCGTGGTATAAGTAAGAATTATTGGCGGCCATTCCTAAGATCCAGAAAGTCTAAACCTTGTTTGTGGTATTCCGAGTAGGATCTGAGATGGGATGACTGTGACGAGCTTCAAATTGCGAGTGTTGGGCGTGGTGACAGACGCAAAAGAATCACTGGATTCTATTCCAACATGATCGAGAACCAACAGATGACTAGCCATGCTGTGACAGTGCATTTGGACCATTTTCATTGAGAGGATGGGAAGTAGCCCTTGACAATGGTGACGCCCTACATACAGCTTGTCATGGAAAGGAGTAAGAATGATTGGATAAAAGCAGTAGGAAAGTAGAGATTCAGAAGGAACACAATATCTTTATGCGCTTATCTGAAATTCCCACCAATGAATTACATAAGTATCTCTATCTCTATTTTATGATTTATTTATCTTTATATTCGAAAACCATTATAACCATTTGAATCCGCCTGACTAAGATTTACAAGATTACCATAGCTTGCTTCAAGCCGACAATCTCCGTAGGATCGACCCTTACTCACGTAAGGTTTATTACTTGGACGACCCAGTGCACTTGCTGGTTAGTTGTGCGAAGTTGTGAAAAAGAGTGATATTACAATTGTGCGTACCAAGTTGTTGGCGCCATTGAGATCACAATTTTGTGCACCAAGTTTATGGCGCCGTTGCTGGGGATTGTTCGAGTTTGGACAACTGACGGTTCATCTTGTTGCTCAGATTAGGTAATTTTCTTTTCAAAAAGTTTTCAAAAATCTTTTAAAAATTTTTATTTTATTTTCGTTTTTTCTAAAAAGAAATTTTCGAAAAACCCAAAAAAATTTAATAAAATCATAAAAACCAAAAATATTTTGTGTTTCCTGTTTGAGTCTAGTATCAATTTTTAAGTTTGGTATCAATTGCATGTTTTTAAAAATTTATGCATTTTTCGAAAACTCATGCATGGTGTTCTTCATGATCTTCAAGTTGTTCTTGACAAGTCTTCTTGTTTGATCTTCATATTTTCTTGTTTTGTGTCTTTTGTTGTTTTTCATATGCATTTTTTAATTCATAGTATCTAAACATAAAAAATTTCTAGGTTTGGTGTCTTGCATGTTTTTCTTTTCTTGAAATTTTTTCCAAAATAAGTCTTGATGTTCATCTTGATCTTCAAAGTGTTCTTGGTTTCCATCTTGACATTCATAGTGTTCTTGCATGCATCATTGGTTTTGATCCAAAATTTTCATGTTTTGGGTCATATTTGTATTTTTCTCTCTTCTCATTAAAAATTCAAAAATAAAAAAAATATATTTTTCTTATTTCCCTTATAAATTTCAAAATCTTTGAGTTGACTTAGTCAAAATTTTTTAAAATAAGTTGTTTCTTGTTAGTCAAGTCAAGATTTCAATTTTAAAAATCTTATCTTTTCAAAACTTTTTCAAAAATCAAATCTATTTCATTTTTCTTTTATATTTTCGAAAATATTTTAAAAATTGATTTTCAAAATCTCTTTCTTAATTTTATTTCATAATTTTTGAAAACTTTACTAACAATTAATGTGATTGATTCAAAAATTTGAAGTTTGTTACTTTTTTGTTAAGAAAGGTTCAATCTTTAAAATTCTAGAATCATATCTTTTAGTTTCTTGTTAGTCAAGTAATCAATTTTAATTTTAAAAATCAAATCTTTTTAATCTCTTTTTCAATTTTTTTTAAAAATAAATTTCAATCATATATTTTTAATCATATTTTTTCTTTTCAATCATATCTTTTCAAACATATCTTTTTTCAAATCATATCTTTTTCAAAATCAATTTCAAAAATCTTTTCTAACTTCTTATCTTTTCAAAATTGATTTTCAAATCTTTTTCAACTAACTAATTGACTTTTTGTTTGTTTCTTA
Source organism: Arachis duranensis (assembly GCF_000817695.3). Lineage (NCBI taxonomy): Eukaryota > Viridiplantae > Streptophyta > Magnoliopsida > Fabales > Fabaceae > Arachis > Arachis duranensis. The sequence continues at coordinate 28,079,671 of NC_029775.3, forward strand.
TCTTTTTCAAAACCACCCAACTACATTTTTCTCTCTAATTTTCGAAAACTCCTCATTCTTTTTCAAAAATCTTTTTATTTAACTAATTATTTCAAATTTTAATTTTAATTTTATTTCTTCTCTTAATTTTCGAAAATCACTAACCTTTTTTTTTTAAATAATTTTCGAAATTCTCTCCCTCTCATCTCTTTCTATTTATTTTATTTATTTACTAACACTTCTCTTCATCTTAAAATTCGAACCCTCTCTTCTCTTCTGTGTTCGAATTTTTCTCTTCTTCATTCTTATTCTTCTTTTCTTCTACTCACATAAAGGAATATCTATACTGTGACATAGAGGATTTCTTTTCTTTTCTGTTCTCTTCTTTTTCATATGAGCAAGAGCAAGGACAAGGATATTCTTGTTGAAGCAGATCCTGAACCTGAAAGGACTCTGAAGAAGAAGCTAAGAGAAGCTAAAGCACAACAATTCAGAGAAGACCTTACAGAGAATCTCGAAAAAGAAAGAGACATGGCCGAACCCAACAATAATGCAAGGAGGATGCTTGGTGATTATACTACACCTACTCCCAACTTTTATAGAAGAAGCATCTCAATCCCTACCATTGGAGCAAACAATTTTGAGCTGAAGCCTCAACTAGTTGCTCTCATGCAACAGAACTGCAAGTTTCATGGACTTCTATCAGAAGATCTCTATCAGTTTTTAACTGAGTTCTTACAGATCTGTGATACTATTAAGACTAATAGAGTAAATCCTGAAGTCTACAGGCTCATGCTTTTCCCTTTTGCTGTAAGAGACAGAGCTAGAACATGGTTGGACTCACAACCTAAAGATAGCTTGGACTCTTGGGATAAGCTGGTCACGGCCTTCTTGGCCAAGTTCTTTCCTCCTCAAAAGCTGAGCAAGCTTAGAGTGGATGTTCAGACCTTCAGACAAAAAGATGGTGAATCCCTCTACGAAGCTTGGGAAAGATACAAGCAGTTGACCAAAAAGTGTCCTTCTGACATGCTTTCAGAGTGGACCATTTTGGATATATTCTATGATAGTCTATCTGAGTTCTCTAAGATGTCACTGGACCATTCTGCAGGTGGATCCATTCACCTAAAGAAAATGCCTGCAGAAGCTCAAGAACTCATTGACATGGTTGCAAATAACCAATTCATGTACACATCTGAGAGGAATCTTGTGAGTAATGGGACGCCTCAGAGGAAAGGAGTTCTTGAAATTGATGCTCTGAATGCCATATTGGCTCAGAATAAAATGTTGACTCAGCAAGTCAACATGATTTCTCAGAGTCTGAATGGATTGCAAAATGCATCCAACAGTACTAAAGAAGCATCTTCTGAAGAAGAAGCTTATGATCTTGAAAACTCTGCAATGGCAGAGGTGAATTACATGGGTGAAGCCTATGGAAACACCTATAATCCCTCATGAAGAAATCATCCAAATTTCTCATGGAAGGATCAACAAAATCCCCAACAAGGCTTTAATAATGGTGGAAGAAACAGGCTTAGCAATAGCAAGCCTTTTCCATCATCTTCTCAGCAATAGACAGAGAATTCTGAGCAGGGCCCTTCTAGCTTAGCAAACATAGTCTCTGATCTATCTAAGGCCACTTTAAGTTTCATGAATGAAACAAGGTCCTCTATTAGAAACTTGGAGGCACAAGTGGGTCAACTGAGTAAGAAAATCACTGAAACTCCTCCTAGTACTCTCCTAAGCAATACAGAAGAGAATCCAAAAAGAGAGTGCAAGGCCATTGATATTATCAAAATGGCCGAATCCAAGGAGGAAGGGGAGGATGTGAATCCCAATGAGGAAGACCTCATGAGACGTCCTCCAGACAAAAAGGAGTTCCCTATTGAGGACCTAAAGGAATCTGAGGCTCACATAGAGACCATAGAGATTCCATTAAACTTCATTCTGCCATTCATGAGCTCTGAAAACTATTCTTCCTCTGAAGAGGATGAAGATGTAACTGAATAGCAAGTTGCTCAATATTTAGGAGCCATCATGAAGCTGAATGCCAAGTTGTTTGGTAATGAGACTTGGAAAGATGAACCTC
>NC_029775.3:28081906-28099262 GCF_000817695.3 Arachis duranensis
AGGCTCTGTGTGACCTAGGGTCAAGTATAAATCTTATGCCACTCTCTGTAATGAAGAAACTGTGGATCTTTGAGGTACAAGCTGCAAAAATCTCATTAGAGATGACAGACAAGTCAATAAAACAAGCTTATGGATTGGTAGAGGACGTATTAGTGAAGGTTAAAGGCCTTTACATCCCTGCTGATTTCATAATCCTAGACACTGGGAAGGATGAGGATGAATGCATCATCCTTGGAAGACCCTTCCTAGCCACAGTAGGAGCTGTGATTGATGTTGACAGAGGAGAGCTAGTCCTTCAATTGAATGGGGACTACCTTGTGTTTAAAGCTCAAGGATCTTCCTCTGCAACCATGGAGAGGAAGCATGAAAAGCTTCTCTCAATACAGTGTCAAACAAAGCCCCCACAATCAAACTCTAAGTTTAGTGTGGGAGGCCACAACCAAACTCTGAGTTTGGTGTTGAACCCCCACATTCAAATTCTAAGATTGGTGTTGGGAGGTCCCAACAATGCTCTGAACATCTGTGAAGCTCCATGAGAGCTCACTGTCAAGCTATTGACATTAAAGAAGCACTTATTGGGAGGCAACCCAATTTTTATTTATCTATATTTCTATTGTTCTTTTATGTTTTATTAGGTTTATAATCATGTGGAGTCAAAAAACAATTGCAAAAATTAAAAACAGAATAAAAAATAGCAAAAGAAAAAAGCACACCCTGGAGGAAGAGTTGTCTGGCGTTTAAACGCCAGAAACAAGCATCTGTCTGGCGTTTAACGCCAGAAACAAGCATCAGGATGGCGTTAAATGCCAGAAACAGGCTACATTTGGGCGTTTAACGCCAGAAACAAGCTGCAATCTGGCGTTAAACGCCAGGATTGCATAAAGAGGGCATTTTAAATGCCTAAAATATGCAGGGATGAGAAATTCTTAACACCTTAAGATCTGTGGACCCCACAGGATCACCTCAGGATTTGTGGACCCCACAGGATTCTCACCTACCCCACTTCTCTCTTCTTCACACAATCCAATATCACTATACCCTTCACCAATCACCTCCACCCATTCTTCCCCATAAACCCCACCTACCTTCAAATTCAAAATCTCTTTTCCACCCAAACCCACCCTAAATGGCTGAAACTAAACCCCTCTCCCTCCACTATATAAACCCCTCTATCCTTCTTCATTCTCACACAACACTACCCTCTCTTCTCCCCCTTGGCCGAAACTCACACCTCTCTCCCTCTCCTCCATATCTTCTTCTTCTTCTTCTATTCTTTCTTCTTTTGCTCGAAGGCGAGCAACATTCTAAGTTTAGTGTGGTAAAAGCATAGCTTTTTTGTTTTTTCATAACCATTGATGGCACCTAAGGCCAGAGAAACCTCAAGAAAGAGAAAAGGGAAGGCAATTGCTTCCACTTTTGAGTCATGAGAGATGGAGAGATTCATCTCAAAAGCCCATCAAGACCACTTCTATGAGGTTGTGGCCAAGAAAAAGGTGATCCCTGAGGTCCCTTTTAAGCTCAAAAAGGGTGAATATCCAGAGATCCGACAAGAGATTAGAAGAAGAGGATGGGAAGTTCTCTCCAATCCCATTCAACAAGTCGGAATCTTAACAGTTCAAGAATTCTATGCAAACGCATGGATCACTAGGAACCATGATCAAAGCATGAACCCAAACCCAAAGAATTGGCTTATAATGGTTCGGGGGAAATGCTTAGATTTCAATCCGGAGAACGTAAGGTTGGCGTTCAACTTGCCTATGATGCAAGAAAATGCACGCCCCTACACTAGAAGGGTCAAATTTGATCAAAGGTTGGACCAAGTCCTCATGGACATATGTGTGGAAAGAGCTCAATGGAAAAGAGACTCAAAAGGCAAGCCGGTTCAATTGAGAAGACTGGACCTTAAGCCTGTGGCTAGAGGATGGTTGGAGTTCATCCAACGCTCCATCATCCCCACTAGCAACCGATCTGAAGTAACTGTGGATCGGACCATCATGGTCCATAGCATCATGATTAGAGAGGAAGTAAAAGTTCATGAAGTCATCTCTCTAGAACTCTACAAAGTAGCCGAAAAGCCCTCCACCTTGGCAAGGTTAGCTTTTCCTCATCTCATTTGCCATCTTTGCAACTTAGCTGGAGTTGTCATAGAAGGAGACATCCTCATTGAAGAGGACAAACTCATCACTAAGAAGAGGATGGAGCAAACAAGAGAGCCCATTCATGGATCTCAAGAGACGCATGAGGGAGCTCATCATCAAGAAATCCCTGAAATACCTCAAGGGATGCATTTTCTTCCAAACAACTATTGGGAACAACTCAACACTTCTCTAGAAGGATTGAGACATGACATGAACCAATTAAGGGTGGAACACCAAGAGCACTCCATCATTCTCAATGAGATTAGAGAAGATCAAAGAGCTATGAGGGAGGAGCAACAAAGGCAAGGAAGAGACATAGAGGAGCTCAAGGACACCATTGGTCCTTCAAGAAGAAGGCGCCACCCTCACTAAGGTGGACTCATTCCTTCACTTCCTTGTTCTTATCTCTCTGTTTTTCAGTTTTATGCTATATGTTTGTCTATGTTTTGAGTCTTTACTACATGATCATTAGTATTTAGTAACTATGTCTTAACGCTATGAATAATTCCATGAATCCTTCACCTTTCTTAAATGAAAAATGTTGTTAATACAAAAGAACAAGAAGTGCATGAGTTTCGAATTCATCCTTGAAATTGGTTTAATTATATTGATGTGGTGACAATACTTTTTGTTTTCTGAATGAATGCTTAAACAGTGCATATTTTTTATCTTGTTCATGACATGAGCATTGCATATTTTTTATAGTGAAGTTTATGAATTTTAAAATTGTTGGCTCTTAAAATAATGATGAAAAAAGAGAAATGTTATTGATAATCTGAAAAATCATGAAATTGATTCTTGAAGCAAGAAAAAGCAGTGAAGAACAAAGCTTGCGAAAAAAAAGAGAGAAGTGGCAAAAAAAATTTAAAAAATAAAAAGAAAAAGCAAGCAGAAAAAGCCAATAGCCCTTAAAACCAAAAGGCAAGGGTAAAAAGGATCCAAGGCTTTGAGCATCAATGGATAGGAGGGCCCAAGGAAATAAAATCCAGGCCTAAGCGGCTAAATCAAGCTGTCCCTAACCATGTGCTTGTGGCATGCAGGTCCAAGTGAAAACTTGAGACTGAGTGGTTAAAGTCGTGATCCAAAGCAAAAAGAGTGTGCTTAAGAGCTCAGGACACATCTAACTGGGGACTTTAGCAAAGCTGAGTCACAATTTGAAAAGGATCACCCAGCTATGTGTTTGTGGCATTTATGTATCTGGTGGTAATACTGGAAAAACAAAGTGCTTAGGGCCACGGCCAAGACTCATAAAAAGTAGCTGTGTTCAAGAATCAACAAAATTAAATAGGAGAATCAATAACACTATCTGAAATTCTAAGTTCCTATGGATGCCAATCATTCTAAACTTCTAAGGATAAAGTGAGATGCCAAAACTGTTTAGAAGCAAAAAGCTACAAGTCCCGCTCATCTAATTAGAACTAATATTCATTGATATTTTGGGATTTATATTATATTATCTTCTTTTTATCCTATTTGATTTTCAGTTGCTTGGGGACAAGCAAAAATTTAAGTTTGGTGTTGTGATGAGCGGATAATTTATACGCTTTTTGGCATTGTTTTTAGGTAGTTTTTAGTAAGATCTAGCTACTTTTAGGGATATTTTTATTAGTTTTTATGCAAAATTCACATTTTTGGACTTTACTATGAGTTTATGTGTTTTTCTGTGATTTCAGGTATTTTCTGGCTGAAATTGAGGGACCTGAGCAAAAATCTGATAGGAGGCTGAAAAAGGACTACAGATGCTGTTGGATTCTGGCCTCCCTGCACTCGAAATAGATTTTCCAGAACTACAGAACTCCAAATGGTGCGCTCTTAATTGCTTTAGAAAGTAGCCATTCAGGGCTTTCCAGCAATATATAATAGTCCATACTTTATTCGAGCTTAGACGACGCAAACTGGCGTTCAACGCCAGCTCCATGCTGCATTCTGGAGTAAAACGCCAGAAACACGTCACAAACCAGAGTTAAACGCCAAAAACACGTTACAAATTGGCGTTTAACCCCAAGAGATGCTACTTGTTTCTGGTGTTCAATGCCAGATCCATGCTCTGTTCTGGCGTTGAACGCTAGCCAGATGCTCCTTACTGGCATTTGAATGCCAGTAAGTCTTTCCTCCAGGGTGTGATTTTTCTTCTGCTATTTTTTATTCTATTTTTAATTTTAGTATTTTTTGTGTAACTCCACATGATCATGAACCTAATAAAATATTAAAGAACAGTAAAAGAAAAATAAAATTAGATAAATAAAAATTGGGTTGCCTCCCAATAAGCGCTTCTTTAATGTCAATAGCTTGACAGTGGGCTCTCATGGAGCCACACAGGTGATCAGGTCAATGTTGTAGACTCCCAACACCAAACTTAGAGTTTGGATGTGGGAATTCAATACCAAACTTAAAGTTTGGCTGTGACCTCCCAACACCAAACTTAGAGCTTGATTGTGGGGGCTTTGTTTGACTCTGTACTGAGAGAAGCTTTTCATGCTTCCTCTCCATGTATACAGAAGAACACCCTTGGGTCTTAAACACAAGGTAGTCCCCATTCAATTGAATGACTAATTCTCATCTGTTAACATTTATCACAGCTCCTGCTGTGGCTAGGAAAGGTCTTTCAAGGATGATGCATTCATCCTCCTCCTTCCTAGTGTCTAAGATTATAAAATCAGCAGGGATATAAAGGCCTTTAACCTTTACTAACACGTTCTCTACCAATCCATAAGCTTGTCTTACTGACTTGTCTGCCATTTATAATGAGAATATGGCAGGCTGTACCTCAATGATCCCCAGCTTCTCCATTACAAAGAGGGGCATAAGATTTATACCTGACCCTAGGTCACACAAAGCCTTTTCAAAGGTCATGGTACCTATGGTGCAGGGTATTACGAATTTGCCAGGATCTTGTCTCTTTTGAGGTAGAGTTTGCTGAACCCAGGTATCTAGTTCACTAATGAGCAAGGGAGGTTCACTTTCCCAAGTCTCATTACCAAATAACTTGGCATTCAGCTTCATGATAGCTCCTAGATATTGAGCAACTTGCTCTCTAGTTACATCTTCATCCTCTTCAGAGGAGGAATAGTCTTCAGAGCTCATGAATGGCAGAAGGAGGTTTAATGGAATCTCTATGGTCTCTATATGAGCCTCAGATTCCTTTGGATCCTCAATAAAGAACTCCTTCTTGGTTGGGAGACGTCCCATGAGGTCTTCCTCATTGGGATTCACGTCCTCCCCTTCCTCTCTAGGTTCGGCCATATTGATTATATCAATGGCCTTGCACTCTCTTTTTGGATTCTCTTCAATATTGCTTGGGAGAGTACTAGGAGGAGTTTCAGTGATTTTCTTACTCAGCTGGCCCACTTGTGCCTCCTAATTTCTAATGGAGGACCTTGTTTTACTCATGAAGCTTAAAGTGACCTTAGACAGATCAGAGACTATATTTGCTAAGTTAGAGGTGCTCTGCTCAGAATTCTCTGTCTGTTGTTGAGAAGATGATGGAAAAGGCTTGCCATTGCTAAACCTGTTTCTTCCACCATTATTAAAGCCTTGTTGAGGCTTTTGTTGATCTTTCCATGAGAAATTTGGATGATTTCTCCATGAAGAATTATAGGTGTTTCCATAAGGTTCACCCATGTAATTTACCTCTGCCATTGCAGGGTTTTCAGGATCATAAGCTTCTTCTTCAGAAGATGCCTCTTTAGTACTGTTGGATGCATTTTGTCATCCATTCAGACTTTGAGAAATCATGTTGACTTGCTGAGTCAACATTTTGTTCTGAGCCAATATGGCATTCAGAGCATCAATTTCAAGAACTCCCTTCCTCTGAGGCGTCCCATTATTCACGGAATTCCTCTCAGAAGTGTACATGAATTGGTTATTTGCAACCATTTCAATAAGTTCCTGAGCTTCTGCAGGTATTTTCTTTAGGTGAATGGATCCACCTGCAGAGTGATCCAGTCACATCTTAGAGAACTCGGACAGACCATAATAGAATATATCTATCATGGTCCATTCTAAAAATATGTCAGAAGGACACTTTTTGGCCATCTGCTTGTATCTTTCCCAAGCTTCATAGAGGGATTCACCATCTTTTTGCTTGAAGGTCTGAACATCCACTCTAAGCTTGCTCAGCTTTTAAGGAAGAAAGAACTTAACCAAGAAGGCCGTGACCAGCTTATCCCAAGAGTCCAGGCTATCCTTAGGTTGTGAGTCCAACCATGTTCTAGCTCTGTCTCTTACAGCAAAAGGGAAAAACATGAGCCTGTAGACTTCAGGATCTACTCTATTAGTCTTAACAGTCTCACAGATCTGTAAGAACTCAGTTAAAAACGGGTAGGATCTTCTGATGGAAGTCCATGAAACTTGCAGTTTTGTTGTATTAGAGCAACTAGTTGAGGTTTCAACTCAAAATTATTTGCTCCAATGGCAGGAATTGAGATGCTTCTTCCATCAAACTTGGAAGTAGGTGTAGTATAATCACCAAGCATCCTTCTTGCATTATTGTTGTTGGGTTCGGCTGCCATATCCTTTTCTTGTTCGAAAATTTCTGTAAGGTTATCCCTGGATTGTTGTAATTTAGCTTCTCTTAGTTTCCTCTTCAAAGTCCTTTCAGGTTCAGGATCAGCTTCAACAAGAATGTCTTTTTCCTTATTCCTGCTCATATGTGAAAGAAGAGAACAGAAAAAGAAGAGGAGTTCTCTATGTCACAGTATAGAGATTCCTTTATGTTAGTAGAAGAAGAAAGGGAATAAGAGTGAAGAAGAATGAATAATCCAAACACAAGGGTGAGGATAGGGGCAGTGATTTGAGATGAATAGAAGTGTTAGTAAATGAATGAATAAATAGAATAAGATGAGAGAAAAGTTTTCGAAAATAATTTTTGAAAAGGAGTTAATGATTTTCGAAAATTAAGATAAGAAATAAAGTTAAAATTAAAATTTAAAACAATTAATTAATTAAAAAGAATTTTTGAAAAAGAGGGAGGTATTTTCGAAAATTAGAGAGAGAAAAGTTGTTAGGTGGTTTTGAAAAAGATAAGAAATAAACAAAAAGTCAAATAGTTAGTTGAAAAAAAATTAAAAATCAATTTTGAAAAGATAAGAAGATAAGAAGATATTTTGAAATCAAATTTTTGAAAAAGATAAAATTTTGAAAAAGGAATGATAAAAAGATATGATTAAAAAGATATGGTTGGAAAAGATAATTTTTTTTTAAATTAAAATTAATTACTTGACTAATAAGAAACTAAAAGATATAATTCTAGAATTTAAAGATTGAACCTTTCTTAACAAGAAAGTAACAAACTTCAAATTTTTTGAACCAATCACATTACTTGTTAGTTAAGTTTCAAAAATTTTGAAATAAAATTAAGAAAATATTTTGAAAACAATTTTTGAAATTTTCGAAAATCATAAAAGAAAAATGAAAAAGATTTGATTTTTGAAAAAAGTTTTGAAAAAGATAAGATTTTTAAATTTAAAAATTTGACTTGACTTATAAGAAACAACTAATTTTAAAATTTTTTTGACAAAGTCAACTCAAATTTTCGAAATTTTGAGAGAAAAAAGGGAAAAGATATATTTTTTATTTTTTTGAATTTTTAATGATGAGAGAGAAAAACACAACTATGACCCAAAACATGAAAATTTTGGATCAAAACATATAATGCATGCAAGAACACTATGAATGTCAAGATGAACACCAAGAACATTTTGAAGATCATGATGAACATCAAGAACATATTTTTAAAAAGATTTTGATGCAAAGAAATCATGCAAGACACCAAACTTAGAAATCTTTAATGTTTAGACACTATGAATGTAAAAATGCACATGAAAAACAACAAAAGATACAAAACAAGAAAACATCAAGATCAAACAAGAAGACTTACCAAGAACAACTTGAAGATCATGAAGAACACCATGCATGAATTTTCGAAAAATGCATAAATTTTTAGAAAAATGCAATTGACACCAAACTTAAAGGTTGACTCAAGACTCAAACAAGAAACACAAAATATTTTTTATTTTTATGATTTTATTATTTTTTTGTATTTTATTTTATATTTTTCGAAAAACATATAGGAAAAAGAAAATAAGAAATTCAAAATTTTTAATAAGAATTCCAAGAATCTTTCAATGTTAGCCTAAAGCTCCAATCCAAGGGTCGGACATGGCTTAATAGCCAGCCAGCTTTAGGATGGCATTACATGTATTGAGGTGATTAGTTCAAGTCTCATTCCAAAAGGATTTGGATATGGCTTTACAACCAGCCAGGCTTCAACATGCTACATGAAACTCTAGAATCCATTCTTAAAAATTCTGAAGTCATAGAATAATTTATTTTTAATAATTTTTTTTCTTCGAAAATAGGGAAAAAAAATTTTGAGAAATTTTTGAAAATAAAACAAAAAGAAAATTACCTAATCTGAGCAACAAGATGAACCGTCAGTTTACCATACTCGAACAATCCCCAGCAACGGCGCCAAAAATTTGGTGCACGAAATTGTGATCTCTAATAATGGCATTCAACTTGGTATGTGCGTTTATAACTCAGCACTTTCTTCACAACCTCGCACAACTAACCAGCAAGTGCACTGGGTCGTCCAAGTAATAAACCTTACGTGAGTAAGGGTCGATCCCACGGAGATTGTTGGTATGAAGCAAGCTATGGTCATCTTGTAAATCTCAGTCAGGCCGATAATAAATGGTTATGGAGTTTTCGAATAATAATAATAAATAAATAGAAAATAAAGATAGAAATACTTATGTAGATCATCGATGAGAATTTCAAATAGGCGTATGAAGATGCTGTGCTCCTTCTGAATCTCTGCTTTCCTACTGCCTTCATCCAATCCTTCTTACTCCTTTCCATGGCAAGCTGTATGTAGGGCATCACCGTTGTCAATGGCTACATCCCATCCTCTCAGTGAAAAAGGTTCAAATGCTCTGTCACGGCACGACTAATCATCTGTCGGTTCTCGATCATGTCGGAATAGAATCCCTTGATTCTTTTGCATTTGTCATCACGCCCAACAATCGCGAGTTTGAAGCTTGTCACAGTCATTCAATCCCGGAATCCTACTCGGAATACCACAGACAAGGTTTAGATTTTCTGGATTCTCATGAATGCCACCATCAATTCTAGCTTATACCACGAAGACTCTGATCTCACGGAATGGAAGGCTCGGTTGTCAGGCGAGGGCAACCATGCGTCGTCCATCAGGATTCCAAGAGATACACACTCTAGCTTTCGCTTGTAGAATGGAAGTGGTTGTCAGGCACGTGTTCATAGGGACGGATGATGATGAGTGTCACGGATCATCATCCATCAGGTTGAAGTTCGAGTAGTATCTTAGAACAGAAATAAGATTGAATTTGAATAAAAGATAGTAGTAATTGCATTAAAACTCGAGGTACAGCAGAGCTCCATACCCTTAATCTATGGTGTGTAGAAACTCCACCGTTGAAAATACATAAGTGATGAAGGTTCAAGGATGGCCGAATGGCCAGCCCCCAAAACGTGATCACAGGATCAAAAATACAATCCAGGATGTCTAATACCATAGTAAAATGTCCTATTTATACTAGACTAGCTACTAGGGTTTACAAAAGTAAGTAATTGATGCAGAAATCTACTTCTGGGGTCCACTTGGTGTGTGCTTGGGCTGAGCTTGAACTTTACACGTGCAGAGGCTTCTTTTGGAGTTGAACGCCAAGTTGTAACGTGTTTTTGGCGTTCAACTCTGGTTCGTGACGTGTTGCTGGCGTTTGACTCCAGAATGCAGCGTAGAACTGGCGTTGAACGCCAGTTTGCATAGTCTAATCCCGAATAAAGTATGGACTATTATATATTGCTGGAAATCTCTGGATGTCTACTTTCAAACGCCATTAAGAGCGCGCCATTTGAAGTTCTGTAGCTCCAGAAAATCCATTTTGAGTGCAGGGAGGTCAGAATCCAACAGCATCTGCAGTCCTTTGTTAGCCTTCTATCAGAGTTTTGCTCAAGTCCCTCAATTTCAGCCAGAAATTACCTGAAATCACAGAAAAATACACAAACTCATAGTAAAGTCTAGAAATGTGAATTTAGCATAAAAACTAATGAAAATATCCCTAAAAATAGCTAGATTATACTAAAAATTATCTAAAAATAATGCCAAAAAGCGTATAAATTATTCGCTCATCAACGACCTAGTGCACTTGCTGGTTAGTTGTGCGAAGTTGTGAAAAAGAGTGATATTACAATTGTACGTACCAAGTTGTTGGCGCCATTGAGATCACAATTTCGTGCACCAGAAGGCATAAAAGGAAAGCATATTAAATTGCAAGAATAATAAATTCTACAACTATCCAATGCAAGAAATTAACAATAAGAACTCAATTAAGCAACAATAAACAAACAAACATCAAATTGCATTAAAGAAAATGGAAATTAAAAAGAGTTCATCAAACTAGAAAGTAGCTCAAAGGAGAAATTAATAAGAGGAACTAAGGAAATTAAAGTGCTAGAACTATAAATTGCAAGGAAAATACATGAAAACAAGAAATAAAACATAAATCTAAGAGAGTTTGACCTAAATCTACCCTAATTCTAGAGAGAAGAGGGAGTTTCTCTCTCTAGAAAACTACCTAAAGCATGATCCTACACTATCTAATTGCTCCCCCTTTATTCTCTCTTAAATTCTGCATCAAATAGTTTCAGAAATGAGTTGGATTTGAGATTGGAAAGCTCAAAAATCGCCTCCAACGTATTCACTTTAATGAGGTCATGTGACCAGCATCACGCGTGTGCGTGGCTGACGCGTGCGCGTCGATTGGCGAAGTTCTCTTTCACGCGTACGCGTGGGGGACGCGTGCACGTCGCTGACAAATTCCCTCCTCATGCGTATGTGTGGGGTGACGCATGCGCGTGGCCTTGAATCCTCCAAATGCTCATTTCTTCATGAATTCTCCACTTTGCATGCTTTTCTTTTCACTTCTTCCATCCAATCCTTGCCTTATAAACCTGAAATCACTCAACAAACATATCAATGTATCGATTGAAATCAAAGTGAATTAAATTTAGCAAATTAAAGGCCCAAAAAGCATGTTTTAACCATTAAGCACAATTAGGAGAAATTCATAAAATCATGCTATTTCATTGAATAAATGTGAGATAAGTTGGTAAAATTCCCTAAATTCAACACAAGATAAACCATAAAATTAGGGTTTATCAATTATATCAGGGACTAACAATAGTTTTTGCATAATAAGATTTTTAGAGCTCAAATCAGTTTTAAAGTAAGCTTTACCAATACAGTTAATGCTCAAACATGTTCCATTACCAACAATTACTTGGTCTGAACCATCATACTTCTCCTTTTCAGCCAAATTGTGAGACTCTAATGTTATAGGATGTGTTGCACCGGAGTCTGAATACCACATTGCATCATTCATGGTGGCTTAATTGGCAAGAACATTGCTATAATTTGCTCTGGACTATTCAGGTTGCTCTGCTCCACCATTGTGTCGCTCATAGTACTGATGCGGGTCATTTTCATATCGGTACCAGCATGTTTTGGTTGTGTCCAAACTTATTAAAGAGCTGACATTGAGGTCTTTCAAATTTAAATCTTTTAAATTGCAGTGTGCTGCCAGAATGTCTTGATCTATCACTAAATTAATGCTAAGTAAATTGTCCTTCAACAGAATATCGCTGTTGTGACCTGCTATAACTCGAAAATTGCCTTCCTCCTCTTGCAAATCTTCCGCTTCCTCTAAAACCTCTCCTGAAATTTCTTCTTTGACCTAGATTTACTTGATACTTGAAATTTTCTTGGGACTTCTCTTGATTTTCTTGAGACACATAGTTGAATTCAGCCACATTAGCATGCATTAGGTGATCAATTTCTGTTTTTCTAAACCTTTCTAACATACTCTCATGAGCAAATAGTATTGCTTCTAATTCTTCTACTATGATTCCTTGTGATCTTTTCAAAAGTGACGTTAATAGTGGCGCATAGTCTTTAGTTAATCCGTAAAGAAAAGCATTCACATAATCACTCTCACTCACTATCTTTCCTACTGAAACTAATGCATCAATTGTACCTTTAATTGCTAACGCATAATCATTCACAGATGTGCCTATTTTAGTTACACTTAACTTGTTCCTTAATTGCATAACTCTAACTTTAATTTGGAAGGCAAATTGCATCTCTAACCTGTTCCAGATCTGATAAGTGAAAATACATCCAACCATACGGGTAGCATAAGGCTTTGTCATCGAAGCTAAGAGGCACAACTTGAGCAGCGTGTCTTGTCTCTTCCATCTCTGAAAATCTGGATTGATTTCTCCATTGATGAGCGTTTGCTACGTTTAATCCCTTTTTCAGTGATGTGATTCAGTAGATCATTTCCTTCAATCATCGCTTTAACTTAATCTTTTCATTGCAGGAAGTTATCAGCATCTAATTTCATATAAATTGGTGTTGTTGTAAACCCTAGTGTGCTCGCCGTTTGAGCTGAGCTGTAATCTGGTGGTGCAGCCATTGCGTCTGAGCTTGCCAAACCATGAAAGGTACTAGAGTAGTGAGTGAGAGAGAACAAGAGAAACAAGAAATCAGAAAGAGAGAATAGGGTATTGGATAGTACTAGCTATTGTATTGGAGATGATGAATTGAACCACAAAACTAAGTTATGGTTCTTCTCTTACATTATTTATAAACATAGATTAAAAGCCTTTAAAATACAACTAATTTAGCCGACTCAGTAGAGACTTAACAACACTAATAGATACTAACAACAATTATGTGTAATTGATTTCTCTTGTTCATTCTCTCCATCACAAACAATTGAATTTATTAGTACCTTATTCATATTGGTTTAATGAGTTAATCAACTTAAAAGACAATAAATACCCTAAACAACCAAATATTATATATGTACTCTCGAAAATTGTTTGAGATTAAATTTTAATTTTGCTTTTTGCAAACATATATATTACTAATTGATTAAAAAATAAGATTTTTTATTCTTGAATTTTGATCATTTATTTAAAAAATATTTTTTTTAAGTTTTGTTTTTGTTAACAATGACCAAATTAAAAAAAACATAAAAAGGCTATAAATTGAATTTCACTCAATCTTTTGTACACATTTTTTAAATAATTATCTAAATATTGACACAAGAATTTATGTTAAGTTCACAAATCTCTTATCAAATACAAAATTTATTTGCCGTTTATAAAATAATTGTTTTTTAATTATTTTTGTTAGATTTTTATTTTTAATTGTGTGTATTAATCTTTCAAAGATAATTTGTCATGTTTTCGATAATTTACTCTTTCAAAATTAATATCCAAGTTGGAGACAAAATTCTTTTCTAGCTCCATAGGTACTCCATCCACTGGATTTGGCATAGTCCAAAATTCTCTCCGAATAGTGAAGAATTTATATTTTAAAACTGTTTTATCAAATAGAGGCAGTTTCAAAATCACTGCAAATAAATTTATCATTTAGCAATGATTAACGATTGTTGAAAATTGTTTCAAATCTTAATCTCCACGTCTTAAAGGATGACATTCACTGAAATGTTGGTAATTTATTTTATAACAATTTGAAGCCGTTGCGAATAGCGAAAAAATCCTTCGCAAATTCCCATATCTCTTCTAGTGATAATCACCATGCATATAGGCACTCGGTCAGCATGGAACACGCACCTGCCCTAATTTTTTTTTTTATATATAGGAAATCATTTTAATTATTTATACATTAAAAGAATATATCGATCAGAAAGTATAGTGCGCTCTCAAAATTAATTTTCATTTTTATAGTTAGCACTTGAATTTATTGATGTTAATATTAGGGATAAGTATTATTTTGGTCCCTAACGTTGAGGGTCGGAGTCAAATTCGTCCTCAACATTATTTTGGATTTAAAATCGTCCCCAACGTTTTATTTGGGAGTAAAATCGTCCTTTTAGACAATTTTACCCTTATAACACAAGACAAAGAGAGAAGCAACCTTACTTCTTCGTTCTTCATTTCTTCTTAGTCTCATTCTTTAAAGGAGAGAGAGAAAAGCGAGTAAAGACTCAGAGAGAGAGAGTGAGAGAAGGAGAGAAAAAAAAGTCTTTCCGTCACCAACACCGACACCCTCCCCTTCGACCTCGCCTCGCCGCGCCTCGACTTTCCCATTGCCCTTGCTTCACCGCGCCTTGCCCTTGCCTCGCCTTGCGTTGCCTCATCGCACCTGGACCTCGCCCTCGCCTCTGGTTTCTCGTCATCGTCGGGGGGTGGTGGTGGTGGTTGTGTTGCTCGTGTTTCCAGTATCACCGCCACGCCTCCCTTTCTCTTCCCTCCCTAATCTCCGCTATCCAGATTTACTACCACCACCACCACGCAGTTCCACCATCACTGCCATCATAGGTAAGTTAAGATTCAAGTTCCTAATTCCTGTTCTTATTTATCAGAATTCCTAATTTTCAAATTCATCACAAAACCTAATTTTCAAATTCATCACAAACCTTTCTGAATCTGTGGTTGTTGTTGTTGGATTTGAGAAATTTGAAGAAGAAGAAGTAGTAGTAGAAGATCTGAATTGCTTGATGTTGTTGCTTTTTTCATTCTTTTTTATTTTTTGTTTTTTTGTTTTTAATTCTGAATCTGTGATTGTTGTTGTTGGATTTGAAGAATTTGAAGAAGAATATCTGAGTTGCTTGTTGCTGTTGCTTTTTTCATTTTTTTAATTCTGAATCTGTGATTGTTGTTGTTGGATTTGAAGAATTTGAAGAAGAAGACGAAGATCTGAATTGTTTGATGTTTTTTTCATTCTTTTTGTTTTTTTTTTTAATTCTGAATCTGTGGTTGTTGTTGTTGGATTTGAAGAATTTGATATTTACAACCCCTAATTTTCTAAGGATTTGGAATTGTTGTTGTTGTTAATTGTATTTAAGGATTTGTAATTTTAAATTTTATTAATGGAAGAAGAAGGAAGAAAAAAGATTTGTAGTTTTGCATTTTATTAATGATGGAAGAAGAAGAAGAGTGAACTGGTAAAAAAAAGTGGTATTTTTGTCATTTAAAAAAATTTTATTAAAAAGGACGATTTTAATATCGTTTTAAAACGTTGGGGACGATTTTAAATACAAAATAATGTTGGGAACGAATTTGATTCTGACCTTTAACATCAGGGACCAAAATAATACTTATCCCTTAATATTAATTAATTAATTAATTACGCTAGAATTCATTAAAGTGAGGAGTAATTTTGATTTCATAATATAAAAGAGTGAGCGCAACTTTTAAGGGAGCAGTTCTCGCAAATATATTACTAGTTTAACCTTGTAATTTCACAGTTGCATAGAATATATCTTATAAATTTATTCAAATAAATCAAACCTATAAAAGATCCCATATGTTCGGAAAAAGTCAAATAAAATAAAATAAAATAAAATTCTAAAGAACAAATTCTTGTTCCCCTCTCCTTTTCTTGCTCTATCCCAAAGCTTATATATTATTCCCTCGGAAAAGAAATTTCGCACTGACGTTGATTGATTAAGGGCTAGTTTGTAAAATAATTTTTTTTTTGAAAGTAGTATATTAAAGTTGATTTGTTATGAATATAGCTTTTTAAAAGTTATAAACTTATAATACTTATATTCAATAAATCAAATTAAAAATTATTTTTAATAAATATAAATAATAATATTTGTATTTGATAAAATAATTTTAAAATTTAGAAAAATCATAATAGTTATAATATAATTTTTTAATTTATTAAATGGAAAATAAAATATTTAATTATTTTTAGAAAAAACACAAGCCCCTAGTTAAAAAGTTTAACCAAACAAATTCTAAATATATATAGGGATGAGGTGGATACCATATATTCAAACCTAGTCTATATGCTAGTTATCTATAGTGCCAAATCCAAATATCCAATGTATGTATCTTTAATTTATGTGCTTATTATAAAGGAGGGCGAAAGGAGTTCAACAATTACTGTTAATACAACTAACTTGGTAAATAATAAAGTTGGTTACACAACCGAAAAAGAAAATTAATAGATTATAGAGCCATATAATCTCAGAAGTTGTGGATGCTCCAAAGAATATAATGATTAATGAATGATGATTACTATATACCCTTTTAGTAGGAAAAAAAAATCTATCATTACGTCTCTAAAGGTATATGATAGTGAAATGTCAAAAGAGTCAAAATGAGGTATTGGGGATTTGCATATATGCAAGCATCAAATTCATTCACATAATTACTATTAAGCCCCGGCCCTCCTTCTTGCTATATCAACCAATTATATATATATATGCAAGATAAGCAAGTGATAGATTCACCATGTATACAAGAGCTAACGGAAACAACATACGATGAAATTTAGAATTGAAGTTTTCGATCTAAAGGTCTTTCATGTAGAGGTCGAAAGCAAAATTAAGCCAAGGATGACTTGCCGGCAATAATTATATTTGCTATAAAAAAGGCAAGCTTCATCATTTGCGAGATTATGTCGGCAAGTTGTTCTTTGGCTATGTTTTACTTTCTTTTTCTCATGTAAGACTCTAATGATCTCATATAAAATTACAAGTGTTATAAGAATATTAATTAAGTGTGTGCTTTATAAATGCATATGGTATGCTTGGTTGCATGCACATGAAAATTCAAAACATAAATTCTGTTAGATTATTTACCTTATGAATATATGATGACTTATGAACAATTTACGTACATCCACAACATTTCTTATTAGTCTTATTAACCTTATTATTGCTTGCTCCTCTTGTATATATGCGGGCTAGTTTAATGTCATATCTATTTCTAATATGTTTCCCCTAAATTTTAAGATTTAAAGTAGATGAATTAAAGAAATTATTTTGAGGTAACTGTTAATTATTAGATATTGTTTATAAGTTTCTGGTGATTTGTTTATTTTCTTATTTTCTTTATTGAGGATGATTGTATCCAATTTATGTTGCATATACAAAAAAAATTTGTCACCAACCAGTCATTGTATATAACAAAATTTGTTATGAGAGTCATTTAGATAAAGATGTCTAAAATATTTTTTAAATATTTTTAACAATTAAAATTTAATATATGTAATCGATTAAACCATATTATTTCTGTCATAATTAGATCAGACAAATTGATTTAACTAAAAAATTGATGAACTAAATTTTAAACCGATCTAAATTAATTTTTATTTTTATAAAAAATGACTACAATATCTCTATTATATATAT
>NC_029775.3:28099684-28128451 GCF_000817695.3 Arachis duranensis
AAAAACATTAATATGTTAAATTATTAATACGCATATCTTATATATATTTAATCTATACTTTTAATATGATATATATAATCGAGTCAGAGGTAATGAGCTGAGCTTATCCAAACTCAAGTTCGGCTCATTTAATTTATGAGTTCAATTCTAGATTTAAGTTTGGCTCATCAGTTCACGAGTTTAGCTTATCGAGCTATTAACAAGTCGAGCTCGAATTGGCTCATAAGTTGGCTTAACTCACTTCCAACACTAGTTATATGTATTGAATTTTAATTACTAAAAAGTATTTTTAAAAAAAGACATTTTAAACGTCTTCGTCTAAATGGTTCTCATTTGTTATATCGTTATAAACAAATTCAATTATTTATCTATTACATGTTTGATTATTCTATTATCACATGTTTGATTATTTTGGTGGCTAGTAATTATTTAATTAAAAATATAATAATATATATAAATATACACAAATATATAATAATTGATATAATAATTAATTTTTAATAGACATAAAATATTTTGTGAGAAACATCACTAACTAACTTCTTGATTCTGTTGCTAGTAGGGGGAGTGTTTTGGCGTGGAGATTCCAATTTGTACCAAAAAATGAACATGAGAGCTTATTATGTGAATCAATGAATGTATCCCAGTAGGCCAGTAGTATAGAGTTAGTTTTCGTCGGTTAGAGGTAGTTATTCTTATTAGCTGGATTAGTGTTTTAGAGAGTTAATTATCTATTTTAGAAAGTTAGTTAATTATCTATTTCAAGCTACTACAAGCTCTTTATTCTGTAATTTTTATATATATAAAAACCATCGTTAGTGAATAAATCACTCGCTTCTCGCCATAACCACTTGTTCCAGTAATGATAGAATAATAAAGGCATTTTTTTTTTCAATAAATTTTAAATCGAACACTTTAATAATTTTCATTTTTTATAAGTTTTTAAGAATTATTTTTGTAGAATAGATTAGCTAGTATGTTTTATTTTAAATCAAATTTTTAATGTATGTTGAACAAATAAATTTATAACAAATTTTATTATTATAAGACAATTGGAATTCAGAAAATATAATTATAAAATAAATTAATTTTCTTTTAAAATATCGAAGAATCAATTTAATAGAGATCATTTTCGAAAAAGCAATAAAATATCTAATCTAAATTTTTTTAAGACTGATTTAATTTAAATGTTTACTTTACAATATCATATTTAAGTGGGGAAATGCCTTTCTAAGGCCTGTGTAACTTGTTATTTTCTTTTTAGTTATATAAACAAATAAGATAGAAAATTTGATTGGTGACATTTGAAGATCACTAGTCTCATGATTTAACATTGATATCATTTTTTTTTCTTTTCATTTACTATATGCAATGATGATAAAACATAAAATGAAAATGTCTTGAAGACGTAAGTAGAAGAATAAAATTTGTGTTAGGGTTAGATTGGAAAGTGAAAAACAGTGTAAAACAGTAGAGACATTAACGAGGTTTTACCCATTGTTTAGACAACAACGCACTCAATGCTTTATAGAGATTTCTTTTGACCATAAATAAGATGACAAATTATTCGGTTAGATTATTTGATTTCTGCATGAGATGCAAAAAAATTTATTCGGCAACTTTATTGATTCCTCTGTACCTTTTTGCTGAAATTGGTGATGATTGGTTCAAGTTATCCCATTAGAGTATCTCATTCTTAATTTGGAAAATATTCCACACAGGGCCACTACTACTGACTCCCACGCACTGCATTATCAAATTTTATATATTGTTCTCAATTAGCATTTTACAGTTGCACAATGCATCTATCAATTCAAAAAAAAAATTATTTATATAAAGATATCTATTTGAAGTCTCCAAATTATTTTCATACAATTAAAGTGATATGTTTCATAATATTTTTTTTACAATTTATTATCATGTATATGTGATACTTATCTTATTTTTATTTTTTAAAAAATATTATTATATTAAAGTGGGTCTCAATAAAACTTACATTTTAAAAGTATTATCAATATAAATTTTATTTAAAAAAAATTACTGAAGAGTAAATATTATTTTTGTCTCCGATCTTTACATTTTCTTTTAATTTTAATTTTAATTTTAATATGTTTAGTTATACCATTGAGTTAGTCGAAAATTGGCATACATAAGTAATACTTTAGCCTATAATTATTATATTAGAATTTTCATTAACGGTATGTTAATTTTCAAGAGTATAATAAAAATATATTTAAAAGGGTGCCACTCACATGACGTCAAAAATATATTGTGATAAAAATAATGATATTTTTTAATGACTATCAAATGCGTGTCTCTAATTAGCAAGTATCATTGTATTAAATTAATCGGTTCAATCCTCATTAATTTATAAAAAGATTGATTTAACGATTCATTATGCTAATTAATTTTGTATTATTATTCAATTTTTATTTTATTTTTAAATTCAATAAAAAATATATTTTATATAATTAAAATATTATAAAATTTTAAAATATATTTATTATTTTTTTAAATGATATTTTGTATTAAAATTAATAAAAAATATTTTTTTATTGAAATAAAATTATAAATTTTGAAGACATGCTCACTACTCTTGTAAAATTATATTTTTCACTAAATTTTACGGCACAAAAATTATAAATTTTTAAAACATTCTCATCACCCCTCTGAAATTATACTTTGTGGTATATTCCATAAAAAATGTGTAAAAATAAAATGTTACATAAATTTAAAAAATATATTAATTATTCTCCTAAAATTATATTTTGTACCAAATAAAGTTCTAAAAATACACAGCATTCTTTAAAGATTATATTTTTTCCTAAGTCTACAAAAAAGAATTTTTTGTCAAAATAAAAAGTTACATATTTTTAAAACATATTCACCACTCTTCTGAAATTATATTTTGCACTATAATCAAAACTAAAAATATTTTTTATTAAAATAAAGTTATATATTTCTAAAAATACTATTATTCTATTAAAACTATATTTTGTATCAAAGTCTACAAAATAATTGTAAAATTCAAAATTTATAAATTTATAAAATATAACCATAACTTTTCTAAAAATATATTTTAGATCAAAATTAATTAATATAAAAAGTATTTTTTATTTTACATTTAATTTTAAAAAAGAAAAAAGATGACCAATGAGCACTGTGAACCGTTTTATTCCACTCCATGTAATGAAAACAATAATAAATATTGTTTACTTAACTCTTTTAGTTAGTCTCTTCTTGTTGGAACCAAATAAAGTTTTAAAACTAAATACTTATTAAGAACAAAAGATAGTATTTTTCATTCTTTTAAGTTTTATAACATATTCAAGGTGATACTTCTATTTATCATAAATAAATCGTGATCATATACACATCATTTTTAGTATAATTTATAATGCAAAATATAATTTTAAAAAAGTGATGAGTATATTTTAGAAATTTACAACTTTTTACTTCAACGAAAAAATTATTTTCTGTAGAATTTAAGCAAAATATAATCTTAAGAGAATAATGGATATATTTAAAAATTTATTTGGTACAAAATATAATTTCAGAAGAATAATTAGGATATTTTTTTAATTTATAATATTTTACTTTGATCATTTTTTTTAGAATTTGTCGCAAATTATAATTTTAAGGAGTGATAAGAATGTTTTAGAAATTTATAATTTGTGTGCTTTGAAATTTTTTTTTTGTAAAATTTAGTGAAAAATATAATTTTAAAAGAGTGGTGAGTATGTTTTCGAAATTTATGATTTTATTTTAATAAAAAATATTTTTTATATTAATTTTAATAAAAAATATAATTTCAAAAAATAATGAATATATTTTAAAATTTTATAATATTTTGATTATATAAAAAATATTTTTTATTGAATTTAAAAAATAAAATAAAAATTGAATAATAATATAAAATTAATGAGCATAATGAATCACTAAATCAGTCTTTTTATAAACTAATGAAGATTGAACCGATTAGTTTAATACAATGATACTTGCTTAATTGGAATTTGGGACACGCATTTGATAGTCATTGAAAAAATATCATTATTTTTATCACAAGATGTTTTTGGCGTTTGCATGTGAGTGGTGCCCTTTTAAATATGTTTTCATTATACTCTTGAGAATTAACATACCGTTAATTAATTTAGGATACGATTGATAGTCATTGAAAAAATATTACTGTCTTTATTATCACAAGATGTTTTTGGCGTCCCCATAAAAGTGATGCCCTATTTAAATGTTAGAAGTGAAATTAAAATAAGTTAAACCATTAAAGATACTTTTAAAAGTTTTTGAAAAATTTAAAGATAAAAAAGCATCCTTTATCAAATTTTATCAATAAAGTCTTTTTTTTTGCCTTGTTTCTCTTTTGTTTTATCATAATACCTAGTACAAAAGAAATTTGTTTAGATTGTTTAAGTTGCATTTCTCGAATTTGATCTTTAAGAATAGCGTGAATGATTTCATGACAGCTCTTATCTCTATCCATTATAAGATAGACAAGAACGAAGCTAAGGATTTATTATTGAAAAAATATAGGTAGAGAATGAAATGAGTAAATAATGTAAATAATAGAATAAAAAAATTTAGATTATAAATTAAATTATTAATTAATTATTTTTAATTTTAAAATTTAAAATTTAATAAATAAAGATTAGTTTCCAATTTAAATTTAATCTCCTTCCTCCATTTGCTATTTTTGGTCTGCAGAAACACTTCCAAATGCCGCTTCATTTTTCCTCTCTCCGATTTGACGCCATCCAGCCTCCAGCCGACGCTCTCATTCGCCTGCTGACGCCGCCCAAACATCTCCGCGAACGTCCAATCGCTCTGTGCGTCATCTTTCGCACTGTCCATCCACGTGCCAATCGTGCACCCCCGCAACCCCACTTTTACCATTGCAGCTCACCACCATCGTTGACAACAAGGACAACCACCGCGATGCCAATGTATTGTTCAAAGTCATGTAGAATTTTCATTCCGTTCTCTCCTGCTACGGTTTCGACCGTAAGATTTTATGGCGGTTCTCGCTTGTTTCTTCCCTTTTTCCTCTACCATCTTCGCCATAAACCTCACAATGCCGCACAGTATGGATCTAAAAGGCTACGTCTACGGCAACATGCTGGACGTGCATTGAGAAGGTAGGCGGCGGAAATTTTATATACGTACGTGGATGTTTATTTTTCGTACAAATGAGATGTTTATTTTTAATGTAAATGAGATATTTGTTCTTTATATAAATGAAATGTTTGTTTTTTGTGTAAATAGAATGTTTATTCTTCATGCAAATGGAATGTTTGTTCTTAATACAGTACTCGAGGTTGGTGACGCAGAAGATAACGACAGTGGGGAAGGAATTTGAATTAGAAAAAAGTGTAATTAGAGTTAAAAGGGATGAGAATAGTTAAAATTTCTAATGATAGAATTAAAAAGAATTTTTTTAATTTGATTATTTGGGGTAATTTTTTTAAATTCTCAATGAATTAATAAATTAATTCATCATTCACGTTGTTAAAATTTTTTATTGTCTACCTAGCGATACCCTTTATAATGAGCTCCCAAATAATGAACACTAGAAGGTTTACGCATTTTAACCTTTGACAATCAAGCCAAAAATGTATTTTAACATTTTATTTTTTACAATTAAATAGCTTCTAAGAACTAAGAAGGCTCTACTAAAATAATTGTTTTGAAAACTAATGACGAGGTCATTAAACATGCTAACTTTCTTTGTATATTGCGGGTGCGTTAATCGCATTGTAGTTAAATTTTTTAACGGTCATAAATTTGAACTCTAATACTATAAATTGAAAAAAAAAACTCATGCTAAAATAGGTAGTAATAATTATTCAGATAATATTAGTTAAATTCTTAATAATAAATTTATTATTATTAGCAGAGGACAAAGAAGAATAAGAAAAATTGATGTTATTAATTAGGTGTAAAATAAGAATGTCAATGGACTGACTTAGTTCATTTTAGTCTGTTCAGGTATAAATGGCAAACTAATTATATATTAAGTATATACAGACGTTTAAAATGAAAGTCTGATCCAATTAAGAGATATCTGTCAAACGAAATAAGTCAATTTATTTATTTTTTTGTCTAAATAGTTTTAAAATGAAAAAACCAAAGAAAATCAACTTTTAGATTGAAATATATATTAACTTTAAACCAAAGAGAAGCTTTAGAAGTGTATGGTCTGCGCATAAGCCGTAGCAAGACGAAATATATGAAATGTAAGTTCAGTTTGAGAAGGGAAAACCCTAATATAGATGTGAAGATTGGAGAAAACATCCTACAAAAAGTTAAAAGTTTTAAATATTTTGGGTACATCATACAGGATAATTGAGAGATTGAACAGAATGTAAATCATAGGATCCAAGTAAGTTGGTCAAAATGGCAGAGTGCATCTTGTTTTATATACGATAAAAAAGTGCTTTTAAAACTTAAAGGTAAATTCTATTGCACCGCTATAAGACCGGCTATGCTTTATGGTACAGAGTGTTGGGCGGCTAAAGGGGAGTACGAACATAAGCTGAGTGTGGCAGAGATGAAGATGTTGAAATGGATGAGTGGTCATACACGATTGGATAAATAAGGAACGAAGATATAAGGGAGAGAGTTGGAGTAGTACCCATTGTGAAAAAGATGGTTGAATCGTGTCTCAAGTGGTTTGGACATATGAGAAGAAGACTGATAGAACATCAAATCAGGAGGGTGAATGAGATGGAAGATGGACAAGGGGCGAAAGGCAGAGGAAGACCTAAGAACCCATCTATGAGGTGGTCAAATGAGATCTACATGTAAACAGTCTCTTTGTATATATGATATATGACAGAGCACAATGAGATCATTTGATTCATGTAGCCGATCCCACTTAATGGAACAAGACTTTTATTGTTGTTGTTGTTTAGATTATTGACTTAAAACTTGAGATATTTTAGTTAGAATTTGAGATATTTGGGTTGGATTATTAAAAAGTTGTTAAAAAAAAACATTTAACAAACTAAATAGGTCAGCCATTTTATTTCATGGACCATCCCATTTATTTTATCGGTTAATAGACTGAGATTGTTAAACGTTTAATTTTCATAGACCTATTTTTTGAGACGAAAATCCATCAATTTAAGGTGTTAAACGACGGAGTAGTCCAACAAATTCAACTCATTTTGACTAACTTGTAATTTTGTAAAGAGCAACCAGAATAATGTTGCTCTAGATAGTGATGACGTGGTGATTTGATATGTCCACTTATCATTATCATTATTATTATTATCAAGGATAATGACATTTGAATTTATAATCTTAGGCATATATACCTTTTTTTCCCTGAAATTTAATTTTCAGTAATCACATCACAAGAAATAATTTTGTTTTAAAACCACTCTTAATTATAAATAGCCTAAGTAGTCAAGTAGAACCATGGCCTAAAATGTATATATGCTAAGCCTTTGACATGTCATTTGAGGATAAGTATTATCACCATAGCAGAGCACAAATCCTCATTCCATACCCTCTCTATCTGTTGTTTTCCCCCATAAAAGATTCTATTCCCACATTGAAGGGAATTTTAGCACACTACTGAGGCCAGTTGATTGAGGGAAAGGTGGAGACCTCAGAATTATTGTTGTCACTTGTCAGTGCTAGAAAGTGGCCAACCCAAATGATGAAGGAAATCTTTGAGAAGAAGAAATTCAAATAAGTGATGTGATAGGAACATATTAATTCAACATCTAATATAAATATATAATCCTCATAGAGCACAAAAATAGTTGCGATTATAATATCTAATTTTTTTTAATCATAACTGTTTTAATCTAAGGATGAAAATTGAAAGTTTAAATGCCAATTTCAAAGAACATTCGTATTAAAATCTAACAATAATAAAATAAATATTGTTAATACACAAATTTAATTTTGATATATTAATAGTATAGAATAATTTTATACGTGTATCTAATTACGTAATATTATGTCAGTAAAAATAATTATTCTTTTTATTAATCATTTGAATAGTTATCCTAAAAAAATAAATATGATTAAATAAATGTGTTAAATATTTTATATTATCATACTATTCTAAGAACAGGATAAGATAAGACACTGAAAACAGGACAGGACAAGATACTGATGGACAGAGACACAAAATTTTGTATTTTTGTATTTTGTATTTTCTGGACACATTATCTCTGTCTATGTCTCTTCTATTATACATGATTTTTTGTCTCAGTGTTTCTATCTCAATGTTCTGTCTCTACAAACAAACACAGACTAAATAACAAATGGATGCCCATGCATCAGACAGGGTGTTGGATAGCCCTTTTGAGAAGAATAACCATCACTTGCCCTTAAAGAGGAGTGAAGGGTGGTTTGTCAAAGTGAGAATATTGTACAATGTACAAGTGCATTTGGCACCACTAGTCTCTATACCCCCCTCTTGGCTATAAAATGGCGTTAAGATTGAACATAGTTATATAGTCAACATATCAATGATAATGCATTCGTTTATTGGTCTAAGGGTCTCTCATGAAGTGGTTGAAAGTGAAATTAAGCCAAGGATGACTTGCCGGCAATCACTTGCTACTAAGTGAAATTAACTTTGTTTGATTTAGCCGGCAGGTCATCCTGTGGCTATATTTGACTTTCTTCTTCTCATGTGAGATTCTAATGACCTATTATTAAGCTTATCTAAGAATCAAATATGTTGAGTTCTTTCTCAAAATTATGGTATACTTCTGGATTGATGAAACAACACTCTTATCTTGATGAGTGAGTATCTTTTTTCATAATTTTTATTTTAATATTTAACTATTATGTAGGATATTTGAACATTAATGCTACAAATAAAAGGATGCATGTCAACATAAAATGTCAGCTCAGTTGTATGTGCTAAAATCTCATGGAGATCCTGCTTTAGAGAAGCTTGGCAAAATGAATATCTAGTGTTAGATGCTCTATTATATCTTGTTGTTATGATTTCTGTGGCTGGTAAGGTATATAAAGACATGTATATGTCTCTGACCTGATACTAATTGACAAATATTTTGTTACATTATTCATGGCAACAGTAACTAATGCATGATGAAAAATTAAACATTCATATATTGTTAAACATAAACATCTCTCTCCAATGTTTCCATAAACATTTGTTTATTTATGCATATTATTTTATTTGTTTATTATTTTTTCCAATTGAAAGCAGTAATACAGTTGACGCAAATTATGTAGGAATCTTAAAGAAAAGACTCATTGTCTTGTGCTACTTGGTGTTAGGAAAAAAGTAAAATATACCTTTGTTTTTGGTAAAGTAAAATTGGATTTGTCTTTCTTTTTTCTTTTGTTAAATCAATAATCTCTTTTGATGTTCAAATGTACAATTCAACGTAACTGTTTGTTGATGATTGTGTAATAATGTTTCTTGTTATATATATATCTATTTGCCATTTGTTTTTTTCTCCAAATTAAAATCTCCTTCAAATGGAATATATATGATTGGAAAATGACAAAATGTTAAAAGATAATCACTTTAACTAAAAGAAAAGAATTAACTAATATTAATTCTCATATAAAATAAATATAAACAAAATATTGACTGCCTAATTTTTGCTATTAGAATTTAGGATTTAGAGTTTAATCTTCTGTATTTAGAGTTAGTTAATTAACTATTAGCTAAAAATATCATTTTTGTTGATCATGTAATATTATTTTAAAAATAATAAAAAAATATTTTAAAAAAAGAATAGAAATATATTGACAAATTTTTCTTAGTATTCTTTTAATTGGTAAAAAAGTGTACTTAAAAAAATTATCTTGTAACCAAATATAATAGCAAACAATAATCTTAACAGAAAGATATTATTATTACTTGTTATATACATTAAATAATAAAAGATCTATGGTTATTATTATTCTATATGCACAAATAAATCAAGATATGAGTGAGTAGATTGAGTTATAAAAATATTAAATATGTTAAATAACAATCGTGTTAGATATATATTAAAATTAATTGTTAATATAAAATATATTAAAATATAAAATATATATTAAAAATAAATTAAATAATATATATTTATATACAAATATATAATAATTATTTTTTATATATATATGTAAATAATATTTTTGTAAAAATAAAGATAAACTTTTGCTAAAATAAAAATGTAGTTGTACTTTTTTGCAAAGCAGCTTAAATAATATAAAGAATAGAAAATAAATATGCAAATGAAACTGTATTATACTTTTAGAAAGTACATAAGCAAATTTCAAACTCTTAAACGTAGTTATGTTTTTCATACCACTTAGATATAAAGAGAGAAAGATGGCAGCATATATACTAATACCTTTCTTGAAGGATTATAGCTTATAAGCGTATTTCAAACTCTCTAATTGATATTATACTATTTTTCACACCATTTAAACACTACAAGAAATTACTGGAATAACGACCGATTTAACGACAGATTTAGCCAACAATTTTAGTGGTCGCTAAAATCTTGGTTACTAACCGTCGACCATTTTTTGAACAAAGATACCAAACCCTCACCATAAAGTATCGGTCGCTAATATAATCGGTCGCTAAATGGTAACCAAATTTTTCGATCGCTAAATCGCTCGCTGAGTATATGGGTCGCTAAATAGCGACCAACTTTTCGGTCGCTAGTTTGTGACCAACATTTCAATTTCTAATTCACTACCAATATTTTGGTCTCTAATTCGGTCACTAACTGGAGACCTGTATTTTAACAACCAACATTTCAGTCACTAAATCGGTCGCTAATTAGCAACCAAGCATTATTAGTAACAAAAAACATTTCCTTTATCTCAAATAGAATGAGCTATTTTGCTTTGTATTAAATTAAAACAAAAAACTTGACAACATGAATATTCCCAAATAACCACATTAATTGAAAAGCTTATTTTATGCATCGTATACCAAATTCTTGATAGTAAAAACTTTTTTATTCTTATTCAATTCTAATAAAACTTCATTTATTTTGAAAACACTAGCAACTAACATGAAAATATACAAAATCATTAAAAATAGCAGCTGCTTGAATCTACAATAAGATCATTTGTCTTTCTTCACAAGTCAATATTACCCATTCGAGCCAGCAGAAATCCAACAATAGTATCCTGCATTATATTCCATCAAGTAGTTATTACTTTTTATAGTAGAGTGCATCCAAAATATCAAAATTCAAAACAAACATCATAAAAACTAGAATACGTCATGATGCTAGATTTTTCATATCAGATATTGCATGTGTGCACCAGAAGAGATCTAGGCAAATTACATAGGCTAGTATTATATATGGATTATGGTAAATACAAATGCTTCAATAGGCTAATATAGCTCTAATGTACAGGTCAAGATAGAAATAGATTTTGCACATCAGAACTTGGCACTCATCAAGACATCAACCTCTAAACTTTCAAATATATATTGGTGGATGAAATAGGCGGTCATCTTATCAAGAACAATCGTAAAAATTAAAGATAAAATGCTTCAACTTTGTACCAACAGAAAATATTGAACTTCAATTGTCATCCAAACTCCGACCCAACCACCACTTTTCCTAAGCTAAACCAGAAGGTTGAATTGTACATTAAAAAATTTAGAAAGAATCAAAATAAATTACCACACAAACCACTTAAGACCCTTGTCAGTCATAGAAATGAGTGCTAAATTTTTTGTGAAAATTTGAGCTCTATTTGTCATTTAACCTGAACAATTGCAATGAATAAGATTAAGGGGAAAGAAAAAGTAAACAAAAGATGACATACAAAAAAAGATATACAACCTGTAATTTGAAAGATTCAGCCACATACAACAAGGGTAAAAACATGATATCAGGTCCATTCTTTCAAATTTATATTGATCGGTTTTAGCACCATATGCCACAAAAGAAAGGGCTGACTTCAAATTCTTTTACATCAAAACATTTATCAATCAACCAGACCCAAAGTCAATGAAATAATCAATTGATTGAAACAAATTGCTAAATTATATACAATAAACTAGCATCAACAAACTAAAGAACATGATATTTGTAAGCAAGATGCATGAAATCAAACATCATTAGAGAAGCAGAAAATCATTTTCTAAAATGATAGTAAAAGGAAGAACCAAAATAATAACAAGATATCTTAAACACAATTTAAAACAGCAAAATGGAGAACTTGACGGTCAAGGAAAAAAAAGAATTTTGAAATCTGGGTTTATTTAGAGTAGGTATACTGAATAAATCTAAAGCAAAATTGAAAGAGATCGCAGCTTATTACATTCATCAATCATCAAAACTTTGAAAGCTCAAGGGATGAAAATAAATGGGTGAGAACTGGGAATGGAGATTGAAGCTTACTGAATGAATGGATTAATGAGAGTAAGACTTGTCAGTCAGTATTCATGCATCTGCTGCTCTCAACTCTGTTCTTGCTTCTTCATTTTGATTCAATCCGTATTCTATAGAAGTACTCTTTGAGAAGCAGTTGCTTGAACACTTCCAACCTACAAAATCATCACACTAATAAGCAAAAACTTTTCTGTTTTTCTTTTTTTTTTCATTTTTTAACCATCATCATTATCTTGTAGTATGGACAATTTCATAGAAAGAAATCCCCCAAAGTTGAAATAATAGAAAGCTAAGCTCGCTCCAATCCACAAAAGATCCATAACGAGAATAAATTGACACATAAATTACAAATCCAAACTTAAACTCCCAAGAAACCTAGCACTTAACTAAAATGCAGTGAAACATAAATTTGCAACGGTGGAGCAATATTCAAAGCTTATTATAGAGCTTAGTTATAATACTAGACCCGTTTTCTATTCACTGATATCACGATCAAAACTTTAGATAATTGGTTGCTCATAATTAATGAAGTTTGGAAGATTTTTTCACTCATAAAACAATTAACTCTGGCTCTTAGCATTTTGTTAGCAATTTTGTTAATTAGTTATTGGTAGTTATAGCAGTTGTGAGAGCTAGGAAAGTCTGCAATGTAAGAAGAGTACAACCATCAATTGTATAAATATTCATCACAGTATATGATATCTGCTGAACAAAATCAATATAAGGCTTTTCATTCATAGTTCAATTTTCTATTCTAACTTTTCTTCATATTCTTGTTGTTCATTCTCAATAAATACTCAATGATATGATCCATCCCTATTCATAAAGAAGTCCGGTAAGCTTTAGCTCTATATTTTTTTGCCTATGTATGTGACATACTTATTAAGAGTAATGATCCTTATGCTATTACATAAACTATTTTACAATTGAACAATATTCTTTATGAAAGTTGTTAGAGAATTTAGCTAGTTTTTTTATATTAAATCAACTAAGCTTTTTTTAGCGTAGCTTCTACCTGCAAGTTCAACTTATTATTGAGTTGTTTTATGTTGTGTGTTAATTGATGCGTGAGCATCTTACCTATCTTTTTCTAGTTAATTTGCATCTAATTTGTTGAGTTTAATTAAGAATTAATTATATTTTAGCCACTATGGATGCTATTTTGAGTTTTGTGCAATTTTATTTATTTTAGGTAGCATTCGGAGGGATTTGATGAAGTTTCTGCAGAGAAAAAGAAGAAACCAAAGAGATGACCAGCGAAGACCGACGCAGACGCATGGCTCACGCGACCGCGCGGAATGGAGAAATCGCAATGACGCGATCGCGTGCCTGACGCGAACGCATGGACTGGAATTTGCACAAATGACGCGAGCGTGTGGACGACGCGGACGCGTCACATGCGCAATCTGCAAAAATACAGAAAACGCTAAGGCAATTTCTGGGCATTTTCGACCCAGTTTCTAGCCCAGAAAACACAAACTAGAAGTTGCAGAATGGACAAATCAAGTAGTCCCCACCCATCAACTGAAGATCTGTTAATTAATTCAATTTTAAATTCAAATCTTATCTTTTAGGAAAAGATATTATTTTATTTTTAGATAATTAGATTTTAGATTTATTAGTATTAGTTATAAATAGAAACTCTGTACATTTAGACAGGGGACCATATTGTTACCAAAATCCTAGTTTTCTATTCTGAACTATGAGCAACTAATCCTCCACTGTTAAGGTTAGGAGCTCTGTCTATTTGTATGGATTTATTCGTTTGATCTTTCTAATTTAATCCATGTTTAGATTTATATTTCAATAATTGTTTTCGCTCTTTACTTTATGAATATGAGTGGACGGAAGTATGACCCATGTTCTAATTGAGTTCTTGTAAAACTTGGAAAAACTCTTTACTTGAACAACAACTTGAAAACATATTATACTGAATTTCTAATTGTTTGTATTTAACGGGATACGTGACATATAATCCCTTTATTTTTGGATAATTAGAATTCTTTTGGCATATAAACTAGAAATTGATCATCACCGTCTAATTAGAATTAATTAACCAAGGAATTGGCAGTTAATGAATTTTAGAGGAGACTAGGAAGGTCTAAGGAATTAGGGTCTAGTCACATATAGTTTGCCATGAAATTATATCTTGCATGATTCAATTAGTTAGTAATAAAAGTTAATCCGGAAAATAGATAACTCTAAAACCTTAACTGCTTTCTCAAATATTTTATTCCCAATTCATCGCTGCTTGCTTTCTGAAATTCTTAATTTACTGTTTAATGCTCTTTGAACACCAAAACACTCTTTTCTGTTTGTCTAACTAATCCTATCAAACACTATTGTTGCTTGATCCATCAATCCTCGTGGGATCGACCCTTACTCACGTAAGGTATTACTTGGTACGACTTGGTACACTTACCGATTAGTAGTGTGGGTTGTAAAATACCGCACCAAGTTTTTGGCGCCGTTGCCGAGGATTGACTGTGATTAACAACTATCAGTTGTTTGATTGCTTAGATTAGGAATTTTAATTTTTATTTTAATTAAATTTTGCTTTTAAATTTTCAAAAAAAATCTTTTTCTTTACTTTGACATTTTTTTCCGTTACACTTCCTTTTTTTTTCTTTCGTTCCCCCCTCCCCTGTTACGTTTTCCCTCTTTTTTTTCTTTTTCCTTTTAGTATTTAAATATATATATATGTATATATAATTTTCGAAAAAAATATAAATAAATAGCACCAATATTTTTTTATTTTTGAAATTAAGTTTGGTCTCTACGTAGTAATTTTTCACTAAAATAATAATAATAATAATAAAAATAAAAAATAATATTTTCAAAAAAAAATTTGTTCTGTCTTCTTTGCTTTCCTGTTTACCACATGGTGCATTTAATCCTTTTTGGTGTTTTGTGCTAAGGACAAATAATGGAGAGAGATCACATGAGTTACTACTCACACCCGAGTAGTGATTCATATTATGGTGGATGGAGGAACTATCCAAATTTTGGTTGGCAAAGTCAAAACCAAAGAAACTTCAATGCTCTATGTTCCAACTATCAAGAGCCACCACCTCCATATTCATACCACGAACCACCATCTCCATATTCGTACCAAGAACCACCACCTTTCTACCCATATCAAGAACCATCATCCTTCTACCCATATCAAGAGCCACCATCTTCCTATTCATCTCAAATATCATCAGATCTTGAGCTCCTCATGAAAGAATGCCTACATGATATAAAGACAAGTGTTAAAAATATAGAGAACTATGTGCAGGCAATAATCAAGTCATTGGAAGAGGAGCAAGCAAATTCCTTTCCAAGAGATATAATGCAAGATCCTATGGAAGAAAGTGAGGAAATCATTCAAAGGAGTTTATACTCTAGTGAACTAGAGAACTTTTTATCCTCACACATGAAAGAAAAGAAAGATGCAAAAGCAAAGGAGGAAGATGCACAACCTCCCATGCCTTTGGTAAGCAATGAAGAAGAGATTGAATTAGAAGACAGCTACCAAGAGGAAGATGTTGAAATTGAGAAAGCTTGCAAAGAGGTAGAAGAATTCAAAAAAGAACACAAGGGAGTGGAGCTTGCAAAACCACCATCACCATCCAATACAACATTCAAGTGGGTAAAATTCCTATCCTTAATCCTTACTTTCCTACTTGAATATGGGTTACTAGAGACGGATGGTCAACTTAGAGATCTTTGTGGCATTGAGAGTAAGAGGAAGATGGTTAGTGGTAAGAGTTGTCAAGCAAGGTTCAGTATGGTTGCATGCTCCAAATTAAAGTGCAAGGATTGGTGTAAAGCTCACTTGACTGGGTCTAAAAGGTTGTTTGGATGTCTCTGTGAGAATTCAGACTGCTTGCCACCTGGTGGGAACAATGGTGATACACAAGAAGACGGGTGTAAAAGCAAGGTTTGGGAGCCTGGGATTCATTCCCACAATCAACACTATTGAGGCCTTGTCACTTACTTCAACCTGCTCAAAGGCATTATGCGCCTAGTTTGGGATCCTGGTAGCCATTGGAATTACAAATATTGGTGGGAATTCCTGGATTAGTACAAGCATAAGCCACCATGATAACGAGCTCACCACATGTCCAACTTAAGGACTTTAACTAAAAGTGCTTAGTGGGAGACAACCCACTGTGGTATGATCATTTTTTTTCATTCTTAGTTATTTTTTGTAGTAGTAGTTTTCTTACTTATTTGGTTTTTATTGAATTCTTACTAATTTTTTGATCATGCAGCTATTTTAGAATAGGAACCGGACAAAAAAAAGAGAGCACACGACGCGTGCGCGTCACTGACGCGAACGCGTCAATCATGTGTGCGTAAAAAACAAAATTTGACAGAGAGTTGCGCTGGAATGACGCTGGAACCAAGCCTTTAGCACAAACAACCCACGCGTACGCGTACCCCATGCGTGCGCGTCGTTTGTGATTTTCGCCATCCACGCGTGCGCGTCACTGACGCGTACGCGTGACTTGCAAAATCGACGTAAAATAGAGTATTTGGGTAGAGAGTTGTGCTGGCTTGGGGCAAGAAGTGTGCTAAAAGCACACATTTGTTCACGCAGACTCGTGACTGACGCGTTCGCGTCAGTTGCATATATAGCCATCCACGCGAGCGCATGTACGACGCGAACGCGTCGTATGAAAAATTGGCTCCCAAGCCATGCGAATAGAAAATCGCGCGGGCGCGTGACTGGCTTCGCGCGAATCGCACAAAATCCAGGGCACGCAGACGCGTGCCTGACGCTAACGTGTCATTATGAAAAATTTGCAACCCACGCGAACACGTATTTTATGCGAACGCATCGCTTGTGCCGCCCAGTTTTCTTTCTCTCTCTCTCTCCCAATCCTAATTTTCTCTTATTCTTTTGTCCTTTTATTTTTCTTCCCTCATAATATTTGTCTCTTCTATTTTCAGTTCTTATTTACTTGAGGACAAGCAAACCTTTAAGTTTGGTGTTGACGCTGCGCTTATTGGTTTTTTTCTGGCACAAAAGGGAGGCAAATCATCTTCATTGAGGAACACAACCTAAAGAATAAAGCGACCGCTAGGATAATAAGGTGGTTGAGTTCCTTTCATTTTCATTCCTCCAATCTTTTTTCTATGTTATGTTCTAGCTTTCTGCTATTTTCTTTGTTTGTTGCATGATCTTTTATTAGTTAGAATTCTAGGACTAGTTTTTTTTTTTAATTTCTTTAATGCTGAAAAGATATTTCATGTACCACTCACTGAACTTGAATCTAAAAAAAAAAAAAAAAAGTGATGTATTGCATGAGAAATTGAGTCTAATTTTAAGAATAGTCTCATTTACTTAAAAGTGGTGGTATTTTCTGTGATTTTTGAATGCATGATATGAACAGTGCATATTTGAATTTGAATCAAGGGATGTTGATGTATAAGGAACATGAATTTAGAGAATTATTATAACTTCTCTGAAATAAACAAAAATTAAATCTTTGAAGCAAAAGAAACAGCAAAAGAAAAAAATATATAAATTAAAAAAATAATAATAAAAGCAAGGTCCAACGCTCTGAGCATCAATGACTAGGGAGGTCAGACATGATTAAAAGCTCAAAAAGTTGTTTCCCTAGTCATATGCTTGTGGTGTGGCTGTGTCAAGTAATCCTTGAGATAGAACACTTAGAGTCGAGACCAAGTGCGTTTAACAGAGTGGCCAAAGGCTTTGAGCACCACTGTCTGGGTGTAACTGAAAAAAAAATCAGAACTCAAAGGGAGTTCCCCAGTTAAGTGCTTGTGGTGTTTTTGTGTCAAGTAACTCTTGAGACAAAACATTTAAAGTCACGGCTAGGCTCAAGGTGCAAAGCACCAAAGAAAAATAAATTAAAGTAAATGTTGCTGTGTTCAAGGATTAAACTGAAATGTAAAGATCAAAGAATTCATAATATCATCCGGATTCTAATTCTGAATGACAATAACATTCTTGATTCAAAGGAGAGTGAGATGCCAAACCTATTCAGGATTACAGTTATAAACCCCACTATAAAAAGAGACACGAGCTTAATCGAATTCTCATTCTCATGCAAATTCACATCCCAAGCCTATATAGTTTTGGTCGCTTGAGGACAAGCAACAGTTTAAGTTTGGTGTTATGATGCGTGAGCATCTTATCTATCTTTTCCTAGTGAATTTGCATCTAATTTGTTGAGTTTAATTAAGAATTAATTATATTTTAGCCACTATGGATGCTATTTTGAGTTTTGTGCAATTTTATTTATTTTAGGTAGCATTCGGAGGGATTTGATGAAGTTTCTGCAGAGAAAAAGAAGAAACCAAAGAGATGACCAGCGAAGACCGACGCGGACGCATGGCTCATGTGACCGCGCAGAATGGAGAAATCGCAATGACGCGATCGTGTGCTTGACGCGAACGCATGGACTGGAATTTGCACAAATGACGCGAGCGCGTGGACGACGCGAACACGTTACATGCGCGATCTGCAAAAATACAGAAAATGCTGGGGGCAATTTCTGGGCTTTTTTGACCCAGTTTCTAGCCCAGAAAACACAGACTAGAAGCTGCAGAATGGACAAATCAAGTAGTCCCCACCCATCAACTGAAGATCTGTTAATTAATTCAATTTTAAATTCAAATCTTATCTTTTAGGAAAAGATATTATTTTATTTTTAGATAATTAGATTTTAGATTTATTAGGATTAGTTATAAATAGAAACTCTGTACATTTAGACAGGGGACCATATTGTTACTAGAATCCTAGTTTTCTATTCTGAACTATGAGAAACTAATCCTCCACTGTTAAGGTTAGGAGCTCTGTCTATTTGTATGGATTTATTCGTTTGATCTTTCTAATTTAATCCATGTTTAGATTTATATTTCGATAATTGTTTTCGCTCTTTACTTTATGAATATGAGTGGAACGGAAGTATGACCCATGTTCTAATTGAGTTCTTGTAAAACTTGGAAAAGCTCTTTACTTGAACAACAGCTTGAAAACATATTATACTGAATTTCTAATTGTTTGTATTTAACGGGATACGTGACATATAATCCCTTTATTTTTGGATAATTAGAATTCTTTTGGCATATAAACTAGAAATTGATCATCACCCTCTAATTAGAATTAATTGACCAAGAAATTGGCAGTTAATGAATTTTATAGGAGACTAGGAAGGTCTAAGGAATTAGGGTCTAGTCACATATAGTTTGCCATGAAATTATATCTTACATGATTAAATTAGTTAGTAATAAAAGTTAATCCGGAAAATAGATAGCTCTAAAACCTTAACTGCTTTCTCAAATATTTTATTCCCAATTCATCGCTTCTTGCTTTCTGAAATTCTTAATTTACTTTTTAATACTCTTTGAACACCAAAACACTATTTTCTATTTGTCTAACTAATCCTATCAAACACTATTGTTGCTTGATCCATCAATCCTCATGGGATCGACCCTTACTCACGTAAGGTATTACTTGGTACGACTCGGTGCACTTGCCGGTTAGTAGTGTGGGTTGTAAAATACCGCACCATTAATTCAATGAAAATAATTAATTTCCTAAAAGATAAAACTAAATCAAAATCAAAACATAGAAACATTCTTTGAAATTATAGTGATGAATCAAAATCAGAAATACGAAGTTGAAGTACCTTGATTGAAGGAGAAAATCAGCTTAACCATAAGATTGTTCTTGTTGTTGTTACCGGAGAAGTTACCACAGGAGGCAACGCTGAGAAAAGAACAACGAAAAGTGACTTCTCTCTCCACTCCACCGGAGAGTGAGGGACGCAGCGAAAGGGAAGCTGTGTGAAGAGAGAGCTTAGGGTTGAAAAGTGATTTTTTTTTTAATTTATTTTGAAATCTAGTTTGTTCCTATTTTTTAAAACAGTGACCGATTTAGCAACTAATTAATTTGTAACTTTTATTTTTTTAGTTGGTCACCACCTGCTCTAATGCTAAGATTTTTTAGTTGGTCGCTGTAACACCCTAATTACCATAAGCCTTACCTCATGCCGTAAAGCAAAGGATAATCAAAAGCGCAAACGTTCACACAAAACTACAAGCGTAAAGGATAAGATCCACTATGTAAGGTAACAAGATATATATATTTATATAAAAGTATAATAATCATAAGATACTAGCCACAGCCCGCGGAGTATGGACCGACTAGTTAAATACTGACATACAGAGTTTTGAAAGTAAACGGCTTATACAGAATATCACTCTCAAAGCAAGCCTCTAAGGCAAAAATAAATACAAAAGTGAGAGCATAATTCAAAATAACCCTACTAACAACAAAATAATAAGATCATCCACTCTGCTACCATCAAGCAACTCACTGAGGTGGGTTGTGACCTGCATCTGAAAAATAACAACAACGTATGGAATGAGAACCGGGGTTCTCAATATGGTAACGGTACCCAGTAATGTAAGATGTAAGAACCTGGGATGCCAGAGGCAATCCAAGAGCTTTATACCAAACATATATTCAAGCTTAACAAAATAAATAACTTAAACCGTAAATAATAGACAAGGTATTTAATCTTAGGGGATTTCTAACTAAAACTAGTCATCGCTGTCCCACAGCCTTCACAAACCTACCCTCCGTGCGATCCCATCGCCACCGTCTACCTAACTTCCTCAGCACCAGACAGTCACAGATAATGCAATCAAGTAAAACACAGGTAATATTCATATATCACAATTAATTCAAGAAGCAAGTAGGCATATTATACAATTAGGCAAACTCAAGTAATCAAAGCAAACAGGCATATAAGAGATGCATATGATGAATGCCTGTCCTATTGGCTTGTGATATTACTTGTCGGTCCGTAAATGCCAACCCGACACATCCTCCCGGATGTAGCCTTTTCTGCCACGCCAGAGATATAGTGCCCTGCACACTCATGCAGTAACGAATCTGCTACGCCAGAGATATAGTGCCCTGCACACTCATGTAGTAGGGAGTCTACTACGTCAGGGATATAGGCCCCGCACACTTCATGCAGTAGAGAAGGAAACAACAACAACTATTCATACAGCAGAGAAATCTGCTACGCCGGAGATATAGACTCCGCACACACTCAACAACAACTTCTCATGCAGTAGAGAAATCTACTACGCCGGAGATATAGGCTCCGCACACTCTCATATGATCCAATAATTTCCTCATTATTCCTTTCCAAGTTCTCAACTTATCACAACCATCGTCAATTCATAATTTTTCATTCCAAACTCATCAGTTCATCAGTTTCTCAATTCGTTATTAGTAATCACCAAGTTCACTACTCTTCCTTCTCTCTCAACTAAACTCATCATCAATACATCAGAAACCTAAACCTCTGTATCTAACTTTTCAAAGTAAAACCCAAATTAAATCTCCTAGGACCTTTCCATTGTTTTGGTACACGAAAATAAGCCAAAGAGTCTTAAATAGGTATCACAGAAGTTTACAAGCTTGTGGAAAAGGTGAAATAGTTAAAAACAAGATTTTGGTTGAAAAACAAGGCATGTGCGTACGCACAAGGGTGAGAGCGCGCATGCCCAAGAATGTTTTCAAATGTGTGCGTACACATAGAGATGTGCGTACGCACAGGTAGTAAAATTTTCAACTATGTTCATCCGCACAAGGAGTGCGAACGCCCTCAACAGAGTGCACCTTCCAATGTGTGCGTACGCATAGGGCTATGCGTGCGCACAGGTTGCAAAACTTCGTTGGTTGTGTGCACGCACAGGTTGTGCTAGCACTCTCAACAGCAAGCATTCCCCTGTGCGTGCGTGCGCACAGGTTCAAAAACTAACAGGTGTGTGCGTGCTCACACAAACCAAAAATCACAAATTCTGCAGCATGCACAGAATTTCAAATTTTGACACCAGACTTTGAACGATCATAACTTCCTCTACAAGAATCTATTTCATGCAAAATTTATATACATTTAAAGATTTTTCCATGAACTTTAATTTAAAGCAAATTCCAATAAATTTTGAAAACTGAGGCTCAAGTTATGATCTATCAAAGTTCATCAAAAATTCATTTTTACCAAAAATCTCAAAACCTCAATCTTAACCAACTCTCAATTCAAAACTAAACCAAAACCTGCTCAATCATCATAAAACACTACCACACCCAACATCTTACCATTTCATATCATTCTCTTCAATTTCACACCTAAATTACTCAACCATTACACCATATCTCACTACCAATCCATAAATTCTAATTCAATCATAAATCCACACTCATAATCATCATCAACCAATAACAACCTCAACAACCAAAACAAATCCTCATCAATTCCAGTAATCATTACCAAACAATATCTAATATTAACCAAATCCATCATAAAACTCATCAACACCAATAATTCTCAACAATCATCATCAACCACAATAACCAACAATCAAAATCATTATCAACATCCATCTTCAAATCTCAACACCTACCAACATAACTCATCAATAATCATCATCTAACAATATGTATATCATCACATTCAAACCCATTCATCCTACATCTAGACCAGCATTAAGCATACATTTATATACAATTAATCATATGATCACATCTTTCAACCTATCTTAAGGTCAACTAGTCTAAGTGTCCAGTGATATTACATATTACATAGAGGAGTCCGAAACCATACCTTTGCCGCTCCCCAAAATGCACACCGCACAAAGATTAGAGTCCAACAAGCTTTCAACTCACCAACAAGCCACCAAAGCTCAAACTAACATCATATATATCAAAGTCAAAATCTAAGATACACAAAACAAATAAACACAAGATTTTAGTAAAACCTTACCTTACCCAATGAGATTAGGGATAAAATCTAACAATTACCCGCTACTAGAGATCACCTAAACAAGCAAAACCACAAAATCTATTCAAAATTATAACCCCAAAAATGCAGAATTCTAGGGCTAAAAAATGGAGCTTGAGACACAATTTTTTACCATATTTTCTTAGATAGAAATGAAGATCTCGACGAGAGCTTCGGGTGGCCATAAACGACTCGTCAATCGGAGTTCCGTAGCTCAAGTTATGGCTCCTGGAAGGTGATGATGAATAGTGTCACCAACCCTCACCTCTCTTCTCTCTCAATCCAAGTTCTCTCTCATATGGGGGTGAAAAATGAGCTGATTTCTCATTAATAGACCATATATATGTTGGGCCTTGGGCTCGATTTGGGCCCGGTCCAATCCGTTAGCGTTTTAGGTCCGTTTTGCCCACTTTGGGCCAAAACCTTCAAGATTAGTGCCCAGTTTTCAATTCTAAATTAATTTTTTTCCTTTCAAAACAATAAATTAATTTTCAAAATCTAGCTTTCCAAAATACGCAGTACTGGACAGACTGAGCCGGTATTGCCAGCTTAAGTACTAGTATGCATTTTTACAAAAACTTTTTTGAAAAAGATACATTTTCCAACTCAAAAAAATTCATTGAAATCAAATTTCACCTTTATATTTTCAAATTAAAACTTCTAAATTTTGAATCTATTTCGGGCACTAAAATTATTATTTTTATTAAAACTGTTTTACATGAAAAACTCCGATTCTTACACTCTGCACTCCTAATAAAATTTTTGCCCTCAAAAATTCAAATCACGCGATATATATATATTCTCCACGAAGCATTCTACTATCAACGTTATCAACTCAACAAGTTGCCAAAGCATCTCATTCATTATCATCCTACCGTGTCGATGTTCTCTTGTTTTCCGCTACGTCACTCTGATTATCGTCATTCTGAATCCAAAAATTTTCTTTAAACCAAATACCGATTTTGTAATATTTTTCAAAATCTTTAAAACATGTTCAATCTAAATGAGTCCATTGTTAAAACCTTCTCAAAAAATCATTTATTTGTAAATCAATCACTTCAAAGCATGATTTTTCATAGATTTATTGAAATTCTTAAATCAGGACCTTTCAATTTGAATCCTTTTCGATAAGTTAAATTACAAACCAAATTCACAAATTAAGAAAATCTCGGAACTCACTTTTTCTGTAAACCATAATATTCAAACTAAGAGTTTTGACTTAGTTTCAAAGCCAATTCATTTAAACCAAAGTTCCAAACCAGATTTGAAAATTATTTTAAACCTTAAAACTGCAAAGTCATAGTTAAAAACCATAAAAGCGTCAATCAGTACTTCCGTTTCCACTAGTGTTGAACCGCACCCATCACCCATACAGGGAGTCCACATGATTTTTAGTCATGTCCGATAACCATTCCAGCATGTCCACTCTGATTTATCGTCATTAAGAATCCAAATTACTCAACTACATGCATCAAAAGCCTCCTTCTCCATCGGTCTCTCTAAGGAATATCTAAGTTTGACCAAACTTATGAC
Source organism: Arachis duranensis (assembly GCF_000817695.3). Lineage (NCBI taxonomy): Eukaryota > Viridiplantae > Streptophyta > Magnoliopsida > Fabales > Fabaceae > Arachis > Arachis duranensis. Next base: position 28,124,403 of record NC_029775.3, read on the forward strand.
AACCTTCCATAAGATAAAGCTAAGCCAACTGGATCCTAATGACATTTTACAACAACTTTATGTGCTTACCTCTTATCAGCGGATCCGATTCCATCGCCTCTCCTGCATTCATGGTGAAATTTCGGCCTGGCTGTGGATTCTGACCCTCATCTCGGTTCCTCCCACGGTTACAATACTTGGATATATGTCCAGGCTTCCCACAAGTAAAACACAGATGACCTACCCACATATGGTGAAATTAAGGATCGTTGTCCCTTCCGAAACTCCCATCTCTTTTAAAGCTTTGCCCCCTAGGTCCAAGGTAATCGCCACGTCTTCGATTTGCGTTTCCTTCATGAGTATCTCTTGACGAGGCTACCGTCTTTGCGTATTCCTCAACCACTCTCGCCTTGTTCACAAGATCGGAGAAGGTCCGAATCTCCAAAGGAGCAACAGTAGTCAGAATGTCGTCCTTGAGGCCTCTTTGATACTTAATGCACTTCTAACTTTCATAGGTCTCCGGGGCACCCTGACACACCTTAGAGAACCTACAGAGTTCTACAAATTGGCTAGTATAGACCGCCAGAGATAAGGTACCTTGCTTTAGCTGTAAAAGCTCCATCTCTTTCGCTTCCCTAGCAAATTCAGGAAAGTACTTCTTGTAGAAAGCTATTTGGAATACCTCCTAAGGGATGTCAGCATTTTGAAGCTGTAGCAAGTGGCATTCTCCTTGCCACCAATGTTGAGCCTCTCCCAAAAGCTTATACGCAGTAAACTCCATATACTGGTCGTTTGGAACATGCTGTGCTTGTAACGCACACTCCATAGCCTGGAACCAATTATCCGCTTCCGTGGGATTGGTTGAACCTCTGAAACTTGGCGGAAGAACCTTGAAAAAAGTAGCCAAGGTCATTGGAACCTTCCATGTTATCACCATTTCCTTCCGCATTATCGTTCCCATTTCCATCTCCGTTTCCGTTTCCAGCCGATTGGCCTAACCTCTGCACAACTTGCAGAGTCGCAGCAACATTTGCCTCCAAGGTGTTCACAAGATTCTCCATTGCCGCCATGAACTCGGTATAGTTGTCAGCCGGTTGCTCATTCATACTCTCTCCTCATGAACGTGTACGACCTCATACGCGAGTAGCCATTAGGGTTCCTGTCTACACCAATCAATCGATATCAAGGTGATCAGTCTCAATATCAAAAGCCTAGTGTGTCAATTATCCCTAAACGGCACTCACAAACAAGCATGCTATGTATATATCAAATAGATAACCTAAATAGCTTGAAAGAAAAAGGCACAGAGTATACAATGAAGCACAATCGGTCCATCCCTCAGGCTCATGAGGATGAACCGCTTTGATACCACTAATGTAACACCCTAATTACCCTAAGCCTTATCTCATGTCGTAAAGCAAAGGTTAATCAAGGGTTACGACAATTCTAAGGCTCCTACATAAATATATATAGAAGGAATAATAATTCTAGAAGCCTGATGAAGGAAATAAGCTCAAATACAAAATTACAAAGCGTGAACTTTCACATGAAGCTACAAGCGTAAAGGATAAGATCCACTATGTAAGGTAACAAGATATATATAATTATATAAGAGTATAATAATCATAAGATACTAGCCACAGCCCGCGGAGTTTGGGCCGAATAGTTAAATACTGACATATAGAGTTTTGAAAGTAAACGGCTTATATAGAATATCACTCTCAAAGTAAGCCTCTAAAGCAAAAATAAATACAAAAGTGAGAGTACAATTCAAAACAACCCTACTAACAACAAAATATAATAAGATCCTTCGCTCTGCTACCATCAAGCAACTCACTGAGGTGGGTTGCGACCTGCATCTAAAAAATAACAACAACGTATAGAATGAGAACCGGGGTTCTCAGTATGGTAACGATATCCAATAATGTAAGATGTAAGACCCCGGGACACTAGAGGCAATCCTAGAACTTCATACCAAACAGATAGTCAAGCTTAACAAAATAAATAACTTAAACCGTAAATAATAGACACGGTATTTAATCTTAGGAGATTTCTAACTAAAACTAGTCACCGCTGTCCCACAGCCTTCACCAACCTACCCTCTGTGCGATCCCATCGCCACCGTCTACCTAACCTCCTCAACACTAGACAGTCACAAATAATGCAATCAAGTAAAACACAGGTAATATTCATATATCACAATTAATTCAAGAAGCAAGTAGGCAAATTATACAATTAGGCAAACTCAAGTAATCAAAGCAAACAAGCATATAAGAGATGCATATGATGAATGCTTGTCCTATTGGCTCGTGATATCATTCGTCGGTCCGTAAATGCCAACCCGACACATCCTTCCGAATGTATCCTTTTCTGCCATGCCAGAGATATAGTTCCCTGCCAGAGATATAGTGCCCTGGGCACTCATGCACTAGGGAGTCTACTACGTCAGGGATATAGGCCTCACACACTTCATGCAGCAGAGATGGAGACAATAACAACTATTCATGCAGCAAAGAAATCTGTTACGCCGGAGATATAGGCTCTGCACACTCTCAACAACAACTTCTCATGCAGCAAAAAAATCTGCTACGCTAGAGATATAGGCTCCGCACACTCTTATATGATCCAATAATTTCCTCATTATTCCTTTCCAAGTTCTCAACTTATCACAACCCTCGCCAATTCATAATTTTTTATTCCGAACTCATCAGTTCATCAGTTTCTCAATTCGTTGTCAGTAATCACCAAGTTCACTACTCTTCCTTCTCTCTCAACCAAACTCATCATTAATACATCAGAAACCTAAACATTCGTATCTAACTTTTCAAAGTAAAACCCAAATTAAATCTCCTAGGACGTTTCCATTAACCTAAATAAGCCAAAGAGTCTTAAATAGGTGTCACAGAAGTTTACAAGCTTGTTGGGAAGGTGAAACAGTTAAAAACAAGATTTTGGTTGAAAAATAGGGCATGTGTGTACGAACAAGGGTGTTGAGTGGGCAGGGTAGAGAAAAAGTGGGCTGCCGGCAGTGGCGACGGGGTGGTGGCGGAGAGTGCTGCCGGCGCTGGGACGGTGGTGAACGGGGAGACAGAGGGAGAGAGAGAGAGAGGTGAGTGGAGGAAAGAGAGAATGAGTGGGGTTGAGAGTGTTTAGTGGTTGGTCGGAGGTGGTGGCCGGCGCTGCTGCTGAGACGGACGTTGGATGAGAGAAGAGGAAGAAGATGAAGGTTGGGGGTGGTGAAGTGCGCGACTGCGCAGTATGCGTCGCGCATTAGGGTTATCCCCATTTTTAAATCGACGCGAGCGCGCACCTCGCGTGTCCGCGTCCATTGACTTTGTTTACTATGCATTGCTTCCCCCTTATTGCCTAAATGCTAATTTAGCATTAATATTTTTAGATAATCTTTGTTGGATCCTATGATTGAGGTTATATTTTGCTACTTGGTCTTGAGTTTTTCATGCTTATCTTTTGAAAAATACCAAGTGATGAGAATTGCCTTCGAGCTTGTAACTCTTCTTTCATTACATGATTTGGCCACCATGTGATTTAAGCCTTATTTTGTGATTAGGCAACCTCTTGATGATGGATGATGATGTGCATTTACCTTAATGCATGGTATTTCATGATCATATGCATCCATATGTGTTTGACTTGAATGCTTTCATGCTTCTTTAATGCTTGTTTGACCTTACAAGTTTACTTAAAGCATCTCAAGCATACTAGAATGAGTAAAGTGCATGCTTCTTTAGTGACATATCTTTTTATGCTAATGTGTGTTCTAAACCGCGCAATTTAGAATTCACACACCTAATATTTCTTAATGTCACACTAATTCACTCACTCAATTCTAGTGATTTACCTCATTCCAACAATTATGCTTCCTTGCTTTTGTATCACCCTATCTTATGGTGTTATATTTTTGTTTTTCATGATGAATGCACCACGAGCAATAACGGAAGCAAGACTAAGAACACGTAGCAATCCGGAGAGTCGCCGTACCCCCTTGCTCATCTTTGAGTGCACCGAGGACGGTGCAAACTTTTAAGTGTGGGGAGGTCGTCCGACCGATC
>NC_029775.3:28128560-28129331 GCF_000817695.3 Arachis duranensis
GTTGCATTTTCTTATTTTTTGCATATATATACACAATAAGCTTAGTCAAAATAATGAAAATTTTCAAGATTTCTATCTATAGGCACCTCAATTGATTTGAGTGAAAACTCTTCATAGAACTTGCTTGAATTATATATCTTGTGGATCATGTTTTTGAGCTAAGAACACAAGCTTGTGAGATTTGAGCCTAATGGTGTGTTTACGTCTTATAACCACTTATTTTCCTTCTTGTGTGCAATTGTTCTCTTTCTATGATTGTGATCCTTGATTTGTTTAATTCTATATGTCCAATTATTCCTTGTATTCATGAATTTATATGATTGAGGCCATTGTTTCATTAGCTCACTTACCCAAATAGCCTACCTTTTACTTTCTATTGGTAACCAATTTTGAAGAGAAAAAGAAAAGAAAAAGAAAAGAAAAATAATATGGAAGAAAAAAAAGAAAAAAATATAGAAAAAGAAAGAAAAAGAAGAAAAAGAAAGAAATAAAAAGGGACAAAATGCCCCAAAGCAAAGTATAGCTCAATAAAATCAATGCATGAGTGTTGTGAAATTAAAAGGGATACATGAGTATGTGAAAAAGTGAGAAATGGGTAGTTAGGTTAGCTTTGAAATTGTATAGGATGTCATAGGTTAGGTGGGAAGTTTAAGCTTATCAAAGATTCAAATTTTAAGCTCACTTGACCAAATATGTATCCTACCTTGACCTTAGCCCCATTACAACCTATGAAAAGACCTCATGATATATGTATGCATGCATGAAATATTT
>NC_029775.3:28130046-28153546 GCF_000817695.3 Arachis duranensis
GTTCCAGTTGGGTTAGAAAGCTAACATCCGGGGCTTCGAAACGATATAAGATTTTCCATAGTTGCTATACGTATGGTGGCGCGCACGCGCAAAGTACGTGCACGCGCCGTTGGTGCACGTGATCACTTCATGCAAACTCGTGGCTAGCGAATTTACAAGCCTTGTGGGCCCAATCCAACTCATTTCTAATGCTATTTAAGCCAAGGATTGAAGGGAGAATGAAGATACTTTTCATACTTTACCATATGTTAGTTACCATTAGTCATAGTTTAGTTTTAGAACTAGTTTCTAGAGAGAGAAGCTCTCACTTCTCTCTAGAATCAGGATTAGGATTAGGATTAGTTCTTAGATCTAGGTTTTAATCTTTGCTTTCTTCTACTTCTACATCTCAATTCCTTGTTGTTACATTCATTCTTCTTTCATTCTTTTATTGTAATTTCCTTTATGTTGTTCTTATACTTTGTTGTAGATCTACTATTGTTCCTTCCATTTTCTTATTTATGTTGTTTACTTTTATTGCCTTTTATGTGTTTGTTGAAATGCCTCTTCTAGATATAGTGTAGATTTTGTTCCTCTTGGCCTAGGTAGAGTAATTAGTGACACTTGAGTTATCTAATTCCTTTGTTGATTGATAATTGGAGAGATTGCTAATTGGTTTGGAGTGCACTAAAGCTAGTCTTTCCTTGGGAGTTGGCTAGGACTTGTGGCTCAAGTCAATTCATCCACTTGACTTTCCTTTCTTTAGTAAGGGTTAACTAAGTGGTAGCAATGAACAATACTCATCACAATTGAGAAGGATAACTAGGATAGAACTTCTAGTTCTCATATCTTGCCAAGAGCTTTATAGTTGTTAGTTTAATTTCATTGCCATTTACTTTCATGTCTCTTATCCAAAACCCCAAAACACATCACAACCAATAACAAGACACTTCATTACAATTCCTAGGGAGAACGACCCGAGGTTTCAATACTTCGGTTATTAATTTTAGGGGTTTGTTACTTGTGACAAACAATCTTTTGTATGAAAGGATTAGTGATTGGTTTAGAAACTATACTTGCAACGAGAATTCATTTGTGAAATTCTAAACCATCAAAAATCCATTCGTCAGCGCGCACGCCCAAGAAAGTTTTCAAATGTGTGTGTATTCATAGAGATGTGCGTACGCACAGGTAGTAAAATTTTCAACTCTGTTTATCCGCACAACGCGTGCGAACGCCCTCAACAGAGTGCATCTTCGAACATGTGCCTGCGCACAGGTTGCAAAACTTCGTTGGTTGTGTGCGCGCATAGGTCGTGCTAGCGCTTTCAACAGCAAGTCTTCCCCTGTGCGTGCATGCGCACAGGACTGTGCGTGCGCACTGGTTCAAAAACTCATAGGGGTGTGCGTGCGCACACAAACCAGAAATCACAAATTCTGCAGCATGCACAGAATTTCAGATTTTGACACCAAACTTTGAATGATCATAACTTCCTCTACAAGAATCCATTGCATACAAACTTTATATTCATTTAAAGATTTTTTCATGAACTTTAATGTAAAGCAAATTCCAATAAATTTTGAAAACTGAGGCTCAAGTTATGATCCGTCAAAGTTCACCAAAAATCCGTTTTTACCAAAAACCTTAAAACCTCAATTTTAACCAACTATCAATTCAAAACCAAACCAAAACCTGCTCAATCATCATAAAACACTACCATACCCAACATCTTACCATTTCATATCATTCTCCTCAATTTCACACCTAAATTACTCAACCATTACACCATATCTCACTACCAATCCATAAATTCCAATTCAATCATAAATTTGCACTCATAATCATCATCAACCAACAACAACCTCAACAACCAAAATAAATCATCATCAATTCCAGTAATCATTACCAAACAATATCTAACATTAACCAAATCTATCATAAAACTCATCAACACCAATAATTCTCAACAATCATCATCAACCACAATAACCAACAATCAAAATCATTATCAACATCCATCTTCAAATCTCAACACCTACCAACACAACTCATCAATAATCATCATCTAACAATATGTATATCATCACATTCAAACCTATTCATCCTACATCCAGACCTTCATTAAGCATACATTTATATACAATTAATCATACGATCACATCTTTTAACCTATCTTAAGGTCAACTAGCCTAAGTGTCTAGCGATATTACATATTACATAAAGGAGACCGAAACCATACCTTGGCCACTCCCCAAAATGCACACCGCACAAAAATTGGAGTCCAACAAGCTTTCAACTCACCAAAAAGCCACCAAAACTCAAACTAACATCATATATATCAAAATCAAAATCTAAGATACACAAAATAACTAAACACAAGAGTTTAGTGAAACCTTACTTTACCCAACGAGATTAGGGATAAAATCTAACAATTACCCACTGCTAGAGATCACCTAAACAAGGAAAACCATAAAATCTACTCAAAATTATAACTCCAAAAATGCAGAATTCTAGGGCTGGAAATTGGAGCTTCAGACACAATTTTTTACCATATTTTCTTAGATAGAAATGAAGACCTCAACGAGAGTTTTGCGTGGCCGCAAACGGCTCCTCAATCGGAGTGCCGTAGCTCAAGTTATGGGTCCCGAAAGATGATGATGAATAGTGTCACCAACCCTCACCTCTCCTCTCTCAATCCGAGCTCTTTCTCATATGGGGGTGAAAAATGAGTTGATTGCTCATTAATAGACCATATATATGTTGGACCCGATCCAACTCGTTAGCGTTTTAGGTTCGTTTTGCTCACTTTAGGCCAAAGCCTTTAAGATTAGTGCTCGGTTTTCAATTCTAAATTATTTTTTGTCCTTTCAAAATAATAAATCAATTTTCCAAAATACACAGTACTGGACAGGTTAGAGCCGATATTGCCAGCCTAAGCGCTAGTATTCATTTTTACAAAAATGTTTTCAAAAAATATACATTTTCCAACTCAGAAAAATTCATTGAAATCAAATTTCACCTTTATATTTTCAAATTAAAACTTTTAAATTTTGAATCTATTACGGATACTAAAATTATTATTTTTATTAAAACAGTTTTACGTAAAAAACTCTGATTCTTACGGTTGCTAAAATCAGTCGCTATATTAACCCTTAGCAACCGATTTAGTGACAGATACCTTAGCGACCGACTATTTTATTAACATTTTTTAAGTCAATTGTTATTCGGTCGCTAGATTATAAAATAACAACTAATTTAGCGACCAAATGCTTTAAAACCAGCATTTTATAGTTGGTCGCTAAATCGGTTGCTCTCTTAACACTTAGCAACCGATTTAGCGACCAACTTCTTAGCAACCGATTTAGCACCTAACTACCATTAAGCTTGTTTTTTATATTTGTCGCTAAATTAAAAATAGCAACCGATTTAGCCACCAACATACTTTAAAAGTTTTTTTTTATTTTCGTTGTTAATTCGGTTGCTAAGTTAAAAAAATAGCGACTAAACATAAATGCATGATTATACCTTTAATGATTAATACAATCTTTCAAAAGAAACAATGCTCTACAAATAGAGTGTTTGCCATTAGGAGTGGTAAACTAGTTGGGTTGGTTTGTTTAACTCGCTAATAAGGTGGGTTGGACTAGATTTTTTTGACCGCCAACAATAATTGTTTACCTAACTTACATTGCTTGTTCCGTAAGCTTGGGCATAGGCACCGTGTGGACAAGTCTGGCAGGACTCATCTGTTTATCTTTTAGTTTTTTTTTCCATTTACCAACACAACTTAATCATACCGCTTTTGAATAAAAAAATTTTCCCTAATTTCTAAAACAAATTAGATTAGTCAAATAGTTAGTTTACTTGTCATAAAATGTAAAAGACATATAGGTGTTTATATATAGGACAAGCAAAAAAAAAAAAGAGGACTTCTAATGTTCTACTATAGATATAACATCATATAATAATTTAATAAAAAAATAAAAAAGTAAAATGCTCATCAATTAGAAATTGTAAATTTGTTGAAGCTCCTTTCACAACTTTAAAGTTGACGCTATTATCTCTTCCACACTAGTTGATACATTATTAAAGATGAATTTGTTCCTACCTTCTATAAAGACGAGCTCAAAATCACCATCATCATCCTTTGAGAGGTGCTATTGGTTTGGGTACGCAAGACCTCTATTCTCGAGTTCCACTTAACATAGAAATCAGAGTCTTCGGTGCCCCTTCTAGCAGCCGGTAAACCCATTTTGACCAAATATCCTTTGAGTTTTCACACTGGAAAATACAATGATTGATTGTTTTTGGGAATTGTAAGCCTCTTTGGCAGGTAAGTTGAATCAATGAGATGTGATGATGAAACTTTTGTAGCACTGGAAGTTTTTTATAGAAGCCCCTCCAGAGAAAAATCTTAATCTTCGTTGGGATTTTCAACTTCCACAGTTCTCGCCACAAATTTCGTTGTCTCATAATCTCTGGACAAAATTCAATGGGAGGATGCGAGAACCCATAAGACACACGGTACCCAATACTCACTTCATACAATCCACTTTTATTAAGGGACTCAATAAATTTTATCTTCTCCACTCCCAATTGTTGTTGCTAGCACACGTTGACTAGTGCCCTCAGAAATTAGAGTTTGATTCCACAAACCATTAGAAAGTATTAAGTTATTGACCATCAACAGTGGTTGATTTTACAGATTGAAAGTTTTAGATGGAGAGACAACACAAGGATGTGGAGGAGTAAGTCAAAGATCTCTGAAGATTCGGATACTGGACCATCAGCAACTTGCCAAACCAGCCCCTTTTCAACAACCTTACACCCTTCCAATATGCTAGACCACCCCCCACGAAGGTACTGTATTCATTATAGAACTGTATCAAAAATATTTACCTTTGAAGAGTCTAAATAGGAGTGATTGTGGTTGAGAGACAACTTTCCAATATTATTTTACTAATAGCACCAAATTCTGACTCCCTAGGTCCTTAAAACCTAGTCCACCTTTCGATTTCAGTCTTGTCATAATATCCCAACTAACCCATGCTATTTTTCACTCTGTACCTTTTTGACCCATCAAAATTTGGAGAGTATATTGTGAATCTCCCTAATTAAAGTGTTAGGAAGATAAAAACATCATAATGAATAAATTGGGATAGCCTCCCCAACAGGTTTGATTAGAACATACTTGCCTGTAGAGGAGAGAAGTTTCCTTTTTCATCCTTGAACTTGCTTTCTCACCTTGTTCTTGATTTCTCTGAAGGTGACCTTTTTTATTTTTGGACTATAGATGGAAAATCCAAATATTTATCCTATTCACCAATATGAGCAATTTTCAATTTCCGAGCCAGTAGTAATCGAGCAGCAGGAGGAGTATTATTACTAAAAAATAGAGCTGATTTATGCAAACTAACTTTTTGGCCACTGAATCCCTCGTATGACTGAAGAAGACTGAGAATGTTTCACAACTGTTTTCTGATGCTTTGCAAAAAAGGATTGAGTCATCCACAAATAATAAATGATTAACAGTAGGACATCTTCAGTTGATCTGAATACCTTCAATGAGACCATTTTGCTCTGCCTTATTTAGAAAAAAGGATAATCCTTCTGCACAGAAAAGAAAAAGTTAGGGAGATAGAGGGTCTTCTTGATGGATACCTCTATTTAGTTTAAAAAAAAAACAAAAAGGTTGACCTTCAACAACGACAGATTAAGAAACTATAGTCACCACCTCCTATATCTAACCAATCCACTTAGATTCAAATCCCAGTTTCTCCAAAATGAACCAAAAGAAATGCCACTCAACATGATCATAGGCTTTGCTCATATCCAATTTAACAGCCATTTCAATCGATAGGCCTTTCTTCTTTGTCTTTAGATAGTGCATACATTCATAAGCAATTAGGACATTGTCTGAAATCAATCTACCCTTAATGAAGACACTCTGATTAGGGCTGATAAGCAAAGTCATAAATTTCTGTAGTCGATAGACTAGTACATTAGAAATAATCTTATACACAACTGAAGAAAGTTTGATGGGTCTAACTTGTGTCATATTCTTTGCATCAGGAATTTTAAGAATGAGACAGATTTGTGTATAGTTGAAGCTTTTGAGTAGTCTACCACTGACAAAGAAACTGCGGACAACCTTAAAAATATCCTTCCCTACTAATCTTCAATAGAATTGAAAGAATTTAGCCTCAAAGCCATCATCAACAGGGGCGCTCTAGGGGTGAACACTAAAGACCGCATGTTTTACCTCATCAAAACTGACCGGTCTAATTAATTTTATGTTCATGGTTGCTGAAACTTTGGTTTCAAAATCTTCAAATGCATGTGTCAAATTAGCTTGGTCAATCGATGTGAAGATATCCTTGAAGTATGTTTCAGCTACTTGTGCAATTTTCTCACGGTGGTAGCATGCGTACCATCATTCTTTTCTAGTTTTTAAATTTTATTTCTCCAGATTCTAGATTGGAATGATTGGTGAAAGAAACTTGTATTTCTGTCCCCTTCTTTTAGCCACTTTACACGAGATTTCTCTTTCCAGTAGCTTTTTTCCCTAAAGTATGCATCTTTAAGTTTATTTTTCAAGTCTTCAATCTGTTCTCCCCCTATAATACCCTCCTCCTTAAAGATTTCAAGTTGAGATGTGAGTTCATCAATGTTCTTCTTCGAATTAAATTTATTTTGTCACTGCCATTGAACAATATGGTGCCTATAATGCTTAAATTTTTTAGCCAAAACAAACATTACTGAGCCATCCACCCATTCCTTCCAAGGTTCAGTGAAAATTATTCATGTTTCTTCTGAACCACACCACCTCTCTTGAAACTTAAACCACCATTTAGATTTTTCTATGGCCGGATTTGTATTAAGGAGGATAGGCGCATAATCTGAACTATTTTCTGTGAGACGAGACAACGATGCTGATGAAAAATGATGCATCCACTCACCGTATGCAAGTGCACGGTCAAGCTGCTCCCTGATCTGGTCCTGCCCTCCTCGCTTATTAGTCCAGGTGAACCTTCTCCCAATCATACCCAAGTCCTTCAGTCCACCACCATCAATAAAATTCACAAATTCAGAAATAGATGAAACTGATTTTAACCCCCCTCATTCCTTCTCATCGAGACTCACTATAGCATTAAAATCACCTATAATGACAATCTTTTCAAAAGAAATGTACAAAAGAGGAACGTTCTATGTATTGGGTAGACCAAATCCCATCCAAGCTATTTAAATGTACTCCAATCAGCCCCTAAGAATAGTTCAAAGCAAGATCAATTTTCTTGGTAGCTATGAAAAACTCTTTTTTAACAAGAATCTCAACTGCTGTGCCCTCCTTCCATGCTAAAGCCAAATTCACATGCTGTACCCGTCAGACTAACAATCCTCTAATCCGTAAAATGACAAGAACTCAACTTACTTTTTACCAGATGAGATTGGTTTTTTGTTTCATATATAAACACAATCTCGGGGGAGAGGGATTGATACATCCCTTTAAGGTTATGGCTAGTCAAGGGTCTCCTCAAACCGCGACAGTTCCATGAAAGAACTCTCATGGCGAATTAAAGGAAAGGAATAAAGAAGAGAGTAAAAAAAAAGAAATAAAGAAAGGAATTGACATGAAATGGTATAGTAACTGCAGAATTCAAGATCTGGAAGAGGCAAGATTATTTATTGAAAACCTGGCTCCTAGCCTCAAAGACTCCATCATTTGTAGCAAGAATGGTAGGATGTACAACCTCTCATCAGATCTGGCAGAGACTTCAAGGCTTTTTCGCTGCACAAATGAAAGAAAAGGTCAGGCAATTGAGAGCAAAGCTCAGTAACACAGGAAAGAAGGTATAATGGCAAATTACTTGTTAGAAATAAAGAAAAATGTGGATGCATTAGTGTCAATAGGAGCTCAAATTGGTGAATCAGCACATGTTGAAGCCATTCTTGAAGGCCTCTCTAAAGAATATAGCTCCTTTATCACATCAATCAACACCAGAGACACGCCTCTTCAAATTGGAGCATTGGAAGCAATGCTGATGGCACAAGAAGAGTGGTTAGAGAAATTCAAGAAATCAGAACCAATGGTGGCAAATGTTGCACAATTTCATTCGTCTCAACAACGTAGATACAATTCTGAATCTACCTATCGTGATAGAGAAGGATATAGGAATTTTTCAAGCAATAGAGGCGATTTCTTGCAAAGAGGATGAGAAAATGGCAGAATGAACTCTGGTCGAGCAAATCCGTAACGAGGAAGAGGAAACTATGGCAGCTATGGAAGAAATTATGATAGAATAGTTTGTCAAGTGTGCGACAAGGCAGGTCACAGTGCTCGTGATTGCTGGTATAGATACAATAATCAGAACAGTAGTGGAGGTGGAAGCACTCAGTCAACTGGCAGAACTAATGCTAATATTGCTACGAGCAACATTCCTCTAAATCAAGCAACAGTTTATGATCCAAATTGGTACCCGGATTCTGGCGCAACACACCACATGACTCCTGACAGAAGCAACTTCTCTGAATTTACAGGCTACAATGGCAATGAGCAAGTAATTGTGGGTGATGGTAATGCCTTACAAATATCTAATCTTGAAAGTTCTGTCTTAAAACTATTTTCTTCAAAGCGCGTTTTATCTTTTTCAGATCGAAATTGTGTTAGAACATTCACTCCAATGATGAAATCCACAAGCTCATGAGCTTCGATGGAAGCTTCAGCTTGATCCTTCCAAGAAAAATAGTTTTCCTCATCTAACTTGATTGAAATCGGAATTGAAAAACTGTGCACCACTGCTGCTGGTTGATTTACAGCAATGCTTCCACTTACGTGTGGTGGAATAGCCATGGCTTGAGACGTTTCTGCCATTAAACCCTAGAGCTCTGATACCATGAAATGGTATCGGTAACTCAGAGTGTTGTGAGAGAGAGATGAAGCTTAGATGAATGAATGAGAGAATGAGAATTTGATTATTGTGTAGCAGCTACAACTGATAAGAGTTTATATACATATGTTGAGACACGTGACTTGCTGCACCTGTTACCACTAACTAATTACTAACTATTTGCTAAGTGACTCAACAAAATTTCTGTTATTCTGTTCTATTATCCTGTCATGACAAAAGTCAAATATTGACCTAGACGGCACATGAACTCTGTTTTAGGAAAAACCTAACAGAGCAATTTAAAATAATACGTACTCCTCGTACTCCACGTAACTGTAGAGAAGGAGAAAAAAACTAATCCTTAGCTTATTCTCATTCTCAAACTTTTTCCCACAAGAGTAAAGAAAGGTGTCCTCTACCATACTCCACTCCTCGTCTTTGGTACGTTCTAGCTCTGTCGCCAGTATCACTTGCGCTACGCACGTGTCACCAATACCATTGTCAACCAAGCACGCGTCTACTCTTTTTTCGACACCATCTGCTCTCTCCAACTTCTCTCCAACCTCTCTCATATATGCATTAGGAAATCAAAACAAATTTTAATGAGTAAATGTCCAATTTGGTCCTCAAAATTTAAATCGCATATCAATTAAAACTCTCACTTTTGTAAATGACCAACTACATTCCTTAAATTGAGAAATCTGAATGAACTGTCGACTTAACGGAGCTGATGTGTACTGTTAAGTACCAGCTTGATATTCCAATTGATAAAAGTTGAATCGGACTCAAATTGATCGCTAGATTTATTTTCTAATACCCAAATTAGTCTATTTTAAATTATAAAATCCTAACTATCTTAAATTTTAAGAAGAGATGATAAAAATTGGGGCGAAGGGGGAGTCAGGATTTTATAATTCAAAATGGACTAATTTGATATTAGAAAACAAATTTGGAGACCAATTTGAGTACATTAGTGTACAACTAGAATGTCAAACACAGTACATAACAGTGCAGTCAGGGATGAACGTAGATTTACGTTTCTCAATTTAAGCGACGTTATTGGTCATTTACGAAAGTTAAGAATTTAATTGATGCAAAATTTGAATTTAAGAGATCAAATTAGATATTTATTCAAATTTTAATACTCAGCGTAAAATTTAATTTGCCTTTATTTCAAAACAAAAATGATTGAACCTTAATTTTTTAAAAATTTATTTAAATTAAAAACTCTTCTAATGACCATTGATTCAAAGAAATAATGTTATTCACTAACAATGTTCCTTTTCAGGATAATGATTCTTCTGACCTTGTTAATTTTTATGTAAATATTGTATATTGAAATTGATTCCTACGAATTATTTGTATGAATTTTGGACTTATTGGTTTGATATTTTGTACGTTTAATTTGTATCATATTCTTTCTTCATAATGCGTAACATTTATATTAAAGGACAAGGAAGAGAGAAACAAAAATAGAACGGAAAAAAAGGAAAGAAACTCTAATAACGAAATAGCTTTATTCACTTGTGTTCATGTATCCAGATTATTTGTGTATTCATTTGTTTATTTATTTGTTTCCTACTATTTTTTCTTTGACTATTGTTCATGAATTCATATACGAGTTTTATTTGGTTTGTTGTTAGCAACTTTTTCATAATTTTTTATTCTTCTAGGTAAGAATGAGGGGAAAAAATAACGCATGCACTGTGACAGGCTTGGACAGACAGCCCAGCCACCATTAGAACCATTAGACAAGGCGGACATGAATTTTTGGACCATTCAAAAAAGTGAGGCCGAGCGAAAACCCCATTTAGTGACAGATTTTTTGGTAGGACGGAATAAACTGGCCCATTTTTCACTTTTATTCGCAACAGAGGAAATTAATCATTAGTTTCCTTTAAAGTAGATCAAGAACACTCGAAAATTAAAAAAAAATAAAATAAAAATTCAAAGTTGATAGGTTATAGTTCTTGACTAATATTGTACAAAAATCACAATACTAATGGCCTGTTGGCTGTTTTATTTTTTTAGAATTTTAAGTGATAATCTTCTTAAATGATATTTTTTTTGGGCTTATATTGAGGTTACTAATGAAAACTTTTTATAGAAAACATAAAAAAATTTAAATTTTCAAAACACTTATTTTATATTTATTAAAATAAAGTTTAAATTTTCTCTTATACAGTTAAATAATTGCATTCAATTTTTTTTTTTCGAATTGGATATAATCGAATTAAATGATTCTAGATAAAAAGATTTTTTATTCTTCTAGTCAAATACATATGTAGTCTCATCATATGATTAATATTTATCGAATTAGATTAGTTTTATAAATATTAAATAATTTTTTATAATTTGAATGCTTCTTTTAATTAGTTAGGTATAACATATTGATTGTGGAATAATAATTATGTGATGTAGTAGAGTCGTTTATATAAACGTTGAACCTCTTAATAAATCGGTTTAAGTTGAATTAGGATGTGTTTGAAAATTCATTGAAAGAGAAGAAGTATGTTTAGATTTCTTGAAAATTTTAATTTTTTGGTTTGGCAAATTTTTTTTCTATGAACGCAGAAGTGATTTTACTACCAAAACCAACGTTTATAAGAAGCAACTATTTTTATCTTCTGCGTTTTTTTAACGGGCTTTTAACCATGGATACTAACCATTTATTTATCTTTTACCACTTTATCCTTCATGTTATTATATTATTTATAAAATTCTTGTTATTTCTATTTATACGAGCTTTATTTTTTATTTTTTATTTTTTTCAACTATTTGGTTGATATTATACACTTTTATAATTGTGATTTTTGTGTATAATGTTTGTTATTTTTTTTATAATATGATTTATTGATTCTATTAGGTAAAGTAAATTAAACAAAAATTTAACTGTAAATAATAATAATAGTAAAAAATTATAGCATACTAAAAAAAGAGTACTAAAAATACTAAAAATATATTATATAAAAAGATCATAAAAAATTTTCAGATTTGTTTCAATTATTATAAAATAAATATTTAATTTTTTATTATTTTTAGTATTTTCTTTTATAATTGTAATTCTCATATACTATGTTTTAGTATAATCTTTTATAATATAGATTATGTTTTCATTAAAAAAATTAATTAAATAAAAAATTAATCATAGATAATAATAAAATCATAAACGTTGGATTCCAAATTAATATTAAGAATAAGATTATTGAAATATCTAAATTAAAATGATAGGATAATATAAAAAAATTATTTAAGTTGAGGTCTATTTTAGTAATTTTTTATTTAAAAGTGATTTTGAATAGTATAAGTCAAACAACATTTATTTTACTATAATCAATTTTGATACAAAAGTTACCAAACATAAATCACTTTAACTCAAGTTTGCAAAATCAATTTTATGCAAATTCCTATTTACAAACTAGGGGTGCACATGGACCGGGTGAAGCCGGGTTTGATGTGACCCAGATCCGTCCCGAAATATGCACCGGGTCTATTTATTAGACCCGAACCCGGCCCTAGACCCGATGAAACAAACACACTTTCGGGCCACAATTATACCGGGTGAAAACCGGGCTGTTAACATTACATTACGTTGATACCTTCTTGTAAACTAGTATGTAAAAATATCCAAATTTTCAAGGCTCCAACCATTAGTTAACATGGTAAAATTCACTTAGAAAAATATAACAAGAACCAACCATTCTTTAAAATTAAAGTATAACCACAATTAATATTAAAGCATAACCACAATCAATACTAATATTGTCTAATAATACCAAATATTTAAATCAATACAAATAACACAATCTTATATATTAGTCTAAAATCTTATGCATTCTAAACATAAAACATTAACTTATAGTCTTATAATGACTAATAACACAAAATATTAAGGTTTACAATACTTAAATTTCACGTAAGAATAGTAATAATACAAAATATTAATTGTGTATGATGGCCGGGCCACCGGGCCGACTTCGGGTGACCCGAGCTATGGCCCGAAATAATGACCGGGTCTATTTTTGAGACCCGTATCCGACCATAAACCCAATAAAATCACTCCAAATTAGTTCTTAAAGTGTTCAGGACCGGGTCGGGCCTTCGAGCCGAATCGGGTCTGTGCACACACATTTAATTTATTTATATTTTTTATTCCTAATAAATAGGTTTAAGATAAACTGAATGACTATAGAAATGTATGTTCCTATTTAGTCAATTTATCTTAGAATGATTTAGTAGGATATAACAAATCAATTTAACTCAAACGATTTAATCATTTTAACTTACATCGATTTATATAAAGACAATTTGAAAATAATAATTAAAATAGGATAATCTGATAATATTAGATACCAATTAATTTAAAAGCGTATTTTGTGGAGTAAATTATAAATAGTGAAATTTATTCTGAATAATTATATTATGCTTGTCCCTTCAATTTAATTTACAAAAAAGTCTAATTTACTTGAGGTGAAATGACAAATATTTTAAATATTCAACAAATAATATGCACCAAAAGGTAGGTAATGTTAATTTTTTTTGTATGAAATTTTTTTGTTGTTGTTTTTATTATATTTTTAAGATTATTATGTATCTTCTAA
Source organism: Arachis duranensis (assembly GCF_000817695.3). Lineage (NCBI taxonomy): Eukaryota > Viridiplantae > Streptophyta > Magnoliopsida > Fabales > Fabaceae > Arachis > Arachis duranensis. Next base: position 28,143,515 of record NC_029775.3, read on the forward strand.
AATTTTTTTCTCATAAATTAAAAAAATAAATCGATCTATGGCATTTTGACCTGCAAACATTTAAATATATCGATTCTGAGTTTAATTTATCTAATGTATCAACTAAATTAATATAACAAGAGTCACGTTTAATTTAATATATCTAAATTTTAAAAAATTTAAAAACTTAAAATGTATTTTCAAATTTCCGAAAAATTAAATATAAAAACGTGAAGGACCTATTTAAATTCTCAAACACCACTTTGATATTTGTAAAAAGAAAAACAATTTAAAGTTTAAAAGATTGGTTCATCTTTGCCTGTTCCTCTGCCTCATTGCTCTGTTTCTTCGTCTTCTGGTTCTTCTTCACATCATAATGAAAAAGAAAAATTGTTCTTCTTCAACGCCCTCGTTCATGCTCTCAATAATCTTCATTGTGTTATTCGTCTCCTTCGTACCCATCACAATGTTACTCCACCGACAGCGTCAGCACCAACAGCATCTTTTCTCTCTCACCATTCAGCTTCATCGACTCAACTCAAAGCTTTCACTTTTAGGTCAATCTTTTCCCCTCTTCTGCAGATTTTGTCACCCGAGCAACGATCATATGTGAAAGCCAATAATTTTTTTAAGCACTTTAAAAACAAATAGTATCTGCATTCTTCTTAATTTTTTTCTATTGCATGCTTAATTGTGATTGTTGTTTTGATATCTATTTTTCATTTTACATCATGGAAGAATCCTCCATTGAGAAGATTAACCATGAATTGCAGAGTAAGGAGGATGATGTTGCTCAAATGGAGAATGTGATTTTGGAGCAAGAAAATATTGCACCCATAAAGAATACGATGGATTCTATTCAGGTGGGCTTTGTATATTTATCAGTTAAGTAATGTTCTAGAGCCTTAAAAATATTATAAACATTGGTGAAAACTCACACGCATGCAGTTGGAAGTTGACAGATGAGAAGCTTTAGATGGTATTTTAGTCAAACCTGTCAACTTCATAGGAAGACAATACAGTAAAATGTGGATATTTTCAATGTAAATAATAATTATACATACTCAATTGTATATTTCTTTTGTAATCCAAAGACAGGAAAACATAAGGTATATATTTCAGAGATATAGGCAAACTGGTGAGAAATATAACCAGAGTGTTTAGAGAATGGAAGGAAAACTGAAGAATGTGATTTTTAATTTTACTAATAATAGAAGAAGTAATGCAAGTGAAGAGCATGTTTACATAGATTGAGTGTGAAACTAACTTTGTACAAATGGTTAAGTCATTTCATTAAATCTCTAACTAAGTTAAGAAAACTCTAATCAATCTTCAATAGTATAGACAAAAATATTTCTCACTTGCACTAGATTTATTCAAAAACCACGGATAGCGTGAGTCAAAGAATCAGAGATAGGTTACTACCTAACCAGAACTTCAGGGTTAAGAAGGGGAATCGCTATGGTATACCAATCTCAAGGATATCAACTGAATCAAATCTAATAATTAGCTGAGTTTATCATTGAAAGAAAGTTGTAGGGTTTTGTTGTGATAATAATGAAAAAACAAATTTTATGAGCATGTTTTTGAGAGTGTACTGGTTTATCTTTCTGTAGAGAAATTGGATAACTTACATTGCTAATCATCTTTGCTAATTTTTAGCCAAAAGGTTCCGAAGAAGGCGAGACGAGGGGACTAGATTCTCCAGATATTGAGCCTGAGAAGCAGGTTTGTTGTGTATTACAATGCTTTCCTATCAAGCACAATCACTTATTTTTGCACCATTTTATAAATTAAAATGTAAAAAGAATAAAGTGGTTAAGTAGCCACTTGAGAATGTTCTAGAATGTCTAAGGCAACATGAAGAGAAGAAATTTTTAACGAATCAGTGTAGTTTAGGTTAGTTGTCGCTCAAGGAGGTCTGATTCCCACGAAGAACGAATTATTGTCTAATTTTCCCTGTCAGTTTGGGTTGACGACATATGATGAATCCCTTGTAAACGGATAAAAAAAAAACAGGAATGCAACTATGAAAGTTTATACATAGATTAAAGAGGGATTAAAGTATATCAATGTGTTAAACACATTTGACCTTTTGAGCTACTTTAACTGACTAGTGATTGCTTATTTAAGCATTACTATCAGCATCATATCTTCAAGAAGAGTTTCTTCTGTATGCAACTTTGTTCCAATTTAATCATGATTTATATATTAATCAGGATTTTCAAGGTTGGCTTCCTGAGTATCAAGATGTCAACTTAAGTCATTTTCAGGTAGCTTTTTAGCTTGTAGTGTATGCATAGCCATGAAGAAATAGAGTTTACTTCCATTGACTAATTAATCGCTTAAGCTGCAGTCTTTCATATTGGCTGAGTGGAACAACTATTGGAGGCCAAACTTGGACAAATGCTTTCAAATGGTTTGTTTATTTATTTAATTACAACTTGAAAAGGGCATGATTTGAGAGGAAGACCTAAAAAGACCATACATGAGGTGGTCAAAGGAAATCTATGAGTCAATAGTCTCACCGTAGACATGATACATGATAGGGTGTAATGGTTTCGTTTGATCCATGTAGCCGACCCCACCTAGTGGGATAAGGCTTTGTTGTTATTGTTGTTGTTGAAAACTGCATGATTTGATGATGTTTCTTCTTTTCCATTTGGTTAACTCCCAGATCTTCTTGAAAATGTCTCAAGTGCTAAGGGATGCTGGCCTTTGCATTGAAATGGTTAAGACTGTAAGTAATTTATGGCTTAATACTTGTTAATTACTTGCTCCACATATGAATTGTCCGAGTGAAGTTTTTATTCATTTCAAGCTTGGAAAACTGGTATTTGTCATAACATAATGTCTAGAATGAAGACCATATAATGCATCACCAATATTTTTATGGTGATGGAAGTTAAAAGGATTTGATCTCACTCAATTAAATTCCTTCATCTTTTTGTTCCTTCATCAAGGTCAACTAATAGGCAACACTGAGTATGTTAGTTTCTGTTTGATTTTTTGGGGATATGATTATCCTTCTTGAATAAACTACTTGGTTTGATGGTAATGATTTTCATTCATATATCTAAGATGTTTCGAACAAAAAGGCAGTCCTTTTCATAGCATTCGTAGTATATGTAGGGTCCAAGAAAAACCGCATCCAAAAGGTGTAATGTAAACAGCCTAACCTGATGCAAGTATTAATGGCTAATTTCACAACTTGAAATCCGGCGTGACATTGAGGTCACATTGAAACAACACAATTGTTGCTCTGAGATTCCTCCCTTCCTAAGATGTTTGGAATAATATGTGATAACAGGCTAACAGCGAAGAGGAAAACACTTAAACGTATTTCAAATTTGTAGCCAGGACTAACCAATCTATTGTCTAAGTTTACTTTATAATAGATGTAGTATTTTTATCCAAATTATATCAAGTTAGAAAACTTCAATCAGAAGAGTTCTTCAACTTAGTCATTGAAAGATATGTGACATCAATTTAGTTAGATTTAGTCCAAAAGTTCAAAAATTTTAGAATTAATTTATAATGAATTTTAATCATTCAACAACTAAAAAATGATGTCACAAATACTTAGAGAACTAAATTAACGTTTTAGCAACTCTTTCGAAAACCAAATTGATCTCCTAAACTTTTCAATAGCACAAGGATTTTTTGAGGAAAAATTTGGGGTTTTGCTCATTATAGTTAGAACCAGGTTGACCAAAATGTTTCTAAACCTTCATGATATATGAGTTTGTGGTCAATGACTTGTAAATCGCAATAAATTCCAAGACTAAAATAATCACTGCTTATTTTTTTTTATTGGTTTATCTGAAGGAGTGGATGCCATTCTTGAAGAATCAAGTGTGTACATTCAAATCCAATCTTAAGTCTCACTATGATATTCTAAGTGCTGAAACTGTTGAGGCCTATAAAGCGTCCAAGAACATTTTACTATCAAATTTTGTGAAGTTGCAAAGAGCAGCCACCCCCTTCATGCAGGTATGAATAAATCTAAATTATACCTCTTTTCTTCTTCAATTTCTTATAGCTAAGCATGATGCAGTAGTAATGAACTAAAAATCTTATTTACCCTTGTAAGTCTTCGTTAAGAACTAAAAATCTAAACGCACTGTATATGCTTGATTAAAACACTTTATTTATTTATTTAACTTTTTTTTTTTCTTGGAAGGAACTGATACCAGTTTTGAAGCCTCATGTGCTGAATTTCATGTATAATCTCAAGTCTTACTTTGACTTTATAAGTTCTCAAGCTGTTCCCTTTTTTTTGTACATAATTATTATATGGTGGAAATTTTACCAATATTGTCTGTAATTCTTGACAGGAGATGTACAATTATGCTAAGCCTTATATGAATCAAATTGCAACCATGGCCAAGATTTACTTTGATACAACACTTGTGATCCTTGGAATTATAATCAAGAAAATCATTACACTATTTCATGACTTGCGGAATGGCTGAAAGGCTCTCATTCTATGGTGTTTGGAGGGTATATATCTAGCTAGATTTTGTTATAATGCATATAACATGATACGTTAAAAGAATCTTCATTACATGGATGGGCCATTATATATTTTGGTTACCAAGTGATGGGTACTTTCTCATTTTATTAGACAAAGATTCATGAATTGACTCTAGGTTGATACACTTGATCATCCAAATTTGTGCGAAGCTAAAATTTTAGGATCATTCCAAAAGTGTTGAGATATTTTGGGTTTGATGTTTGGTTTTTTAGTAAATATTTAAGGTTTGAATATTAAAAACAACTATATTACATGCATACTAAAATCAGTCACTACTATAAAATATATATTAGAATATAAAATACATATTAAAAATCATATAAACAATAAATGTATTTATACATAAATATAAGATGGCTAATTTTGGTGATTGATAGTATATAAATAGTACTTTTTTTATTAAAAAATAAGAGTAGCTTAAGTAAATAAAAAAGATTATACATGAATAACACAAATTATTTAATAAATAAAAAGTAAAACGATCATATTATATGTAAAAACAAAAACTTAATAAGAAAATTTATTTATATATACTATAGTAGTATTGTTTAAGAATGTTTTTATTAATCGAGGAAACAATATTTTAATTTTTCTAATTAATCATTGTGTTATTGATAATTGGATAATTTGTAATATAAAAGAAATAATTTCTACGAATAATATTGTCCAAATTTTTTTATGAAATTTAAATTTTGAAATTATAATTATTTCACTTATTTTAGGGGATTTTGGTGAATAAAAGATATAAGAAAGAGAATATAAGATTTTAAATCTTTGGAGCCGATATTGTAGTTAATTTATCTTAGAAGTTAAGTTTTTACTTTCTACACTTCAACCCTTAAAAGAAAGGTGAAAATTCATATGTAGTATTATTTTTATATAAAGTTGTTGGTTGAATATATTAGATAATTTAACATATTTGACTAAATTATTATTATTTAATAATTCTCAATTATTAACTTCACATAAAAACAATGCATACAATGCATACAGTAAAGAAAATGGTATGATGCTTGTGCCCTTGGCACAATTTCTATTTATTCTTAGTTGTTAGATTATGGTTTGATTTGATAAAGTTTTTATTTTTTAAAAATACTTTATAAAAATTAATTTTAAAAATATAGTTTTTTAAACATTGTAATATCTATATTTGGTAAATTAAATTAAAAATAGCTTTCAATAAGCACAAGCAACAATAAGTGCATTTAGTAGAATAGTTTTTAAATTTTAAAAATACCATAACATCTATTAATCTAAGAATTAAATTTAGATATTAATTAATGTATGACTTTATATTAGACTTTTTAATTTTGATAAGCACAACAAAAAATCACATATAAAGCTTATTAAAAAGCCCTTTGGAGTTAAAAAATGCTCTGCTAGAGTTTCTCTAGTAGAATTTCTCATCACAGCCGATCTCACATCGATTTCCAAAATTCAAATTTTATTGTACTCCAATAGAGAGTAATGAATGTTCATGGAGAAGGAAGGAATATGGGGAGAGATGATGCTGTACGAGAAGATGAGAAAATGGTTAACTTTTTTAATGAAAAAAAAAGTAGAGGAGAGTTTAAAAAATTTGTGCCAAGAGTTTAGTAGTTAGAGTTCCAGCTAATAAGCCATTGTGAGGGTACAATTAAAGGAGCAATGAGAGTAATATGGTCTCATCAAGAGAGTTTTAAGGTACTGGATTTAGGGAGGAATGTCTTTCAATTCTTCTTTGAAAAAAAAATTGAATTATTAAGCATTGAAAGAAGAGTTCTCTGGTTATTTAAGAATTATTTGATTAATCTGAAGAGATGGTCTGAAGACTTTGGTACAGAACACAATGACATTTCTGGTTCCGATATGGGTACAATTATGGGAGATTCCAGAGCAATTATTATGCACATTTAAGCCACGAAGTAAGGAGTTGTCGGAAGTTTTTAGAGGATTCGGTGGAGGGGGTGGTTATGGAAGAAAGGTAGGAGCTAGCTGAAAGTAGAACAAATGGGCTAGAGAATAATGGGTCAAAAGGAGAACTCAAATTCTAATAGGCCAATAATTGAGACTAGCTTAAAAGAAAAGTCTTATAGATCTACACCAGTTAATCTATTAAAAGAGTTTGCTAATTTATTTGCAGGCGAGTAAAGGAAGAGAAGAAGTTGAATAACGCTTATCAACTGGCTGAATAGTAGGTGCAGGAGAAATGGGAAGTGGAGGATAGGAAGGTTCTAATGAAAGTCAGATTTTGGGAGAGCGTACTATTGAATTGAATGAAGCAACCAACAAGAAAATTGTGGCTCCACCAATCCCAAAAAAAGTATAATCCAAGCGGTGATAGATCTAGAAGTTGCAACAAGTCCTGATTTTTATATTGATAAAAAATTCAATGAAAAAAAATCAGAAACGTAGAACGATGAAACTGAAACATCTAGCGAGGAAGTCAGGAGAGGGAAGTAGTAGTAAATTGAGTGGTGAAAAAAGAAAAAATATTGGTGTGAAAGAGGAAGCAAAGCTGAAGAAACAATCCAATAAACATGAGAGTTAGCTAAAATGGGTGGAGGATGCCAATCCAAATAAGGCACCCTAAGGCACATGAAGACAGTGATGTGAAACTGTCAGAGTTTAAAAAATTTTCTAACAGTTTACAACATACAAGAGATCCAAAGATCTCATTTTTTTTTTTGAGATTTTGTTTCTATGCGAAACTAAAAACAATTACTTGTTGGTGACTAGTCATTGTAAGAAATGGGATTTTTAATTTATGCATTGTGTGGAACCACAAGGAAATGTGAGAGGCTTAGTATTAGCTTGGAAGAATAATGCCGACATAGTTGCAGAGGTATGAAAACTACTTTATTCATTAGAGGTGGGAGGATTGGGTAGGAGGGAAGGTGTGGAATATGGTTGGGATACACTTCCATGGTGATAAAGGACAGTGAAACTAACAATATGAGGAGCTGTTAAATCTATTGATAACCTTGGAAGGTAACTATGTGTGGTTTTAGGAGACTTCAACGCTATAACAGCGTACCATGAAAATGAAGGTGGGCGAATGAAAATAAGACTGTCTATTGAATGATTTAATAATTTCATAAACATGGGAGGAATGGTGGTATGGAGTTTGAAGGATGTAGATTTACTTAGAATAATCGACAACATGAAGAAAGTTTAGTCAAAGAATAGCCGGACAAATGTTTAGCCACCCCAAGCTAGCTGGAAGCCTTCTCCAGAGTTGTTGTCATCCATTTAAATGATCAAAGATCCGATCATAGACATATCATGTTAATCATAAAGGAGGAGCATCAAAAAATAAAAAAGCATTTCAGGTTCCAAGAGAGGAGGTGTGAGGAAGAGGAAGTAGGGCAGATTGTCCGAGATGGGTGGAAAGTAGGTGTACAAGGGTCTCCAATGTTCCAATTGTTCTCAAAACTGAAAAGATGCAAACACCAATTGGTGGAATGGCAAAAAATAAAAGGAAATAACTCTTTGACAAAGTCAATCATACCAAACAACACCTTAAAGAAGAAAAAAAAAGGTGCTCAAGCAGACAAAAGTCAGATCATGGTGCTGGAGGAGGAATTGGCAGAAGCATACTTAAAAGAAGAAAGCTCCTGGTGTGAAAAAGTAAAAGTTCAATGACTCAACTATGGAGATCAAAATACAATATTTTTCCATTCAAAAGCGCAGATTAAAAATAGATATAATAAAATTTAGAACCTAAAAGATGAAGATAGAGTTTTGCATTTAGATTCGAAAGGAATTCATAATGTTGCCCAGAGGTATTTTGAATCTATTTTTCATTCAGATGTCGTGGAGGACCCTACAAATGTTATATCTACTATGAGAAAAAATAATAGGACAGAATAACTGGATGCTTACTAGGGTAGTAACTGAGGCCAAAGTGAAGAAAGTTATTTTTTCAATGAATTCATTTTCATCTCTAGGAGATGATGGTTTCACGACGCAATTTTTTTAAATTTTTTGAAATACTATCAAAGAAGATACAATGAAGGTAGTGATGAGTTTTTTTTCAAGTGGCAGAATGCTCAAATCATTCAACCATTCTCATATTTGTTTGATTCCAAAAACCCCTAATGCTTCGACTATGGTCCAGGTTCAACCGATAAGTCTTAGCTCGATGTTTTACAAGATTATTTTGAAGATATTGGTACATCGTATGTAGTTTATTATGAATAAAATGATTAGTGACAATCAAAGAACTTTCAATAAGGGTAGACTCATTAGTAATAATGTATTAATTGCTCATGAATACATACACTATCTAAAGAATAAAAAGAATGGGGATTGGATATGGCATTTAAATTGGACATGGGTAAAGCATATGATAGGGTGGACTGGAGTTTTTATGGAAGGTGATGGAACAATTGAGTTTTTGTAATTGGTGGATTAATTAGCTTAAGAAGTGTGTAACTAATGTTTCCTATTCTATTATTGTGGATGAACAACTAAAGAATTTGTTTAAACCTACAAGAGGTCTCTGCCATGTTGAAATTCTTTCTCCCTACCTACTCATTCTTTGTGTAGATGGCCTTAGCCATTTGCTTCACAAAAGAGAATAGAATAATGGGTTGATTGGTTTGAGGCTTAATAGGGGTTGCCCTTCTATTAGTCATTTATTTTTTATTGATGACTCTATTATCTTTACAAAATCAAATTCTACCTCATGTCAAAATGTTTTGAGTATTCTACAGAAATATGGAGGACTAAGTGGCCAGGAGTTTAACTTGAGAAAGTCGGCTGTCTTCTTTAGTCGCATTACTCCACAACAAGAGAGGAACCGTCTGGCATATTTACTCCAAGTGCCAAATGTTAGAGCACAGGATAAGTACTTGGGCCTTCCTACAATAGTGCAGAGATCCAAAACATCAACTTTTACTTATGTCAAAGAGAAAGTCGCAAAGAAATTACAGCAGTAGAAGAGGTCATTATTGCCGATGAGTGGACGAGAAATTCTGTTTAAGACGGTTGGAGCAGCCATCCCTATCTACACCTTGGACTATTTCAAACTACCTGAAAAATTCATAGAAGACATTTAGAGATAGCTAATGTAATTCTAGTGGGGACAGAGACAAAATGAAAGAAGGATGCAATGGATCAGTTGGAACACCTTGTGTAGACCAAAAAATCAAGGGGGAACGGGCTTTAAAGATCTCAAAGAGCTTAATCTTTCAATGCTGGGCAAGTAAGGATGGAGATTCATCACTAAATCTATTCCTTTAATTACTAAAATTTTCAAAAGCATATATTTTGCACAATCAAATTTTTTGAAGACAAGGGTGGGGAGTAGTCTATCATAGGCCTAGTGAAACCTGTTTGAAGGAAGAGAAATTTTTGAAAAAAGAGTTTGCTGGCGAGTTGGAAGGAGAAGCTCTGTTGATATCTGGGAGAAAAATTGGGTGGATAAACAAAGACCAATGTTAGCTAGTGAAAATGGTGGACGAAATTGTGATTCCCTTTTTTCTTGTAATTGGATTTATAAAAGATGTATACTCTGAGGGCATTGTTTATTT